>NC_062217.1:50017007-50331553 GCF_902686445.1 Sciurus carolinensis | reverse complement strand
TGGTAGGTTATTGAGGGAAAAACATTAATAAAAAACGTTAATAAAGATGTTGCATGGAAGATTAGCTGTTTAGATTTGTAGTGTGAAATACAAAGTCTATTCTACCACAAGATTCTTGTTTGACTTGGTGACTATTTGTTTTTATCATTTCAGCTTAAACAAGTTAAATTTCTGTTTTTTTCCTATAGTGAAAGAGCTGCTCTAATTATTTAGCAGTTTCTGTCCCTCCTGCTAAAAAGAACTCTAACGAAAAAATAAAAATGACCTATGGGAAGTGAAAAAGAAAGCAAAGAAAGGAAGAGAAAAGAATGTTTAAGTTCAATTTGTCAAAGAAAGAAGGAAGAACTTCTTCAATGTGACTGAGTGTGAGATTTGAAATTGGTCAAAATTGCTGGACTATTTTTTTTTTCAGGAGAATATAGTCATTACTGTTTGCTCTTTAAGTATTCTATTCAATTAAAGCACTTCATTCCTTCTCTGCAACCTTTCTCTGTCACTATTCGATCAATTGTCTAGCTTGTAATTCTGTAGCTATATAAACAAGACAACTATTCTAAACAGCAATATCTACAAACATCACCAGATCTATAGAATGTCTCAGAAAAGGATAGATAGAATCAACTTATTTCTTGTTCTAATTGCTCACAGGGCAGGATAGCAGTCTGAAAATAAGTTATTATAGAATAACCTTTCCAGACTCCAAAAAATATTTTTTTCATAAAATCAGAAGGGCACCAAGAAATATTTCAGAGTTCTTCAGATCTAGGTGAGATGGATTGTTAACATAAGGGGAAAAAAAACTAATATCAAAGAATTGCCTTGCATTAAGATATTTTTTATCTCAAACCTAGCTCTTTAGACTTATAATGGCATCTACTAAATTCTCATCCCAACACATACAATTGTTCCACTCAGAACAAATAGCAATAATAAAGTATTAAAATAGATAACAATAACATTCATAAATGTCCTAAAATAAGGAATATCTTTGAGTAACAGAAAGTTCCTAGAAACACAAAGCAAAGAACATTGCTCTCTGGGGCCAGCTGGGCTTTCAATTCAGAGAGAGAATGGTGAACAGGAGATCAGAAAGAGTACATTAATAGACACTAAATGTTTTTTAACTTATGCTGTGCTCACAAACTCATTTTTTTTCAATTTTTAACTTGCTTTTTCTTACAAATATATGAAACAAAAAAAGGTGTATGTATTTTTTTGCCGGCACACAAAACAAAACAAAAATTTATATATGTGGGCTATCACGTCATTTTTATCATGCAAGTATTGCATAATGTTTAAATGAGGTTAAGCATATTTATTTCCTTAAATATTTTTCAGTTTACATGGTAAAAACCAACTGAACACAGACACACCACCACATACCCACAAACAAACAATAATGTCAAAGATTTAAAGAGAAAAAGAAAAATATTTATTTCTCTATTGTAAAATGTACCATTATAAATTAAATATTAAAAGGTATGGTATACATTGAGAGACCAATGGCTCAGAACACAAAGAACAGGGAATAATCCCCCCTCAAAAAAAAAAAAAAACTAAAAGAATTTTCACTTATGTTAGCTCTTCAAAACAGTGGATGATAACTTTGTATTTTCTAATACTGAAAGAAAAAACATGTTTTATTGTTTGGAAAAAAGGCACATTTACATAATTCTTAAAATGCACCATAATAAACTGAAAACGATCATAAAACTAAATGCCAAAAAATGAACAGTACAGGTATCAGAATGTAGTATGACTGAATTCCTGTGAAGTTGAGAAAAGAGAAAAGCATTCTAATTATGAATAAAAATTAAAAAACTGTAAAGGGAAAGCATGACAACTTTGTGTAAAAATAACACAAGAAAATAGTTCTGTCTGTAATATACACGAGGAGCAAATTTAAAAAAGGAACTGACAAGAATATTTGCAATTGCATCACTAACATATGGTTCATCCTTTTTTCTACATAAAGATATCCCTAAAATGAGAATAAAGCAGTAAACATTTTTTGAAGGTAAAGCAAAAGAAAATAGCATTCAAAAAATAAAATAAATGTGACTCTTGACAAAACATAATCAACTTCTGTTGAGTGTATCATGAAGTATTACTTTTCCCTCCACTAAATTAGTAAAAATACTAAGCCTTTGTCCAAATACTGGTGGAAAAGCTGTGCAGGAACTCAGCTCCACTGTGGACCAATCAGTGTGGTACTGGGCAGGGCACAGGGTAGTTCACCCATGTGACAGAGGTCTTTCCCTATTACCTAGCAATTCCATTTATAAGATAAATTCTGCATGTGTCCAGATCCATGATTAAAATGTTACATTCAAAATAGCAATTATTTTTGTATTTTTGTTATAAGATTGTAAATAATCTATATTACCATGAGGCAATTTAATGTTATCTACACGATAGAATTTGGTGTTGCCCCATAGAAAATGAGGACTATTTATATGAAGAGGGATATGGGACTGGGGTCTCTGCTGGGGCAGGGAGTCCAATCTGCTTCCCTCTCGTAGGCTCCAACAGGAAGAGGGACCATAGAAACTTGAGGATCAAGAAACCCGACTACAAGGTGGCCTACGTGCAGCTTGTGAGTGCATGGCCCTGGCCTCCACTCACGGCCACAACTGTGTCCCTGGGCTGCTTGTGCATATGTTCTAGGCTGCAGTATTAAATGGAAAATCAAAGCATAAAATAGTGTACATTACCTTTTTTTTGAAAGGGAAAGGTAAGCAAGAATAATATATTTTTAGAAATTTGTATAACACATAGCAGAAAAAAATAAGCTCTAAGAGTAATAACAGCTAGAGCTCAAGCAAATGTGGTGAATGCATACAAAGGCAGAGACATGAGTTTTTCTTCATGTATTTTATATAATTAAAAACTATAAGCAATAGAAACAAGCTGCTTTTCAGAAAAACAGCTAGTTGAGTTAAAATGGAAATATAAAAAAATGTATGAAATACTAACATATTTGTTTAAATATGTTAGTTAATGTATTTTCTTTTATATGTTTTAAATATTAAATGTTCATATACACAAGAGTACATATATATTTGTGTATACATATGCAGATTTTTGTGGGTTACAGATAAATCCCATAGGATATCATAGAAATATTTCCTAAACTGAAAATAAATGATAAAATTGCATTAATTTAAACTATTTAAAGACACTTAGTTTTGAAATATACAACCAAATTCTAAGTAACTTATGAACACAGTAAAATTGATAAAAATATTTGTAAATAAATTGCAATAAAAGCCTATGAAATTAATAAAAAGTGAATTTAAAGGTAAATTTACATGCCAAAAATCATATTGTTTTATATAAACATGTAAGCTCACAAAAGAACATCAGAGTTATCCTAAGTAAAACGAATTGAAGAATATATCAAAAAACACATTAATGGAAAGAAAAAAATGAAAAAACCAAAAACTTATTTCTTTAAGTACTACAATAACAAGTGGATTTCAAGATATACTGACAGAGAAAGTAGAAGTGGGAGGGGAAGAAGGGAAAGGAAAGGAAGAGAGGAATTTTTTCTAGACAGATATAAAATATCAGAAGAATTATGAAAGAAACTTCAATAGTTGCAGTAATTGTGTATTTATAGATTTAAAAGAACTAATTAACCACAATGATTTGATACCATCAGTGGTAGGTTAATGTATGTTGTTGTTATGTTGTTTTTCTGTTGTCAAAACCTTCTAATAAGAAATTAAAATCATAATAAAAAGTTCCTTTCAATATCTTCCAGAATTGTGGTGTAGGTTTGCCAGTATAATCAACATGGGAGCAATGGCAATACCCTTAGCCTTCCTAGGACATTAATCCATAAGCTTCATCTCTGGTCATTTCTAAAAATTACAATAAATTAAAAATTAGTTCTAAATTTTTTTTCTAAATCTTCTTTTTTTTCCTGAGAAAACACTCCCTTCTAATCAAATGCAGTCCTGATTCAATATATATTACTATCATAGCTGTATTGCAAGATATTAGGAAAAAATCAATTATTACAACTATTTATTTTCTTTTAGTGATGAAATCTGTTGCATAATGTATTAGTTTTTCTTCACTACAAATACCTGAGAGAAACAACTTAAAGGAGGAAAGATTTATTTTTACACAGTTCATGTGTGACTGTCTTCATTGTTCTGGGCTTGAGGTGAGGCAGAACATCCTGGCAGAAAGGTATGGAAGAAAGTTGATCATCTCAGTGCAGTCAGAAAGCAGAGAGTAAGACAAAGAGGAAGCTAGAGAGGGGAGGGAAGGGAAGAGGAAGAGAACAGGAAAGGAGAGAGGAAGACAGGAGAGGAGAGCAAAGGAGAGAGAAGGACCAGGGACAGGATATAATTCCAAGGGCCTGCCTCCATTGACCTACTTCCTCCAATTATGCCCCATCTGCCTATGGTTCTGTCACCTCCAAGTGCTCAATTCACTCACACTATTTTTATACCTGATGAGGTTAGAACCCTCAAGATCTGATCTTTTTCTAAAAGTTCCACCTCAGGACATTGCTGAATTGGGACCTAAGCTTTCAACACATTAGACTTTGGAGAACTTTGAAGATCCAAATCATAACACTCAATATCATTCATTTATGTGTTCTTCTTAAGTCCACAGTGTGTGTATTACATATGCAATTTATTATCCTAGTAGAACATTTTACAAACCTGAAGAAGCCAACGATAAGAGGTAAAAGTGATATTCTTTTCAAACAAAGAATATTGGTATTTACCATCATAAAACATAAGCATAATTATGAATTAACTTTTCATTCTCATTCATTAATATCACATGTGGCATGTCCAACATAAACATGACCATTGTGCATCAATTATGACCATTGTGCAATCAATTTTTTCTTGAGAATATTTCATAAGAATAAATCTAACACCCAAAAGTATACCTGTAAACTATCTTCCTCAGTGGTCAAAAAAATTTATAATTACCAGGCGTGATGGTGCACACCTATAATCCCAGTGAATGAGGAGGTTTAAACAGGAGGATTTAGAGTTCAAAGTCAGCATCAACAAAAGTGAGGTGCTAAGCAACTCAGTGAGGCTAAATAAAATACAAAAAAAGGTCTGGGGATGTGGTTCAGTGGTTTAGTGCCCCTGAGTTCAATCCTTGGTAAATCTGTCCCCCCACACCAACAAAATATCTAATTTTATAACCCATATTGAATACTTTGGTTGATGCTCATCTTCAATATTGTATTCAATTTCTAATTTTAAAAAAAATGTAGGCTTGCCAGGCATAGTAATACATACCTGTTATCCCAATGATTCAGAAGGCTGAGGCAGCAGGATAGCAAGTTGAAGGCCCTAAGAAATTTACTGAGACCCTTTCTCAAAATAAAAAATAAAATGGGTCGGACATTATACCTCAGTGGTAAAGTGCTTCTGAGTTCAATCCCAGTACTCATTTTTTTTTTTTAAATTGGAGACTAACATTTACATTACATATTCTATGTAATTAAAGACGTTTTAAATGTTTATATACTTTAATATAAGCAAAAAAAAAATTCACCTAGTTACATTATAATTTCACAAAATGTGTGGACAGGGTATTAAATCAGGAGGAGTGTTTAAGGCAAAACAACAGTAAATACAACTCCAAAGCAGATATACACACAAGTTAGAAGTCGGGGAGCAGAATGAGTAAAAAGAAGAGATGCCCAGGGGACAGTTTATGCAAGATTGTCAAGAACTTATTTTATTTTATGTAAGACCTTATTAAATAATTGCATTTTATTTTAAATGAGATAGGCAATAACTGCTTTATGCAGAAGAATCACATCGACTGGCTTGATTTTAAAGAATATGCTAGTGCCATATGAAAGAAAACTGATAAACACAGAGACAAATTAGAACACCTTTGGATTGGTTAAGGAAACAGGTGGTGGTAAGTTGTACTATAATGGTAACAGTAATAAATGGCAAATAAAAGTTATTATTCAAAGTTGTACACATGGTAAAATCTTGGTGATTAAGTTAAAAACAAATCAAGGAGAACTTAGATATTTTTTAGAATTTTAATGTTTGAATGAGTATAAAACTAGAAGACAGTGTCAAGAGGAAACTAAAAATTCTCTTTTGAGCACTTTATTTTCAAAACTTTCAGATGATTATCAGCCTACCCAAGAGTCATCCAAATTATATCTACTTTTCAAATGATGACATTGTACTGTTAAGCATGAAGATACATAATACTTACAATATTACATTCTAGAACTTAATTAACATGTCTAGGAAAAAGCTGTCATTTTGACTCATCTGGAAAGTTTGGTCTCGTGTCACATAATGTTTTGGTTAGATACAGACAAAGTACATGACATCAGCCCAATAAGATTACAATGGAGTTGAAAAATTCCTATCACCCAGTGAAGTTGTGGTTTTAAAATGATCAGAAAACAATGCTTTACCCATGTGTTTGTGGTGATACTGGTGTAAAAAAAATCAGCACTGCCAGTGATATAAAAGTATGTCGTAATAGCTACACACAGTATGCAATACTTGATATTGATAATAAATGACTATGTTGCTGGTTTATATATTTTCTATAAAATTCTTTTATTGTCAATTGAAAGTGTCCTCCTACTTATAAATAAAATATTTACTGTAAAACAGCATGACATGGTACAGCAGCTCAGACCTCTAGTCTTAGTATATTTCTTGATTGAATCAAGGGGTCACATAAAGTTATTGACCCATGTCTTCAAAGTTTGGGTATATGGACTCTATCATGTTCACAGAGTGATGAAATTGTCTAAAAATTCCCTTCTCTGGATATTTCCACGTCTTTAAGTGACTCAGGACTGTACTTATATTCATGATCCTTAATGAGATTACTGAATGGGGGAAACTAAACAGAGAAAAAAGTTCCAGGACTGAGGTCAACATTTAGCAGTATTAGATAAAAGGATGAAATGACTGGTGATGGCATGATGACTGTCACTGTACTGTCCCGAGTGGGCAAGGGAAAGGATTCCTGTAGAAGGGATGGGCTGGCTGTGAAATAAAAGGCTATGAACTTTATTTATCATAAATAACAACAGGAGACAGAATTATCTTAAAGGCAGGGGCATGACCGATTGAACTGTCCATAAAGGACTGGCTCTAACAGAGGAAGGAGTCAGCACTTGGTTTATTTATAGTTGTTCAGATCAAAAGGGGTCTGGTAGGAGCTTATTCCGTGAAAAACAGGTTAAGGGGTGGAGTTAAAAAAAAACCATTTGACTCTAGTGCATCATTCCCACATCCAGGCCTTGCATTTGATTTTCAGCATTGAACTAACACAGGATAACCACTTGATTCGAGTGGTCTCCATCAGTTATGATAACTGAGATTTCCTAAGACCAGATTTTCCTGGCTAATGGTCCAGCTATGCTTGGTTCTTGTACAAACCATGGGTGGTTTCCTGCAGATGATGGTGAGAAAAAAACTTAGTAATAATAACCATACTGCAGCAGGACCATTAGCTCCTTTCTCTTCTTTGTCTCACTCACTCACATGTTCACACCTATATCACAATTATCTGTTGAAAGATGCATACAATGATAAGAAATCAGATTTCCTTTTTTTAAAATAGATATTTCACCTGAAGCATCTGACGGAACCCTGGAAAGAATCCTTGTGTTAAGTCATTAGGTCAGGATTTAGGTTTGGAGGAGACTTTATATGAACTGAAAGGTAAATTAACGTGAAAAGTTATCTGGGTATGTGTGTGTATATTTTCAGGCCCTTCCAGAAGTTTCAGTACATGAGAGAAATAATGATAACAATAATACAAACATCTAACTTACATTGAAACTTCAATGAAGCCAAACTCCTTGCTAAAATCTTGAAATGAATAAAAACATTTAAACTTCACAAAATAGTTATAATCATTTTTTTTCCATTTATCAGTTGAAAAACCGAAGATTCAAAACAATGGCAGAGACAAAATTTGATTTAATAATTTTGTTACCAGATTTTTAAATTGGACAAAATTAAGAGTAAATAGTACTATTTTTAAATGTAGAAAAACTATGAAACAGGAGAAAGAACAGTAAAATAATAACTTTATTGCAGTGAAGTTTTCACCAGAAACAAAGTTGTGATCCTCTGCATTTGTTGAGTGTTTACTTTGAGCCAAACAGTAGCTTGAGTACTTTACAAGCATTTGTTCCTTTATTCTTTTATTATTTGTTCAATTATTCCTCATATTAATCCCATTTAGAAAATAAGATTCTGAAAAGATAAATTACCCACGACTTTGCAATTAGTAAATAGATGGGTAGGGAATGCAACAACCAAATGTTAGCTACAGTTCTTACATATTCAAGTACTACTTTGTAAGGCCTGTTAAGTTTGTTTTTATATAGATAAGAAAACTGAAGCACAGAGATTCTAAGTAACATAATGAAGATCACACAATGGAAGAATTGATCTGTATCCTTAATCTCAACTCTCCACTACCTGATAGTGACCCCTGACTCAAAGATTTAATCTTCCTTTACAGGACACAAAGAATCATCTGCACCATCATTGATTCCTTACAGCAGTAGACAGAGCATAATTAAGCAAATGAGTTTTGCACTCTGCCATGAAGTCCAGAAATATGAAAATCTGTGGGAATCAGCTTTGCAAATGAAAGTTTCTCTCTAAAATATGGAGCTTCTTGGAGAAAACTTTTGGCAAGAATAACACTTGGAACATAAAGTAACAATTGTTTCAGTTCCTGTGTTATCTGTTAGGGATCATCTGTCCTTAATTAAAATCTATATTTTATCAAAGCTGTGCGATTTAATCTTTTACATTGGGCAAAATTGTTGATGATATTTTGTGACTTTCTTTTTAACATAGAAACAGTGAAAGAGGAGAACAGAAAATGTTGTGTCTTCAGATATGACATCCTCTGTCATTTGGTTGCCTAAGGCACTGGGCAAGTTGTTATCCTACTTCTGATTTTAGTTTACTTTATTTAACTTGACTTATTTTATGTAGTCACTAATTAAGTTATGTGTTGTTGGTTAATAAAAAGTTTATTTTATCTGAGAAGCAAGAGGTTGTTTTGAGTGACAGATCACTTGGCTCATAATTCATAACCTGAATTTTAGTATTTCTGCTGGAAAATTTGAAGTAAGTTACAAGTGACTGTGGTCATCAAATTCTAGAATAGATAACCTTTAATCAATATTATGTTGCTAAACTGAGCCTTTTTCCAATACATTGAAATATATTATGTTTACCCATAATTACTAATTAAATAATAGGATTGGAAGTCACCAAAGTACTATGCAAAAATCTCTGATTTGTTGCTGTAGTAAGTAGTTGAGATTCAACCTTTTAGTTTGAGTTTTCTGTACATACATAAAACATTTATTTGTGTCTTCTTAATATTTTATTTCAACTAATTATACACAGAATATTAAATGCAGCTCTTATTCAAAGAGACAGTATACACTGCTGTTTAGAATATAACCTCTTTGTCCGCTTAATACTTTCCTAGAAATAATGATTCTATGAAAGAGTAACATCTACATATGACTTACAGGAATTTTGCCCTTCCTGTTGGTTAAAGTCTGTTTTGTTTGGATTTTTGACGTTGACATGTTAGAGAAGCAGATCTTATACTATTTTACATATCACAAAGTAGCATTTTAGTAAACAATTCCTAAATCAGATTAATGAATTATAATCATTTCAGATTTTCTTATGCTAAAATCTCCTTAAGTCATTAGGAGTAGAAGTGGCAAGGTCAACTACTGACTAGTTTTAAAAAAAAGTTGAAGGTTATATTTGGGGTGAGGTGTACCAGATGGGTTGTGACACTTGTCAAATCAAAGACAAGATTTGAAACTTCTCATACAGTGTGTGTGTGTGTGTGTGTGTGTGTGTGTGTGTGTCTGTGTGTCTGTGTGTGCATGCGCGCACATCTGAGTCATAAAAACAGTGTTTATATTCATTTTTGTGTTTCTGTGTTCAACAGTCCCTTTTGTACATTCCCAAATTCCTCAAGAGTGAGTGGAATCCTAAACCTATCTAACCCAATTCAAGCAAATTGAGAAATTTTAGTACATAAAGCATTTTTTCTAGGCACTGAGCCATATTCGCAAAAATCTTTTTCCTTGAATCTCTCATTTAGTTCAGTAGCCAAAACCTAAAGTGGAAGTGAATTGGAGTGAATGTTTGTACAAGTTAAATACTACTATCATTAAGATATGTGCAGTTACAAAAGAAACAAAACAAGCACTCAAATATAAAAACAAAATGAAACTGATCTTATCAAGGATCAGATCATGTCAGAAGACCCCAGGTGGGAATTTCTGCAGGCTGAATTGGATTTCACACTCAATGATATCATAAGAACTTCACTTACCTTCATTTCTCAGCTTTTCTTTCCATGAGTTGGTCTTAGTCTCAGTACCCTCATGGTAACATGAAGTAGCATTATTTTCTGCCCTTAACACTGCTCAACCTTCACAAGTAGAAAAAACCAAAACAATGAAAAATTAATAATATAAACTGCCATTCTTCTAAGCAGCCCCTGAAAATATTCCATTTTATCTTCTGAGGTCTTCCCTCAAGATATTTCTGTATTCAGAGGAATAAAAATTCTTGGACTTTTCAGGTCTGACACACAGAGCCAAAAGAAATCCAAACTATGATGTTTCTGCCCTAAACCAAATTATTTTTCATATTTTTCAGGAGCAATTTTTGAAGATACAGAATATATTTCCTCCAATTAACTGAGTAGGATCGTATAAATGTGAATTATACTTAACCCTGTATTTTGTCCTACACTGTACAAAAAGATGTGAGTAAAAATTAATTCATGTATTAACTTAGAAGACAGACACTCTCAGACCAGATAAACTGGGATGAGTGTTAAAAGTGATACAAATATTTGGGAATTTAGGAAGTAGATCCTCTATCCTATTATAATTTACTAACAAACACTGCATTTTATTTTGAATATATTAGGTACTCAAATACATAATTTACTGTATTGATATTCTTGATTCCCTATGTGAATGGTGATCAAACTTAAAGATGTGACAAACTGTATTTAGTTCACTGTCCAGAACTGTCTCATACAAACCTGAGTATTCAAATATCATTTGTTAATATTTTTGTCAGTGTAACAAGCAAATGCCTATGTCAAGTGCATTATTGAGTGTTAGTTATGCAAATTAGAGAAGAGTTTTCAATTCTTTCAACAGTCCCAGTACACTAAAATTTAACCATAGCCTTCCCTAAAAGCTTAACTGCAAGCAAGTAAATTTATAACAAAAGCATAAAAATCAAAATTTCACAAACAAAAATACAGATGTAATGGGAAATTTTCAGTCTAAACAAGGGCAATTAAAAGACCCATTTCTGAAAATGAAAAATAATGAAATAAATGGAAAGAGTAGAATAGCTATTTAAATGTGGGGAAGGACTGTCAAATGCAGCCTAAGTCACCTCCCCGAAGGTTTAGGACCTGGAGACTTGAATTCCAATACTGGGACTTCAGTCCTGGCTCTACCACTACAAAGCTGCATCACTTTAAAGAATTCTTGCTTTACTATCTGGTCTGTTTAGCCATCATAAAATAGACACTCAGACAAAGGCATCCTTAAGAATCTTTTGTTTATTGCATTAATTATTTGAAAAGTAGGAGTTGTGAGAAAGAAACTATAGTTGGTACAGACAGGGATATAAATATATTTTAGAAAAATTATCATCTAAAGGGAAAAATAATTTCTAATGAATCAAGTTAAAATCCAAGAGAAGTAAGAGCAACCAAACAAAGCTCATAGAAACCTACATGTCCACATTTGTATTGCTTTGTTAGCAATGCCATCACACGTATCTTGTTTTGTATGCAGTATCTCACAGCTTCCATAATAGTCCCATTTCTATAAATGTTTAAAGAGTAACTGGAGATAAGTGATATCATTTAGCTGGGAAAGCAACTTGAAAATCTAGGCTAAATGTAATGTGCAATACTGAAGCATTCTAAACAGGAATGTAATTAGATTTTGTTATCCACTCTAAGAGGACTGTACTTGAGGACAATTCTTGAATTTCTTTAGGTGAATTTTTATTCAGAAGGAATACAGATATACAAAAAACACACATTCTAAATTTAATTGCTGGTGAGTGCTTAATTCTTTTTTGTTTGTATGGTTTGCTTTGTTTTTGGAAAAATCAATAGCCTTGCTTAGAAGAATGTGTGAAATCATTCATTTAAACAGATCTTTAAAGGGCATGCATAGTAAACATAATATGCCTAAGAAGCCAAAGATAGAATATTTTAAAACCATTGACCTTACTGGGAATATTTTTAAAAAGCATTTTCTGCATTTATTTATCCTGAGAAAAGAGTTGCTGAAATTTGGACGAGATTGCCATGCCTTTTATAATTTATATGTCATCTTGATCATCGTGAGAAACTTAAATCATGTCAAAATTCTTGTTAACAAATATCATTTGATTATACAGGAACTCTGAAAATTTGAGACTTATATGAGTTAATAAAAGACTTTTTTTAATAAGTTTTGTTATTTTAATATATTTGTGATAGTGCTACCTATAATTATTTAGAATAATTGAGAACATTCAGGTAAAAGCTCTGTCTTGATTTCAGTTTCTGTGCCTACAATAGCTATCTAGTATTTCCATATTCACGATGGAATGTTGCTTATTGGAATTTGCACTAAGCTGTATGTGTCTAATGGTTGGCAATTTTTATGATGTCTTTGATGCAAAATTTCATTGTTTCTCAGAGAGCATCATTTTGACACACCAGGAATCCAGCCTCTATTTACTGAAGAAAACAATTTGACTGCAATCTTTAAAACATACAATGCACAGTTTCTGTGTTGACAGAAAATCATATTAGATATAGCTGGCACCTGCTAGAATATCATTTCTATTTTTCTACCTGTTTTTGGAGCATTAGAGGAGAAAACATTGTTCTTATTGTTGTCCAAATAATAATAAAGTATTATTTTTCTTTTAGTTTCCAAAAGCAAATGCAATTAAATAAAAATAAATACACATTTCTAGTCTAAGCAAATCTGCTTTTCCACTCAAACGTGCAACATTTTGAATGAAATATACTTCCAAATAAGGAAAATATGTCAAATGCTATCAATTATTAAGCATACTTTAAATTAAATATTATACTTAGTTATTATGTATATTATACAGTGATTAATCTATCTTAAATTGCTTCAAGTCAAGATGAATTTTGTATGTAACATTAGTTATATTATTATAAACTAACAGAAACTTCAAGTTGATTATCAGAAAAGTGTAAGGTAAAAAAGTAAAACTGGTTGGAAACAAATGAGGGATGAAAACATGAATAAATAAACTATCGAGTGCTTCTGAAATAGTTTTGAACTTTTTGGATTTTAATAAAGTCCCACAATGCCTCTATGTATCTCTCCTATGACAATGTACCCTAGGCAGTATATGTATCTTATTCTCAATTTCTCAATAAAAACCTGAAACGATGAGAAGAATGTCCACATGGACACTATAGTAGCTTAATTACTGAAACAAACCCTCTCTTTTTCAGTCATAGAAGCCCAATGAAGATAAACAAGTTCTTAATATGTTCAGATTCGGAGTCTCATAATTTTTTATTCTTACCTGGTTTGTTACTGTCAGATTATAAGAACAGAAGACAGCACACTTACATATTTAGGTACAGTGAGACCCTGAGCCTTTGAGAATTACAGTGGTGTAATGTAATGCAGACCCAAATCAACAGGACATTCCCATAGCTGTATTCCAAAGTTTGAAATTTTCTTCTAGATTGCAGAGAATTCAAATTCCTCTTCTAAGCAGAATTATAAATTGAATGCAAATTAATGATTGTGTACATGCTTTATAAAGGTGAAAAAAAGTCTCTACAAAGTATGGTATTACAATAATTAGTAATATTAGGATATTATTGTATTTTAAATAATAGTATTATGTAGATATTGAAATTTTTCCTAAATTCTATGAGAAATAGAGTGTAGGATTATTATATATACAGATCATCCTCAAATTATTGAGCAAATGACACTAATAATGTTATAAAGTATGTGTGTGTGCATGTGCATGAGGGAGAGATAATATAATTCATATTTGTGAATAGTCACTATTCAAAACTTTCTGCAAATATTTTTGAAAATATCAAAAAGTAAATAGCAGTTTTATAGAAATCTGTAGTTTTCATAATATATTTTAGTTGATGCATTAAATATTGTGATAGCATTAATCCATCTTTCAAGCCAGATCACACCCTAGGGATCACCTACTGACTTCAAACATGGAGGATCATCTATGCTATCATGGAAAAAATAATGACATCACTCTGCAACATTTTAATTTGATAAAACAACAGCTATATATAATTATGTTGGAAAATAGTTATCCTCATTTGCAATGTGAAAGATAGTAACCTTTAGTAAATTAAAATCAACATTTCCTGCTTAATTCCATTGTAAACCTAATTACATTCTGGAAATCTAATGCTAGTGCAATGGCAAATTCAATAAACACTTGATATGATTAAGTTTTCTTCTCTAACCCACTTTATTTCAAATTCTAATTTTACTTGAAAGAATAAATAGTAACTGCATAGAGATCAAGTGAAGCTTCTTGTTCTTTTATCTTTCAAAAATGTATTAAGTGTCTACAATTTGCTAGGTCTGTGCTGGTTTCTAGGAACAGGAACATAAATTATACTCAGTCATTGATCTTAAGTGGCTCACAGACATTAATGAAATATAATTGTCAATGTGGCTTTATTTTTGTGGATTGCTGTTTTATTTGATGATTTATTCACATATTTATTGTATTGTTCGCTATGATATGTATGCACATTATACATTTTAGAATTCTAAAGAATAGTGCATATTAAGTAAAAAGAGCAGGAGTATTCTGATTAAAATCCATAAAATAAAATACTAGGTTTTATTTATTGGAAGTATACCTTTTCCTTGATATTTCATGTCAAATAATATTTTGATAAAATACTTAATCAAGTTATCATAATTTAAATAAATCATACTTGGTATTTTAAAGTTGTTAGAATAAATCACCAATGCAGTTTTCTATGTCAGGAAGACAAAAAGTGTATCCCAAAGAAGTTTAAAGAATGTTTTCCTTATTAGTTAAGGAGATATTATAAAATGTATCTAGTTTTCTGTGTTGATTGATTGTAGTCTCTGTAATCCTGTTGACTATTTGAATTTCTTTATAGATGTTTGCTTCATCTTCTTCAAAGGAAATACACTTACTTCCCCAAAACTATAGAGTTTTCTCTTTGAAATAATATAATTAGAAATTTTAATTAAAAAAATTTTCCCAATAATTATTGTTAAAGTTAAACTCTTAGACTTAATTCTGAAACTCTTGGTTATTACATAGTATGAAAAACATTTTTATTAATATCATTACAGTTGTTTTGATTGAAATATAATTTCTTACATTGACTTTTTCTTCACATTGAAAACATGGCATATTTTAAATAGTGAAATTTTCTTTAAATATTTCAATATATAGAGTTAATTTTTATCCAAAAAATCAGCTTAGTTTGATTTAATAAAATTATTTTAATGTATATTCCTATTGAGTTGGCTAATACACAATAGATTCTATACACACCACACTATAATTTTGGCATTTTAGAAATTAAGTAAAATTCTATGTAATAATTCATAATTGAGCTTAAAAAATGAAGCTTTAAGACTGTTTTGCACAGGGAACAAGTTTCCATATTTCAATTTTTGACATTTTTATTTTAAATCTTTGAAACTCAAAACTAGCATTCATTTTGGTTTAAATCAATATTTATCTGAAAGTTAAATTATACACATTCATTGAAGACATTATAAAAATTAACCTCATTACATATTCCTCCTTTCAAAACTCTCAGGATATTTCAAATGGCATGTGAATCAACAATGTTGTTATCAGTAGACCTACAGAGTATGCCAACATCTCTGCAGAAGTTCCTGGAATCTCACCAGTAGTGTCTTGGATTATCCATCACAAGGCAACACCTGTAAAAATGAGCAACATTTTAAATATTTAAGAAAACTCCTACATAATAGATGTCTGGAAGCACCAGAGCAGCTAGGAGCTACATCACCCTTCTTGAGTGAATCTGCTGGACCAGGCTCTTGCACATACATCATCCTAGTTTTGTTCAACTAATCACAATTTTCCCCAACAATGAAGAAAAGACAGACATCAGATCCAAAAGCAAGCTGTGGGCTGGAATAGAAGCTTATGAGGTAGTTGGGTGTCGATCCATGAATCAATGAAGATGCTCTAAGGCAATAAAAAATATCTAATCCATTTTTTACCCTTGGGGAGTTCAGTGTGAGAGACACACAACAACAAAGCCAAATAGGAAGGGTGTAAATGGAGATATACACCATAGAAACTGCAGCAAGCAGTTGTAAAGCAACAGAAGAAATAAACACAAGGATAGGAAAAAAAAAAAAATCAAAGAAAAACAGACAACTAGCATTGACATTGGGCCATTTAGGATTTTTACTGTATCCTGAGCAAAATCTAGTCTGATTTTTCAACTCACTGAGCCAGTTACCTGTGCTTGCTTGCTTTCCTGGACATCTTTACAATAAAACCCTATCACCTGAGGAAACCTTATTGTCTCTCTATTTCTTTCAAACTTAGAGCTAAATAACACACATTCATGACAAAAGCTGTGTGGGGAAAGCAGTGTGCTGAATGAAATTTGTAGCTGGTCCAAACTGATCAGAACAGTAACAGAAAAACATACACACTGATGATTTTTTTAAAAAAAGGAATAATACCAAAGAGTGGGGGAGGGTGGAAACCTTGATTTAGGAAAGAAAAAGAAAAAGCTAAAATAATTATCATAGAGAAATACAGAGGATTTTAAAAAGTTCATTATTTATGTATGATTGTCTATATACCTAGAATGCAAGAAATTTATGGTGGTCTCTCAGTGAATGCAATACATTTGAAAAACCAACTGGTTTTCAAACTAGTGATTCATTTAAATCAGTCCATTTTCAATGCAGTTGCGATGCAAAGCCTGGGTATCACGTATTTACAAAGATGAGTCTCTCTATCACGATACAGAATGTGGGTATCCATATATACAGTCTACAATCTAAACTTGAAGATTTGGGGCCAAACTCATTGCATAAGTGTAGCTATTTTTATTTATTTAAAAGTCAAATATAAGTGTTTTAAGATACATAATAAAACTAAAAATGACAGAATCAAAAAGATAACAGAATACTTAGCTCTAATGGGAATTGACCTGACTCTGACATTTGATTTCTTCTAAGATGTGACCAGTCTAGAATTATATCTTGAAGGGAGAGAAATGAGGAATGCAGTAGGACACAGAAGACTGGAAGATTTTATGAAAGTTATGGAAAGATATTTCCTTTGTGTTTTCATTAAACAACCCCACAAGTTTCTTTATGATTACAAATAATGACTAATGTGCACAATTTTGAAAATTTTTTTTTAAAGATGTGTGCATGCATGTGTATGTGTGTGTGTGCATACTCATGCTTCTATTTATAAGAGCATATTTGATATGTCTGATACTCAATATTGGGTTAAAATTTCCCCAAATTTTTTGATGAAATCTCTCTTTTTATGTGCTTTGGGTAAAAACTATCTTGGGTTCTCATTGTGCATTCAGGGTATATTAATTGTTTCAAGTTTATGTGGAACCATGTCTGGGTAATGAGATAGTAATTATTAATATCACTATACACATCTTTACCCTGTAAGTACTTTTCAAGAGGTCTTTAACTCTAAAATTGATCTTTGTTAAAATTAAACTTCCCAGATGTATTTTTCCTTTGGAAAATATCCAAAATAGTTTTATTTACTCCATATTATAAGGATGATTTTTATGTGAATGCTGAATAATATTTTGATGACCAATTTGTTTTACATAATCAGAAAGATTTGGATCACTTTACTTATAAAAGTGTCAACGTACATGCCTCTCATAAAATGCTGAGTCATCAATATTGCTTACAAAGAGGATAGGAGTTTCCTTACTTTATAATAGGAGACTGATGTAGTATACAATAAAGCACTTTTTTTCTCCACTTTCTCTGTTACTCTGGGAGCTTTTTGAATGAAAAGAATCATTCTTGATCTTCCTCATATTCCTTGTATCCAGCACAGTTACTGTGCATTTGTGTGTGTTTATGTCATGAATGAAAGTTTTTCACATAAAGAAAACTATTCAGCATAAGAGGTAGAGAGCTCACATATTAGTAAAACTCATAGAGTCTGAAGTTAGGTTCATCTATTAAGTTCCAGAAGAATCTAAGAGCAAATAAATATAAAGCTGCTGCAACTCCGCCTTTTCCAGAAGGTTTTGAAATGCTGTATTTGATGTCCTTCAGGAGAAAAAAAAATTCTCTTGCGTTCAGAGATGTTGCCAAAAATGTACTAGGATCCTGAAATGAAAATCTGTCATCAGTACTTAATCCATAATCCATTATTCTTCCATCCACTTTTTCAGCACCTTACCCAACAAGGTTGGGTCTCAGTTTCATTTCAACTCATGATTATTTTCCAAGGTACTAGTAATTAGGAAGACATTAATTACTGTTTTATATACAAAGAAGTTAATGTTTTTCTCTAACTTTGAATGGAAATAAGCTTCATAATTTCATGGGTTAAAATTCATATAACTCTAGAATTATTTAATCAAGTAAAAATTTATTTTTCCCCACAAAATATAAGGGCTCAGGTAGGCAGTCTAGAACTCATGCGATATATTTACCATAATAAAAGGGATGTACATTTCTCCTTACATTTTGGTTGGCCGTCCTCAATCTGTTGCCTTTACACTCCAGTGCACAGTAAAATTGTGTACAGCAGACATCACATGCATATCCAAGGCAGAAGCAAGCAACACCCTTTATGAACCTTAACTTTGAATTCAGAAAATATCAGCTTTCCTTCATTCAGTATATTTCTGCGAATGTCACTGTCCAGAACATGACTAGGCTACCACTAACTACACTGGAGCCCTACACATTGATCTTGGCCTTCACACATTTTCACTGTGAATGAAAATCATATATATATATACATGGAAATGACACTAATAGTAGAAATTGGGATATAAAGATGAAAAAAATATTTTGTTTTTTATTGTAATCCATATGCCTATTTACAGACATTATTGAATATAGATTACATATAGATTACAACATATAGATTAACACAAAATTTTGGTTTAGGTGGCAACCCTGAAAGTACCCAAATGAAGGTAAAATGACCGGAATTTTAGAATCAATAATTGTAAGCATTGCTTCTGGAGATCAGAAATCCTCCATCAATAAAGCAAGAAGCATGGGAGCAGCAGAAACAGAAAGTCCAAATATGAGAAGCAGGAATAAATCAGAATTAGAGATAAAAGCAATGGTCAAAGCAGATAGGGACAAAAGGGAAATGTTAAGATAGAATGAGGGTTATTTGAAGTATCCAGTGTGTACAAGGAAAGGTCTATTTAATATAGGTGAAAAAATGTTTCTGCATATGCCTCTGACCATCACAAGTAATATAACTAAAAGATTGCCTACTCTCTTCTGAGTCTCAGAATTTGCTATTTTTAATTATTATTAAAATGTTATTGTTTGGTTGTGAGGTGTACCCTAAAAGCTCATGTGTGTGGCAATGCAAGAAGGTTCAAGAAAGAAATGACTGGGTTACAAAAGCCTTAACCCAACCAGTGATTTAATCACCTGATGGGATTAATTGAATGGTAATTGATGGCAGATAGGGTGTGACTGGGGGAGGTAGGGCATTGGGAGCATAGCTTTGAGTTGTATATTTGGATCTGGCAAGTGGAGTCTCTCTCTTCCTCTTCCTGCTTGCTGATCATCACGTGAACTGCTTCCCTCTGCCACACACTTCACCATGATATTCAGCCTCACCTCAAGCCCTGAGGAATGGAACCTGCTATCCTTGGTCCGTGACCTCTGAAATCAGAGCCCCGCAAATAAAGTTTTTCTCCCCTAAAATTGTTCTGGTCAGGTTTTTTAGTTTCAGTGCTGAAAAAGCTGACTAAAACAAGGGAAAATGTAATAAAACTAACCACAGTTAGGTATAATCAATTAAGATAGTATACTTAAAATTGACTGAATTTAATAAACAGTTTTATGGTTTGAATATGAGGTGTCTCTAAAAAGTTCCTGTGTTAGTGCAGGAATATTTAGAGGAGAATTATTGGATTGTGAGAGCTGAAACCCTATCAGTTCATCCTAGTTTGAAGATCTAACTGGGTGGTAAGTAGGCAGGTGGGGCATGACTGAAGGTGGGTCATTGGGGTACTTATTCCCTGTAACCTCTTCCTCCTTCTTACTCTATCTTCCCCCAGGTGACCAAGAATGGAGCAGTGCTCCCTCAGCAGTCCCTTCTGCCATCATGTCAGCCTCACCTTGGGCCCAGATCAATGGATTCACCTAACCAGGACTAAACCTCTAGAACCGTAAGGCAAAATGAACTTTTCTTCCTCTAAGTTGTTCTTCTTGGATGTTTTGTCACAGTGATGAAAAGCTGATTAACATAAACAGTAAACATTTAATCAATTTTATCTTACAGAACTGAGATAATGATTGAATCTTGAATTCTGTAAAACTTTGGTTTACAAAAACCAAAACAGAGACAAATCTGTGCAGATGGTAAAACTCAAGTAGGACTACACATTTTCTTTTTTTTTTTAATTAGCGTGCACCCAATGCAAATTCTGGGCAAATGCCAGGGAATACAATAAAATATTTGATCCATAGCTAATATTATTTTAATATCCAAGTAAGTATAATTTTCCATAGCAGCATGAAATAGTCCAACTTAATAGCTTGACTGGGTTTTAATTTGATAACTACTTTCACTGACCAAAATACTTTATTTATTCTTAGTTAAGCAACTATTATTTATTTGGACCTATTTTATCTAGTATTCTATTTCATGGAAAAAGTCGTGATCTTTATCCACTGAAATCTCTGTTCCACAAGTGATAAATGATACATTTCTAATCAAACCACTATTTTTGATACTGTTAAGGAAAACCCTAATCAGTTAAATAACATTGTACCACTATACAGAACTGAATACAAAATTAAGTATCTGAACACTCTTATCTGAAACACCAGATGAGCTGCTTATGCTTTAAATAAATGATGGCAAAAGGAAAACATATATTATAAGTAAAATAAAACCTTACAGAAATGCATTTTATATCATCAATGTATTGGGTTTCTTGGCTAAAGAATTCTTAATTGATCATTTAAATGGATTGCGGTTATGTCTTCAAGTTAAAGATTCAGGAAAGGAAAATTAGGTTTCTTTTGCTAGATGTGTCTAATTCTGTCACCACAAGTAACCTTTTCTTGCAATGTCAAAGCGATTTCTTTCTCTCTCTTCCTTTCTCCTTTCCTTGGGAATTCTAATTTGTCTAGACTGTGGCAAATGCTATTAGTAAAGTCATATAATTTTAAGAGTGGAAAGTAACCTGCCACGTCTCATCTAACTCATGCCCTGTTATGTGCTCAGTGAGTGGCTGCATATGTTTATCTATTATCAAGATTTGTCAGAAACTTAGGATGAAAGTTGGTGATAAAATAAGATGTGGATTTTTAATAATTCTGCATCACCGAGTTTACATACTTGGCAGGAGCAGGAGAAAATATGCAATTATAATTCTCAGTAAAACAAATCAGTTCAGAAAGTCAAATATCCGTGTGATAAATAGCAATCCAGAAATGTTGATAAGACATAATGTCAGTCAACAAGCTACACACACTTTGAAAACATAGTAGTTTTTATGCTCTAAACTCAGTAGTTCTATCAACCTCAGGGAGCTATAGGCCTTATAGCCTGCAGGTACTTCAGAGGAAGGAATGAGATCAGGAAATGCTATTCTTAGTGAATAAAATGGATACACCATCATATATTGTGATTGATTAGCCATTGATAAAGTAGTCCATCCCAGGATGGATTGCATTGCAGATGATGCTGTAGAGGCCACAGAGGCCTTTAAATCAAACTGAGACATACTGCCACTGGATTTGACAGGCAAAATGGACAGAGCATAAAAACAAACAAAAATTACAGCTTCTTTAGCTGGGCTGTTACATCAAGTATACGCTGATGCTTTTTTGGTAGCCAATTAATAAGGGGCTTTGAAAGAATTTAGCAACCATTACGCAGAGAGAGCTTGAACATATTAAGTGTTCAGTATCAGTTATTTAGTCTAAAATCTCTCTGTGGAGAGGAGAAATAAAGACAATAAACCAGTTTGATTCAGATCACCTTACTCCTAATCCTCCTACCTTGCCTCAATCGACACTTAGCAAAAAACCAGTCGTTCCTTAAGTAGAATAGCAATTAGTCAAATATGTTAGTAATTTGCTTTACCTGTGAATATCATTTTGGCATCAGTGTTTTATTTAGGTTTGGTCTTAGTGATCCAGTTCTTAGAAGCCCACTTTCTCAGGGAAGAAATATAGTAACATTTCAGCATCTCTCATGCTGCATCCAAGATGCAAATTCTGGACTAATGATGACCATTTATAATTATCTCAAATAGTCTGTTTCCAATTATAACATTTATTTATAACATTCATGTAGTTTTCAGTTATAACATTTATTTCCCTCTCTTTTGCCCAATATTTAATGATTTTTGCTTTCTTAGTAATTATATCGATAAGAATGTGCTAGTTTTTCAAAAATGAGAAAGTTATGAGATTCTTATAATTTGTGTAGGTTTCAAAGTATTTCTGTTTAAACCATCTCATTTTACTAAATTTAATCCAGTAAGATGAAGAGAATATAATTTTCAACAGAAAATTTTCCAAAGGCACATAATTAATTAGAGGAAAAAGCCTTCAGTCTCTTGTCTTACTCTTTCCATTACATATATACAGAAATAATAAAAATAACCTATCTTGAGGGGAACCCATATCTTATAGAAAAAACAAAGTTACAAATTAAATAAAAAGTTTGTGTAATATTTTAAAATTTAATGAAACATTTCCTCCAGGGTCACTAATCTTTACCTCTACAACATAGTTGAACAAAAATTCCTTTTTGTACTGGAAATCCATATGCAACAGAATGAAACTAAACCCCTATCTCTCACCCTGCACAGAAAACAATTCACAATGGATCAAGGTGTTCCGTCCAGTGGAACCGGCACAGAGAAAGGAGACACCACTAATCTTTAGTTGACGAGATTTATTGCGTCCTCCCTGTTTTCCTGCCTCCTTTCTCCTGCCACTATCTCCCTTCTCCTATCTTCTCACTCTCTCCTCCCCCAGGTTCCTAGCTTATCAGTCAATTATAGCAAAGCTTTCTTTCACACAGGAGAGCATGCAGAGGAATGTCAGCATAGCACTATATGAATCACGAGCTGTCCACGTGCAGCATGATATTAGATAGCCAATCCTAGAGCCTGGCGTCAACACGTCATAAGTCTCCAAGGAACTAATAAGCAAGCAGCCTTTTTGGGTACTTCCTTATTTTGGTAGCCAGTGCCCTTTGGCTCACTGCCAGGTGCCATCTTGTCCAAGACGGCCCTCAACATCAAGGACCTTGAAATCAGACCAGAGACCCTGCATCTTATAGAAGAAAAAGCAGGTCCAAATCTTCAACTTGTTGGCTTAGGATCAGACTTCCTTAACATGACTCCCATAGCTCAAGAAATAAAAGCAAGAATCAATAACTGGGACAGATTCAAACTAAATAGCTTTCTCTCAGCAAAGGAAACTATCAGCAATGCAAAGAGAGAGCCTACAGAGTGGGGAATATCTTTGCCACTCATACTTCAGATAGAGCGCTAATTTCCAGAATATATAAAGAACTTAAAAAACTCTACACCAAGAAGACAAACAACCCAATCAACAAATGGGCTAAGGATATGAACAGACACTTCACAGAAGAAGATCTACAAGCAATCAACAAACATATGAAAAAATGTTCAACATTTTTAGAAATAAGAGAAATGCAAATCAAAACTACCCTAAGATTCCATCTTACTCCAATTAGAATGGCGATTATCAAGAACACAAGCAACAATAGGTGTTGGAGAGGATGTGGAGAAAAAGGTACACTCATACATTGCTGGTGGGGCTCAAATAGTGCAGCCACTCTGGAAAGCAGTGTGGCGATTCCTTAGAAAACTTGGGATGGAACCACCTTTTGACACAGCTATCCCACTCCTTGGCCTATACCCAAAGGGCTTAAAATCAGCATACTACAGAGATACAGCCACATCAATGTTCATAGCTGCTCAATTCACAATAGCCAGATTGTGGACCCAACCTAGATGCCCCTCAATTGATGAATGGATAAAGAAACTGTGATATATAAATATATATATGTATATATATATATATATATATATATACACACACACACCATGGAATATAACTCAGCCATAAAGAATAATAAAATTCTGGCATTTGCAGGCAAATGGGTGAAATTGGAGAATATCATGCAAAGTGAGATAAGCCAATCTCAAAAAACCAAAGGACGAATGATCTCACTGATAAGTGGATGATGACACATATAGGGAGTGGGAAGGGGGCAAGAATGGAGGAAGGAGGGACTCTATAGAGGGATAAGAGGAGTGGGTGGGGTGAGGTGGGAGAAAAAAATAATAACAGAATGAATCAAAAACTATTACCCTATGTAAATGTATGATTACACAAATGGTATGCCTCTACTTCATGTACAGAGAAACAAGATGTATCCCATTTGTTTACAATAAAAATGAATTTAAAAAAAAATTTCACCAAAAAAAAAAAAACATTCCTTTTTGTAATTGGATCAATAACACCACCTCCATCCTGGCATCACAGCCACTTGGCATTGCACCATTGCTGGTTTGCCCGAGTTACTGTAAATTTCCTCTATGAGCTTGACACTGTGCTGGTTGAAAAACTCGTTCATTGCATCTTGTGCCGCCCACAAATTCCAGGTGACAGGGTGGAACGGTTCACTCTAACACCAGTGCATAGCTGTATTTAGATGCTGACTTTGTACAAAAGAGAAGCATTTTCATTGGCAAGAGAATGTGTGCTGCTGGCTTGGTTTTCTCTCCCTCATGCCACCTTGGCTTGTACTCCTCCTCTCCTTTCTCACTTCATTGTAAACTGCTCACTCGGGGTTAAGCTACACAGGAAGCGTTGATGATTCTTGCTCTGCCAAACTCTTCTCTGTGTGGCCTCCACTCCCCTTAGCCAAAGCTCAAACCTCTTCATTCCTTTCTCTCTGCTGTCAGTTCATCTACTGAGTTTCCCCCACAAGAAGCAAATGCTCTTCTCTTATAGATTTCCCACTAACCATCCTCCCAGAATTAAAGATGCGTGAATAAAATCTATTATATAACTCTCCGGTTTACAATGTATCCTTTATTTAAAATGCACAAACCCAGAGCACAGTATTATCAAGACCAGCAACACAAAAACAATACAAAGAATGGCAAAATAATAATAATGAAAAAATAAAAAGGCCTAATACTACTGAATGATATGAAAAACGACAACTGAATTCAAAAGAAAAAGATAACATGACCTGGAATAAAAAGCAGAAATTAATAGAGAAAATGAGACTGGAAAAGGAAAAAAACATGAAGAATATAGATTATTTTGACTAGGTTATGTTTTTAAATAATTATATTCAGGTGTCTTTTGCATGGTAAGTGAAAGTAGTCTGAATGAATCAGTCTGTATGACAGATAATTGAATGGTTAGGTTGAAAATTTAGAATAGTGACAGACTCTGAAGTAATTAAATGCCAATGTGAGGATTTGCTGACTACTCCATGTCAGGTATTGAAGAAGCAAGATTAAAAAGTCATGCCCTTGAATGTTTTAAGTCTAATGGAAAAGAAAATTATATGGAGAATAAGAGTAAACTGCCATAGGCGGAAGGGACATTAGGGTGGGGCATGAGGATCATTTTATAAGAATAAGTAGAAATTAACTGAACAGAAAAAAAAAATGAAAGAACTCTTAGGCAGAAAATCCTGCTTCTGTGTGAGTAGCAAGAATAATAGCAGGCAAATTAAGGGGGGAGGAATTAGCAATATCCTAAAATTTTGAGGAAGATTAATGTAGGAAAGCAGAATGAAAGCTGATGGAAGGTCTTTTCCTCTTTCACATTTAAAAAAAAATTCACTCTAAAATAACTGATTCCTTCTCTAAAATTTTCTTTTAATGCATCTGGCAATCATCTCCCACAATTAGGGAATATCACTCTTCTCTCCATTATAGGCTCTTATTTGAACACATCATGGGCAAAGAAAATTTAAGCTGTCCAACTGAATACCAAAAAAAAAAAAAAAAAAGAGATTAAAGCAAACAACCTGTTTACCAGCTTCTAATTTAACCAACACTGTATAGTAGGGAAAAAAGTACCGTAGTACTTATAGTATTGCTTCACTATAGGATCCTATGACTCACTCTCGGTTGTAAATGTTTCAGCTCTTTCTTCCTCTTTCTGTGCTTCCCTGTTGACTAGAAGGGTAAGAATGTGGAAGGGAAAGAGGGATGGGATGGTGTCCTCTTCTTCATATTTTATTCTCTGTTCTAAGCAGCAATCCAATAAAATAAATCAGAGGACACTAAAGAAGCAAAAGGACTATCGTGATTTTCATTTACCCCCAATGTCTAGCTACTTATAGTTCTCTATTTTCTGTTGCCTCACTCTTATTTAAACATAACAGATTTGGCCTCTGTCTACCTTTGCTCTCGTTCACCCTTGATTCAGAAATCAAATATTTGCTATCAGAAGAAGAATGGAAAACTATTCATACTTAAAATTTAATATATTTTTTCTTTTTCATGAAAAATAAAAAGGAATTTTGTGTTGGAAAGAACCTATTAAAGCTTCCAAAACAGCATAACTTACCATATTTAACAGTATGAAATACACAGTTACAGACTATTATTTTGGCAATGTAGAATACTATTTATACATGTCTGGCCCTAAAATTTAGCTGTCTGAGTCATGGAGATAGCCATATGTCATGATTAATGGAAAGGAAACATTAAATGAAAATATAAAATAGATGTAAATACACAGGTGTGTGCCTGCATGTTGAGCAATGATGAAAACACTACTTCCTATTTGTGGAGAGTACACTACATTTGTTTGAGCCCTGTAGGGAGCAGATGTCAAGACTGAATATAAAGTGCAAAATGTTTATAGGGATAGCATTAGTGAAAGATAAAGAAGAGAAAGATCAGGAATTAAGCACATGTAAGTTAATGACCTCTACTCACATTTGACACATGTAAAATGAGAGGAGTAGCAAGGCAGATTGCTACTGGAGGGCCTTTGACTGCAGAATTGCAACCAGAATATCCCAGAGACCAGAAAAGTAGCTTCAGTTAAAAGATTCCCTTGTCTAGCATTGAGATGAAGAAGCCAGGCCATACTAGCTCATCCTGATCAGTCTTTGGTTGGTACTGTTCCCAAAGAGTAAGATGTCTGCTAAAACATGACAACAAATCCTGAAGATACTTGAGCTGGAGCTCCTTGGTTAACTACTCTCTCCACAGAATCTTCCCCTGGAAGTGGGATGCACCTCTAAGATTGCCACTTTAGGCATAGAAAGAAGTCAACAATTCCACGTTGAATTCCTGTTATTATTGTAAAATACTCCCTACCGAGTCATTACCAGACAATATTTTATTTTATTTTTTTACCTTTATGGAACACTTTTAAAGCAAGAAAGACTTTAAAAACTGTTCTCAAGTGTTCTTCTTTTACTCAACTCAGAGGGAAAGATTTTCAGAACTGTGGGCACACGCACATCTACTCAAGTTTTTGTCTTCAACTGCATTATATTCTTCAAGAATGAACTTCTGTGATCTGATCACAATTCATTTGACAAGTCTTTTAATAAAACATTACCCATTTCAGTGTAATAAAAGCAGTGTATTCAAAACGATCTGTGTCCTACCTGTGCTAGAGTTTTATGTTATATACATGCATATATGCACACAGGCTTAATGTGATGCTTCTCTATAAATTCTATTGAATTGTTATTCCTCAGAAGTCTGTTAAACGCAGTGGGCATCATGTTACTTGTCAGTTGCAAAAGGGAATAAACCAATTGGCAAGTAAAGAAGGCCTACAGGGATAGTAAAACCATTTTGACCTTGCAGAGAAGAAAGGGGGTGGAGAGAATTGCTGATTCATGAAGGAAAACCTTCCTGAAGCGTTGAGTGCTCAGGTTAAACTTCCCTCCTAGGCAGCACTAATTTGGTTGACAGATACCACGCTGCAGTTAATCTAAGCTGACACTGACCTTGCTGGCATTACCTGCAAAATCCCTTCATACGAATTTTCCTCAAATAATTATTCCAATGCATTATACACAGAAAAGGTGCCCATCAGCACAGCTAGTGATGCTAAATTTTCCTCCAGCTACAATTCTCTAACATTTTGCTACTGAGAAGAGAAAAATTTAGCTAGTCTTTGGGTGGTAGAGATATGATATTCTGGGAAGAGTCTGTGGCTCAATGGAAAAAACATAATTGATTATGTGGATGCTATTTTACAATACTGTAAATCATCCATGGCTATAGAGAAGCAAATTAATTCTTGCATATAGATATGTAAATGTATTCTTTCTAGTGGAGGAATTCACCAAACTTCCCAGTGGAGGGGGGCATTATTAAATTGTCTATGTAGACATAATAATTTTTCTATAATCTTGATCTATATATGTGACTGCTCTTTGAATTATTCTTGTCTGAAACAATTACATCTGTTTGATTCCATCATTGATTACTGGGTTAAAAAAATTAATGTTTTCATTTTTATATGTACACAGTTGTCATTACCCTTTTTGAAAAATATACATGTTTTAATGTCTCATATTGATGAGAGTACCTTATTATTCCGAATGTTTTCTCATAAATTGTTATTTGTAAACAGTCACATAAATTTATAATTTCATTTATTAATTGAACATTTAATACATTCCAGACACTGTAATGGTATCCCAGGAATTCACAGGTGACTCAATTATGTGACACTATTCCTGAGTTTTCTGTGTGGGCAAAATATATTCCAAAAAGGTAAAACACAGTGCAATTAGGGTAAATGTTATAGGAAAGTAAAAAAATATTTTCAGAGAAGAAAAATTTTCCTTCACAAAAATTTTTAAACATCAGCAGATATGATATTGTGGCAAACCATTTTCATAAGTAATTGAAGTACCTCCTAATAGCTATAATAGAAAGGTATATTTGATAAGTAAGACATTATATATCGATACAGGAAGAGAAATGTGCCATTTCTGTGATAAATTCTCTATTTCTATATGGCAGATTCTCTATTTCTATATATGAGTGATTCTAATCGGACACTGGCATATACTGCTCCCAGAGCATCTTGGGAGTATGATTATCTGACCAAGACCTGAAGATTTGGCCCTAGGTTAGCCAGTTGGTCTACTCTTTTCCCTATTCATGACCATTCTATAAGTAAGCTTTTGATTTTATCCATTGCTTATGTGTTCATGTATCTACATATAGCTTATATTTGGCATGTCTTAACTAAACAATATTTGAATCCACTTGTAATGAGTTGTCTGAAAATATCTTGCTCAAAGCATTTCTCAGAAGGGTAGGAGTTGATTTCTACTTCCCTCTTACGGTATTTGTGTGTGCCTTTAATAGTGTAGCACACAGCACTCTCAAATACCTTATCTCCCCTGACAGGTGTTACATTTGCACAATTGCTTACATATTATAGACTTCAGTTTTTTTTTTCTGCTCTATCACAATTTGCTGGAACTTCTCAACCAGTTGTATCAGTACTTATTCCTAAGACAATAGACAGAAGAACTTTTTGTGATGAGAAGACATACTCATTGAGATTATGATATATGATTGCTGGTCCAAATAATAGTCTAGATGTTGCTGTAAAGGAATTTTATATATATGATTGACATTTATAATTACTTGACTTTAAGTGAAAGAGATTATCTCCCATCTTTTAACTAGGGTAATTCAGTTCCTGGATTTCCAGTGAGAAATTGTGTTTATCCTTGACAAAGAAGTTTTATACTGAAAAATATCTAGAAAAGCATGGTACTAAACAGCATACTTGGAGGTGAAACAGATCTGTTTACCTCAGGGAAGGCAAGCAGTAATATCTGTGTGGCCTGGATCCTGGTAAGTACACTCCATTCCTTTGCAAACCTGGTATGATTTGGGGAAGATCTTAATGAGTATTTGCCATCAACACTGGAAATCTTCCCAGTAGCCTCATGCTAAATCTATTTTGCTCCTCCCTTCTTATTTTTTTTTTTTTTGTATCTGCAAACACATTTACCTCTATACTCACCTCCAAAATTCACATCAGCCACCTTTGTTTGTAAAAAACTATTTTATATTTTTACTCCACCATGACTTCAGCATCTACAATCTGCCCTCTTTTATACATTGTGGATAAGAAATGCTTCAAAGATTCTTTGTTCTATGTCTCCAGGACCCATTTCTAAACCTGTCCTGACACTTTAAACATCTTAATTCTTTAAAAGTTAAAAGAAAAAGAAGATTCATTTTATATTATGAATATTTCCCTTTTGTTAGCTTCTGAATATAAATTCAACTATCTCAACCACTTGAATTTATTTTTAATTGTACACTTCCCTTAAGATGATTTCTTGAAGATGATACTTAACAAATTGATATTGTAACAAAGTCTTAAATTCAGTAATAGTGAAACATGAAGACTTTTTTTTGTTTTCCTTTTTCATTAAATATCACATTATTTGAAGTGACTTGGTTATTTGAAGTTGTTATCAGAAAGAATAACTAAGTATTTTCTGTTCCTATAATCATAAGTACCCTTCATTGACCACATTTCATAACCAGTTATTCATTATTTCTATTTTCCAAACTTGTCATTAACTTATTCAAAGTTATTTTCATGATCACTTTTTTTTCTCTTTCTTTCATTTTTGGTTCTTGGATACATCCTTTAATGACCTTGCATTTTTTTTCTTTTAGTGTTTTTATGTACTTATAGATGTTTATTTTATTGATGTGTCTGACTTATAAGGCATAGATTTATGGATAATTTATTTATATTTTGAATATGTTTAGATAAATTTCATATATGTTTTCTCTAGAAGTCTGTTAAATCCTTATTGTTTGGTTTACATGTTTTTCTATGCTTATTCTGTTAAAATATAAGTTGTATTATTCTCCAATATTAATTTTTTTTCTTTTAAGTATTTCAGAAAGTGTGGTTCCCCCATGTTATTAATTACCTTTAGTCCATCCATTATTCTTCAGTTTGTATTTCTCTTTTTGCTTCTCTTATCTCTTCTTTAATTTGTGCTTTTTAAATTGACAGGCATACTAGAGATTGCATGTGACTTTATTATATTATGATTCCATTTTTACAAATTCCTGTGTAATTTATTGACTTTCCAACAAATTCCACAGTTAGTTAAAAATAAAAGGAACAACCACATCCCTGCATTCTAACTTTCAAATGGAATAGAATGCATGCTGTTCCCAGTTGGACATTGTAATGTCCCAACAATATTAATTTGGAAGTTTTCCAAAGGTAGAATTACTCTAGCTCTTTCTTTGGTCTCTGGCTGCCAGAATTCTGTCTACCCCACACTGTACATCGATTATGTGCACAGATCATTATTGCCTTTTTACCATCTGATTGTGTGATGCATTTCATTCTCTCTGCTGTTACAGCTAATCCATCCATGCTTTGTAGCACCAGATGGTAAGCATCCACAGCCAGTCCTAGTTAATCTGCAAAAGTTCTCCATGCATACTCTATTTTTATTAGCATTTGGAAGATTTAAACCAAGAAATCAGCATTGTAAAAATTCACACATACCATCTGCAGTGTAAAATCAAGTCTGCTGATAAAGGAGATTGCATTGATTATCAAAATTGATTTTGATTTCCTATCCTAATGTTTAAACTTTTAAAATATAATTTATATGATTCCATAGGATGCATATCTGAATTCCTACATAAAATTTTACATAAAAATTAAGAAACTATGTGGCATTGACAAGACTACCTGTCTTCATATCAAATGTACTTCTAGTGGCTCTCTGAATCCCCAGAATGTCTCTTCTGTTCACCATAAATGCTTACTTTAGATGCCATTTAATTTCATATTTGCCGTTTTTGGTATTTCAGTTCTTTGTTAATCATATGCTGATGATGACCTTGAAACTGAGACAATTCTGTTGTAGTTTTCAAAGGTTATGCTACTCTTACTGCTGCTTAGCCCAAAAGATACATTAATTACAATAACTTTCAGTGCCTGGTATCATGATTTCTGTGGCAGTCCAAGAACAAGGCTACCTTTTGCTACTGTGTGCCCCCCAAGGGCACAGTAAAATATAAAATATATCTTGTACAAACATATGTACAACAATATAAGTATGTAACAGTGATGCAGCAAGAAATTATTTTGTATGTTGGGAATAAGAGTTTTATTCCTCTACATAGTTCAAGAATTCTAGACCACAGTTAATACCCAAGGACAAAACCCTGCTACAAGACAGGTGCAGAAATATATCAGAAAAGTAAGAATAACAACAATAGCCATAAGGGAAACAAGGAGAGCAAGATGGCCTTAAAATGAAAAGAAGGATTATTTTTGGAAGAATGGAAAATAATTATATTGAATTTAACAAAGTGGTGATTATTAAATATTTGACAAGATATTTTTGATGAAATAATGGAGATAAAAGCTTAATTGGATTGATTCCAAAAGAGAATACAGGGAAAGAATTTGGCAGCCATGAACCTTATCAACATTTTCCAAAATTTTATAGCTGTAAAAAGTAGAAATAATAACCAAAGAATGATGTGAAGCTAAATGATGGTTTTCTTAGCAAAGGTAAGAGGATGGATGTTCATAGTTTGAGGGCACTGATCTAATGAAAAGAAAAAAGTGACAAACAAGAGGAACAGACTGAAGACTAAGGAGGTGAAAAGATCTTGAGTCTAGGACACAAATAAAAAGACTACCCTTAGGTTCATACAAGAGAGTCCTTCTATATAAATAGGAAAAAGGAAGAATGAACTTTCACCAGTATAAATATGTGAGTAGATCTGACAAAAGGTGATCCTAAAAATTCTCTGGTTAATTTTTCCTATTATTTAAAATATGATACAACATGATAGACTGAGATAGAAGATGGGTAGTAAAATTGGAGGCACAAGAAGAGAGGAGAAAGTTTGAAGAATTCATATTTACATATGTGCATGAGGGAGACAGTGGATTAGAGAAGTACAGTGTGAAAACTGACCAAGGCTGGTGTTCTGCTGGGTTCTCAGAGAACTGTTAAGTCCTTAAACATTGTTAAATCCTGTTGGGATTTTAGAATAACTGAAATCAGAATAAAATGTAGAGTGGGTAAATTGGAAAGATCATAGATGTGTTGGCAGAGTTGGATCCTTGAAATTGAGAATATGGAGTTTGCAGTTATTGCTCATGTCAGGTTCATGACTATGACCAAAGGAGTTATAATTCAGTCATTATTTCAGGAGGAGTTGTTAAGAAATCAAGGATCAGGTTTCAGTGGACCACCAATATGGAGCTTGAAATCATTTAAAACTTGATCCTGTTTCTTTAACATTATAATAGTCCAAGTACTCAACAACAAGAACTGCGTAGACTATTTGGAAATGTTTCTTATATTATTTTATTGGATTTGTTTTGCTTCATCTTTACCTACTTTCTATTATGCATGGATATTTTCCCCTATTATTTGCAGGTAAGCCTTCCTTATCCCAATGTTCTCATCCTAACTCTAGAATTCTAAAAGCAGTATGTGATCAGTGAAACAGACTAGCAAGATGTTTTTAATCAGAGCTGGCAGAGGCCTCAGGAGTCTAGATGTTCAGATGTCTCCGATTTTGAATGATGAAATTCAGCCCTACGATTATGTCCCAAAAAAGACTGCTTCAAAAGAACCAAAGTACTCTCTGATGAGATCTAGAGTAATAATAACCGCATGCTTCATGCATCAAGCTAAAGAGAGGAGAGGGGTGTCCAGGGCCTTATTCTCCAAGAATCTTCTACTCTGTACAATTTCTTATTCCTTTTTAATGTCCTATTGTCATGACAGTATCTTTAGAATTCAGTTCATGGCTGTTCTCTCCTGGTTGTCTGGGAGTCCCAGTGGGCAATGTTTTTTGTAGTGCAGACCCCAAATTGGATATATGATTCTTGTTTGATGATTGTCCAGTCCCTTAATCTAAAGGTGGAGAGAAAGCCTAAACTTCTATAGGAAGCATAAATTAAGATCAAGTTTATCTAAGTTATTTGTATAATTTCTCAGAATAGAGGACACATCTTGGGGCCTGCAGGAACTCTAAAAAAGAAGTAAAAGTGAGGGTGACTTCTTTCTTCCCCTTTTGAATATTTCTTCCCAGCCTCAGAATGAGGTGGGAATTTGTTATGGTTTGTATATGACATGTCCCCCAAAAGCTCCTGTGTTAATACAGGAATGTTCAGGGGTGGGATGATTGGATTGTGAGAATTGTAACCTAATTAGCATTCTTGAACTAGGATAACTCCATGATGGGGTGTGGCTCCATGAGGTGGGTCATCCTTGTGGTTCACCGTGTTGTCCCTTTTCTCTCTCTGCTTCCTAGATATCATGAATGGAGAAATGCTCCTCCACCACACCCTTCCATCATGATGTTCTGCCTCATCTTGGAATCAGAGCAACGGAGTCAGCTCATTATAGAATGATCCACTGAACCCATGAGCCAAAATAAGCTTTTCCTGCCCTAAGTTGTTTTTTGGGCATTTTGTTTAGAGATCAAAGGCTGTCTAAAACAGGTCCCAACTCTTCTCCATTTATCTTCAATAAAGAGAGCCTTCAAAGAGAAGGAGTTTCTTAGTTTTGTCTGCATTCACAGTAGCCTTAGCCAGAGTCTTCAACTTCTACCCCAGCTTGAGGATTCTAGCCTAGAAACAGACTCTTCTCATATTCTTAAATTTCTTTTTTAAAGTTTTTCAAGATTTAAAAATGTACAGCATACATATGTGGTCCAATAAGTCCTTTGGTGATTCACTTTGCTTTATTTACAAAGGAATACAGGATTAGTCCTCTGGAAACTATAAGCAAAAATAACCAACATGGTTTCAGCATCATTATGAAAACACAAATAACTGGGATGGAAGCAGACCTCAAAGGAATCAGCAAGCTTTCCTTTATTCCGAAGTGGAGTCAATCAATCAGGCACTGAGGGGGCTCATTTTTGGGGTATGAGAAAGACCCACAGTTACAGAAGGAGTTTGAGTTTTATAGTTTTATAGTTTACAATGAGAGTGGTTTAATCATTGGAAATTGGGGACGTGTTCGTTTGGACAGTCAGAAATTTCAGAACTTGGTGTTCACTGCTTATCTTCTTCCTCTGGGCCCCTTTGTTACCCAGAGCTTCACTATTCGCGTTTCTTCTTCCAGGCCTCATCAGCAATTGGAAAGGATAAGAGTCCAGGACCCAATGTCTTAGTGTCTATCTCCTCCCCTCAGGACCCACTGTGGTTGGGAAGGGTTGAATGTCTGTTTTTGGTGCAGATGCTGGTGATGAACCCCAAAGAAGGGATGAAAGTTTGCTCTTTTCCCTTGGGGCTCATTATTACTGGGAAAGGATTTACTGGGAGAAGTTTAATGTTTGGTTAATTTCCCTCTCCTCCCCACTCACACCATCTTTCCTTTTTTCCCAGGGGCTGTCTTGTAGAAATATTATTTTCCATAACCCTTCAGAAACCACCATAGATCCTTTCTCTACATTATCTTTTTATCCTCTGTAATCTATCCATAGGGATTTTTGCATATGTGTTTTGCTCTCCTTGGGTAATCTATGTCCAATACACATCATTATTTTTTTTTCCTGGCAAAACACCCTCATTTTTAATGTACCAGTCTATACTTCATTGCTGTGGAAAGCTTCCAAGGTGAGGTGAGCTTGCCTTGTTCTACAGCTTCATGGTCTCCTGTACTTACCTGCACTATCTTACCTCTCAGCACACTGACTGCAATTTATTATAAAATGCCATCTTTGCCACTGACCTCTAAGTGTCCCAGGTATGAAAGAGGAGTGACTGTCTTTTTGACTTTAGTATTTCTCATGTTTAGTACACGGTTCCTGGGGCATAGTTCTCACATAAGGAAAAAAAATGAATTAACAAATGGATCAATAAATAATGCATTCTGCTTGTTTCTTTCATGACAAGGTTGTTAACTTCTTATGCCCAAATATCTGAATTTGATATCCGACCTCCCTAGCTAACTCCTACTGAAATTGCTGGCATGATTTGTTGCTGCCTTGCACTCCCCACAGGAATTTTTAGTGGAACAATTGCATTCTATTGTACTCTAATTCATTCTCTTCACCTTAGGTCTCAGGCATAAGAAGCTGGAGTACAGGTAAAGTTTTTGCCATGATGTTATTTTATTCCCTAGTTCTTGTTATTATCCTTCTAATTGGAAAATAAATTTTCTGTAATTCAGACGTACAATCTTGATATCTTTCTAAGAGCTGAATGTGATATTTCACACTCTAACATTGAGATGTAAGTGCATATAGGTAACTGAGATTTTAAACAGTTCAGTCAAAATTGTAATCACCTCTCCTTTTACCTGGGAAACCAGAACTTATCTTTGATGCTGTGTGTATGTGTGTGGGTTTTCTCTTTAAGACATTTTCTGATTTCCTTACAACAGTTATTTTCATCTTCCTGTGTTTTTGTCCCTCTGTTTCTGTCACTGGTACTTTTTACTGGACCTTGAGTTCTTTGAAAGTAACAACACTTTTATTTTGTTAGGGTATCCTACATAATACTCAGTATAATATTGTGCATATCATTCATTTATGACAATGTTTTGATGTTCATCGCTATTATAGTTTGATGTTCCTCACTATAATAAATGTGGATAGAATTGAGCTCTTGAATAAAAGTACAGAAAATTTAATTCTGTATGTTTAATAGGGAAATGGAAGAAATTAGTTTTATTTTAAATTTTTTCCAGATTTCAAGTTTTGAAATATCACAGCTTACAGAATCAATGAATTATAATTGAGCAAATTATTTGTCAAACAACACATTGTCCTTGCAGGTCTGTTATTTCAATAACAAGGTCTCAAATTATCTCTATATAAACTTACAGTAATATAAAATTTCTCTGCATGCAAACTCATACATTTAAAAAAATGTTCTATTGAAAAAATAACTTTGTAAAGGACTATTAAGAAAATAATTACAATATATCATCTCTGTCTCTATTAAATTAGTGAACAGATAAAAATGATGAGTGGGGTACACAAATGCAAGTAGCGTGAATCAAATTGCTGGACACATCTTTTCAAAGAGTAACCCGGTGAGGAGCAATAAATGATAGATGTTTCTTTTGAATGTAGTGTTCACCAAGCATCTGGTCTTTTACCTTACTTGGTTATGTCATTTACTTTCATTACAGTGAAAATTCTTTCCTACACTACATTATGTTTGACAGTACACACACACACACACACACACACACACACACAAATATATATATACTCACATATGTTCACACACAAAATAAGACCAGTTTATTAGTGTGTCACATTCACTACTTAACTTTATTGCAAATATTAGTATATATTAATGGATTCACAAAAGCATTTTCAATTATTAGTAGTATTAGTATTATTAATGTATTTATTTACTTTTGAGGGATATTTGGGATTGAACGCAGGGGTTCTTCACCACTGAGTCACATGCCCAGCCCATTCTATTTTTTATTTTAAGACAGGGTCTTGCTAAGTTGCTTAAGGCCTCCCTAGATTGCTGAGGCTGGCCTCAAATTTTTAATCTTCCTGCCTCAGTCTCCAGAGTCATACATTTAAAATACTGTAATTTTTAAATGTATTACAAGCCTACGCCACCATGCCTGACTCAATCACTGTTTTTTAACACTTAAGAAGAAATATCATTAAAAGCTTATTTTTTAATTTGTTAAATCATTAGCAGCTTGGTGCATCTAGTCTAATTACCTTCAGGTATATGTCTCAAAGCCACAAATTCAACATAAACATGAAACCTTAATAGTTGGTGTTTTTCAAAACTCCACCAGTTAGAGAACACTGAAATCTGAAATACTTAGAAATTTCAGAAGTGCCATTTTCATTGAAAGTAACCCAAAAGAAACATGTCTAACTTTTCTTATTATCCCCCCAAATCTTCCAAAAAGCATTTCTAGACAAACCTTGCTATGTGTCACTATATCAAACACAGTATAAGATGCACTGATAGATTGGAACACAAATATGTAAACAGATCCATCAAGTGAATCATGAAAACTCTTATGGGAAATTTTATATGACAAAGTTTATAGGATTTCATTGTCTTTCAAATAGTCTACACATTTTTCTCAACAATGTTGGTTTAAACGTTGTGAACGATTCCTTTAGAATGGAATTCCAAGTAGCTGAGCGAGGTGGTACATGCCTGTAATCCCAGTGACTTGGAGGCTGAAGGCAGGGGGATCTCAAATTCAAATTCGAAGCTAGACTCAGCAATGACGAGGCACTAAACAACTCAGTGAGTCCCTGTCTCTAAATAAAATACAAAATAGGACTGGGGATGTGGCTCAGTGTTTGAGTGTCCCTGAGTTCAATCCATGGTAAAAAAAGAAAAAAGAAAAAAAGAAAGAGAGAGAGAGAGAGAGAGAGAGAGAGAGAGAGAGAGAGAGAAAATGATGGTATTCCAAGCTAAGGTAAGTCACTTATGAATGTCTTGAAATATTTTTTAGAAATATCTCTTTTTGGACTAATGCCCATGTTTACCTAGAATAATCATCTTACTTCTATAGTTGACTTATGCAACTTCCATAGTATATTTTAAAAATTTTTGTTGATGTATTAAAATTATTTGTATCAATAATACTGGGACCCATTGTGACATACTTGTATGTGCACAGAACATAATTTAATCAATTTCAATACCCAATACCTCTATTTTCCCTTCCTTCTTCCTCCCTCTGAGCACTTTCCTTTCCTCTTCTGATCTCCCTTATATTTTCACGAGATCATTTTTTTCCCCTTTGTTCTCTCTGGCTTCCACATTTGAGAGAATGTATGACTCTTGACTTTCCAAGATTGGCTTATTTCACTTAATATGATGTACCTTTTCCTGCAAATGAATAATTTTGTTTTTCGTTATGGCTGAGTAAAACTCTATTGTGTATATATGCAACATTTTCTTTATCCATTCATTTGCTGATGGACACATAGGTTGAAATCACATTTTGGATACTGTGAATTGGGCTGCTATCAACTTGGCATGTGTGTATATCTATGATGTGAGGACTTTAATTTTTAAATATTTTGGATAAATATCAAAAAGTATCATACCGGGTCTTGTGGTGATTCCATTCTTAGTCTTTTGAAGAGCATCCATACTGACTTTTGTACTGTCTGTACTAATTTATAGTCCCAACAGTGTACAAGTCTTCCGTTTTTTATCCCCATACCCTCACCAGTATTTATTGTCATCTGTTTGTTTGGTTGTTTTTATGTTAGTTAGTTTGTTTTGTTCTGTTTTATTTTGTTTTGCTGTAGTGGGGATTAAACCCAGGTTGTCATGGGGATTAAACCCAAGGTACCTTGCTTACATACTAGGCAAGCAAACTGCCACTGAGCTATACTCCCAGCACTTATTATCTTCTGATTATTGATAATTGCCATTCTAATAGAAGTCGGATGAAATCTTAGTACAATTTTGATTTGCATTTCCTGATTGCTAAAGATGTTGAATACTATTATCAGATATTTCTTGACCATTTGTATTTCTTCTGTTGAGAAGTATCTATTTAGTTTATTTGCTCATTTATTGATTGTGTTATTTGTTTTCTTTTTTTATTATTTTTATTTGGCTTTTAATTTTTATAGACTGCATTTTGATTCACTGTGCACAAATGGGGTACATCATTTCATTTCTGTGGTTGTACACAATGCAGATTCATATCATTCATGTAATCATACATGTACATAGGGTAGTGATGTCTGTCTCATTCCACCATTTTTCATACCACCCTCCCTCTCATTTTCTTCTACATATTCTAAAGTTTCCCCATTATTCTCTCATTCCCCACTCCCTCACGCCCATTATATATTATCCTCCACTTATCAGGGAAAACATTTGGCCTTTGGTTTTTTTGGCTTGGCTTATTTCACTTAGCATGATATTCTCCAATTCCATCCATTTATTTGCAAATGGCATAATATTCTTTTTCTTTATGGCTGAATAGTATTCCATTGTGTATATATACCAGGGTTTCTTTACCATTCATCTGTTGAAGGGCATCTAGGTTGGTTCCACAATCTAGCTATTGTGAACTGAGCTGCTATAAACATTGATGTGACTGTGTTACTGTAGTTTGCTGATTTTAGGTCCTTTGGGTATAAACTGAGGAGTGGAATAACTGGGTCAAAAGGTGGGTCATTTCCAAGTTTTCTTAGGATTCTCCATACTGCTTTCCAGAGTGGCTGCACCAATTTGCAACTCTACCAGCAATGTAAAAGTGTGCCTTTTTCCCCACATCCACGCCAATGTCTATTATTGTTTGTGTTCTTGATAAAAGCCATTCTAATTGGAGTAAGATTGTTTTAATTTGCATTTCTCTAATTACTAGAGATGTTGAACACTTTTTCATATATTTATTAATTGCCTGTGTGTCTTCTTCTGTAAAGAGTCTGTGCAGTTCCTTGGCCCATTTATTGATTGGGTTCTTTGTATTTTTGGTGTAAAGTTTTGTAAGTTCTTTATAAATTTTGGAGATAAGTGCTCTATCTGAAGGGAGTGTGGAAAAGATTTTCTCCCACTCTGTAGGCTCTCTCTTCACATTCTTGATTGTATCCTTTGCTGAGAAAAAGCTTTTTAGTTTGAGTCCATCCCATTTATTGATTCTTGCTTTGATTTCTTGTGCTTTGGGAGTCCAGTTGAAGAAGTCTGATCCTAAGCCAACATGATGAAGATTCAGGTCTACTTTGTCTTCTATTAGGTGCAGGGTCTCTGGTCTAATGCCTAGGTCTTTGATCCATTTTGAGTTGAGTTTTTTGCAGGGTGAGAGGTAGAGGTTTAATTTCATTTTACTGCATAGGGATATCCAGTTTTGCCAGCACCATTTGTTGAACAGGCTATCTTTTCTCCATTGTATGATTTTGGCTCCTTTGTCTAGTATGAGGTGATTGTATTTATGTGGTTTTGTCTCTGTGTCTTCTATTCTGTACCATTGGTCTGCCTGTCTATTTTGGTGCCAATACCATGCTGTTTTTGTTACTATTGCTCTATAGTGTAGTTTAATGTCTGGTGTTGTGATACCTCCTGTTTCACTTTTTCTATTCAGGATTGTTTTGGCTATTTGAGATCTCTTGTTCTTCCAGATGAAGTTCATGATTGATTTCTCTATTTCTATGAGGAATGTCATTGGGATTTTTAATTGGAATTGCATTGAATCTGTATAGTGCCTTTGGTAGAATGGCCATTTTGACAATGTAATGTTAATTCTGCCTATCCAAGAACATGGGAGGTCTTTCCATCTTCTAAGGTTTTCTTCAATGTAATTCACCACATCAATAGACTTAAAGTTAAGGATCACATGATTATTTCAATTGATGCTGAGAAAGCATTTGATAAAATACAGCACCCCTTAATGCTTAAAACACTAGAAAAAATAGGAATAGTAGGAACATACCTCAACATTGTAAAGGCTATCTATGCTAAACCCACAGCCAACATCATTCTTAATGGAGAAAAACTGAAAGCATTTCCTCTAAAAACTGGAACAAGACAGGGATGACTTCTTTTACTACTTCTATTCAACATCATCCTTGAAATACTTGCCAGAGCAATTAGACAGATCAAAGAAATTAAAGAGATACAAATAGGAAAAGAAGAACTAAAGCTGTCACTATTTGCTGATGACATGATCCTATATTTAGAAGATCCAAAAAACTCCACTAGAAAACTTCTACAACTAATAAATGAATTCAGCAAAGTAGCATGATATAAAATCAATACGTGTAAGTCTAATGCATTTCTATTGATAAGTGATGAATCCTCTGAAAGAGAAATTAGGAAAACCACTCCATTCACAGTAGCATCAAAATAAATAAATAAATAAATAAAATGCTTGTGAATTAATCTAACAAAAGAGGTGAAAGACCTCTACAATGAAAACTACAGAACATTAAAGAAAGAAATTGAAGAAAACTTTAGAAGATGGAAAGACCTCCCATGTTCTCGGATAGGGAGAATTAACATTGTCAAAATGGTCATTCTACCAAAGACACTATACAGATTCAATGCAATTCCAATTAAAATCCCAATGACATATTTTTTTTTTCTTAGTGGTGAGTATTTGGAGTTCTTCATGTACTTTGGACATTAATTCTCTGTCAGAAAAGTTACTGACAAAGATTTTTCTCCCATTCTGTAAGCTTCCTCTTCATGTCCTTAATTGTTCCCCTTACTTTGTAGAAGAATTTTAACAAAATGTCATCCCATTTATTAATTCTTGGTATTATTTCCTGGGGCTTAGGGGTCCTGTTTAGGAAATCTGCCTGCACCTATATGTTGGAATGTTGACCCTATATTTTCATCTAAATGATAAATTTTGGGGTCTAATTCCAAGTCTTTGATCCATTTTGAGTTGACTTGTGCAGGGTGAGAGCTGGGAAATTAATTTTGTTTTCCTACAAATGTATATTCATTTTTCCCAGCACATTTATTAAAAGACTTTCTTTTATTCGATGGTGACTTTGTCCAAGATCAGACGACTGCATCTATGTGGGTTTGTCTCTGTGACTTCTATTCCATTCCATTTGCTCATGTGTCTTTTTTTTATACCAGTACAATGCTGTTTTAATTACTATAGTTCTATAATGTACTTTAATGCAGGGTATCATGAAGCTTCCAACTTTTTGACTTAGAAATGTAGCAGTCATTCTGAGTATTTTATTCTTTCATAGAAATTATGTGACTTTTACAAGTACAAAAATTGCTCATTATTAAACTTTTTCAAATACATTGCCAAAAACTACAAGAATTTTATTTTGGGTTTCAAAGAAACTTTTCCAAAGTTGGTTCCTTCAGATATGAAAGAATAATATTCATAAGTATTTAGAATGCAAAGCTTTCAACCTCATGGGAGTAATGTAATTTTAATTAAATGCTTGGAATCTTTTATAGGTCAAAATCATATTAATTTTAAAGACAATTTGTATTTCAAATTTGGCCATTCACTAAGAGAGAACTTAAAAGTACCAAGTAGAGAGCTATAAAAATAATATGAAGGATTTTTTAAAAGCTTATATTGTCTTTTTATTGGAGAAATCTAATTGGCACTAAAATTTATGATTATCTAGAATCAAGAAAAGAAAGAATAACATTTTATTTTAATATAAAAAGTGAATTATTGAAAAGTAATTATGGATGCAAGTTCTTCCTGTAAATGCCCTATTTTCTAAATTTAGTCAAAGTAAATTTAGGACTGTTTGTCCATCTTCAATTTACTAGTTTCTGCTGTTAAACCATTTTTGTACTGGTAACAGTTATTCCTTATGAATACATGTTGATGCATGAAAAATATGCATTGAGTTCCTCTGTATGAGCAATTTGTGTGGGATACAGTGTCACAAATATTTTGCAAAGATGTGATCATATTTTTACTATTTGGAATAGATTTACAGAATAACAAAAATATGAAATACATCATATAAATGTTTAAGAAACAAACAAAATGTGTGACAATCAGAAGGAAATGTGAATTTTGACAGAGTGAAGGAAATTAGAGTAGTACTCACAGATGTGGCATTTGAGTTAACCTTTGAATGATGAGAGGTTTGAAAGGAAACAGCAGGAGAAGCACACTGGAGCACAAAGAATGACATGAGAGAAAAGGGAGAGGGCATTGTGGGTAAGTGAGATGGTAAGGTGGTGGGAAATGAGACAATGTATTGGCACCTCATTTCACGTTAAAGAACTGGCCTACAGAATGTACTTTAATGAGGAGCTCCCAAATAACTTTTGAGCAAGAAAGTTGCTCTTTGAAAAGATGAGCAGTTCTGTTTTAGTAACACTGGCACTCACTAGTATAGAGGATTTGCAGAACTATCATTAGCAGGAGGATCTGTTTGGTGACTTTGTTGTGTCTGTTTGCTTTATTTATTGACTGTTAAGAAAGCAGAGTATGAAACTCCTTGATAGGGTCATAGTTCAACTTTAGAAGACAAAACATGCATGCACAAAAGCACACATACAAGAAAACACATACACATAAGAAAGGACATATTTCTGGGTCTCTATGCATTTCATGTCATTAATGTATTGATTCAGTCAGAAAAGGATATACTTTTCTGATTTTTAATTAGTTCTATGAATGACTACTAGGGTTGTAAAAATTGGTCATTCTCAACGGCATCTGCCTCAGTGCTGCCTTTTGAAATCTCCTTATTACTCTAGTGAAATAAAGATGCAAATTAGGAATAAAAGTATTTAATTCAGTAGCAGCTGTATTTCTTCACATTGTTCACAGATGGGATGCAAAAGCAATTGACAGCTAATCTGTAATTTGGTGAGGAAGTCAAATACATTTTTTAATTCTCTCAGTAGCTTCTTAAATTGGCATTGGAACATCTTTTTGAATATTTATGACTATAATCAATCATCTTGATTGTCAAAAACCCAAATTTCATTATCTAACTGATTTTTAGGTCAAAATCTATCGATTTGAATGAATACATTATATAATGTCAGTATCATTAATGTTAAAGGAAATAATGTTCCGTGACTTTATTTTAATGAACATAAAACTTTGGGTTAACTTAACTAATATCAAACTACTTTGCAAATTCCAAGATGGAATAATGGGACAGCTGACTGTTCATGCTTCTTTTCATAATGCAGATCTCATCAAACCATGGAACTTGGTTGCAATCCTGTTGACTATCCTTATTCCTTCCCTAATACCAACTTCCAACTGAGATTTTGATTATTTTAGAAAGATGTGAAAGTTTTAGATATGGAAAATAGTTGACAAATAGTGACAGTAATAGTAGATTTACTACACATTATGTTTTCCTTTTACTTCTTTTTCTCTACATGGTTTAGCCCCTTTTTTAATGACACTGGCAAGGTATACATGTTTCTCAGTTCTGCCCTCTCCCCAGGATTTCAAGTTCTCTTTGCCATTTCTCTACTTTTATTCATGTATTTTTGTCAACTCTCTCTCTCTTTTCTTTCTATCTCACACACACACACACACACACTCTCACACACACACACATCATTTGTAAGTGTTTTGTTTTTGTGATTATGGGGATTGAACTCAAGGCCTTGAGCATGTTATACAAATCTTCTGCCATTGAGTTATGTCCCCAGACTTAACAGACATCATTTTGGAAGTTAAAAAGGACTTTATTAAAAGCAATGAGTTTTATGGAAGATAATTTGTTAGTTTGAGTTCAACTCTTGTATTTTATACATTTTAATTTTGGAGTACCTGAGACATGCATGCAAATTTGGAAAAAAAATGTTTAAGTCAAAAGGTAAGATGAGATGAAAATCTGATATGAATCAACTAAATTATAATTTATTAAGTTTAAAATGTAAATATAAAAAAAATCTTTATTTCAAAAAATACTAAAATTACCTAAATCTAAAATAAAATGTTGTTTTGGTCATGATATTTAATAACATCTTTCCACAGAAAAGTCTAGGTAAATAAATATTTAAGCATTTTTAAGTAAGATAATTTTTAAAATCCTTGAATAGATTAAAAATTTCCAAACTTATTAGCTATTGAGCTCATTACTAAAATCAGGTTATGACATTGGTTTTTTGCATGAAAATTATAGAATCAATTGGAAACATACTGCCTCATTCTGCAGTCATCAGGAACCAATGCACTGATATGGGTATACATTTTACTCATCTTTAGTAACAAAAATATAAATTCTTCCTTCTGTATAATGTTATAGTAAAGCAACTGCACATGCTTTGTCATACCTCCACTAGTGAGTCCACTTTAACTTCCCTTCCTTTCAATCTTGTCAAAAGCAAATTCATTGCTTGAATAATAGGCTGTGTCAGAAAAATATGTTATGTACAATTCTGAGCTACATCACAAAACACTTTGCAAACTTTGCCTAGTTTCTCTTAGGCCCCACTTTTTGTGGACCCTAAATCACAGGTAAGATCTTTGAATACTGTGAGCATGACATGTTGGATCAGTCATGTGAATATATTTTAATCATCCTACCTAGTCATAGCCTTTCAGCCTTCTTGATAAGGCACCAAACATTAGATAGAAGACATTTTAGACCTCTACATCGTCCATCTGCCACCTAAGGAGCAACAAGTGATCTTAGCATATCCTAGGAAAAGAACCATCAAACCCAATCTTGCTCGACTTTTTAATTCTCAGAATTCTGTGATATAATACATTAGTTTTTGTTTTAAATCTGTAAGTTTGGGGTGATTTCTTATGTAGACATAGATGATAATAACAAAAACTAGCCACTAGCTTCTCAACTTATGTTTGACCTCATCTACTGTACTATATTGTAAGTCTTCTATTATTTTCCTACTGCCTGAAGAGGTTTCTTCAGCAATGAACCCTTTTAAAGCTAGTATAATAGCAATTAAGACATTTGTTTTCACACATTCAATAATGTCTTTGTTTCATTTTCATTTCTGAAGGATAAGCCAAATAACAGAAACTTGCATTGATGGTACTTTCTATAGCGATCCTAGAAAATGATGTGTACTTCCTTATATCCTCTATGATTCATCATGAGAAATATGCTTTAAAGTATTCTTTCCTGATTTTTAATGTTTTTATTCCTCTGACGACTATTTCTGCACAAATTTCTTTGAGATAAATGATTTTCATTTGCAAGAAAAATATTTTGTCTTTACTTGTAAGATTTTTCCCCTTTTGTTCACCTATGCCTTCCTTTTTAATATTGTCAAGTTGTCTTAAATGTCTACCAATTACTGGTTGTGCATTCATATATAAATAATGAAATGTTAAAGCTTTGGAGTCTCTTTATCTGGTTGAAGGTTAATACCTGTAGGGTTTTATTTATGATAAGTAATTATTAAAATGCAAATACTTATGAAGTAATTATTAATAATTAATAATTAAGTTATGAAATAATCCAAAGGAAATATTTTAAAGTACATTAAAGACAATATTTTCTCCTGGGGTGATATTACATCAGAGCAATGTGTGACCCCGGTAGATTGGAGAAGGATTAAATAGAACTATGGAACAGGGGTCTGTAACATTAATAAAATAATAATAAAATTTGGAATGACTTAAAATTTGGGGAAAACAACTCAATGTAAGGGCTTGATTTTATGTAAACAAAAAATGGTTCAAATACCCCTAGGAACATTGCAATAGGAACTTTATATTTCCTTAGTATATAGAAGATAATCCCAACAAAGCTTTTAGCCCTACGTAGAACTGTAGGTATACATGGAAACCAATGAAAAAAATGTATGAGAAATGAAACACATGTCGGGGGTTCCTTTTCACTGGAGAATAGACAATTCCATAGTAACAGCAAAAACAGCAGGGTACAGAATCCAGGTAGCGGTGGTACTCAGTGGAAATTCTGTTCTTAAAGTAAGATGAAATTCGTCAGCCGCTGCTCATGATGGGGAGAAGGTGTTAAAGGGTAAATAGAGCAGAGTAGGGAATCATCTTTTGGAGAAGCAGGAAGTCTTAAAGGAGGAAGAAAATAAGACATGATTGTAGGGAAGAATTGAGGGCTCATTTTAGGTCAATGTCCATAATTTAAAAAATTGAACCAGTAGGGATGTTAAGTTCCACTTAGCACCCTGTGTGCATGCACATAGATAGATTGAGATGTTCTTTAGCTTTGTCTAAGAATGTCGAACACTTTCTCTATCTTCTTTATACTGCATAATTGAGTTCCAACAAAAAAAGCGAAGAAGGAGATGTGAGGCAGGGTGAACAGGCCTCTTCTGTATTGTGTGCATTCATTTTACTCCATACCATTTTTACTGGCACCATTTCCTGTATCTTATTAATAAGAATATTTAAAAAAATAAATTCCATTGCAATGTCCCAGGTACAGAGGATGTTTTAATTTGCTCCAATTGTGGAACCATCCTGAATGGCAACTGCAATGGAAGTTTTACTATATAATTAAGTTTACCCTACTCTTTTTGTCATTCTGTTTGTCACATAAACCAAATGGGCAAGTTGAATGTAGATGTTCTAGAATGTAGATGTTCAGCTTTCAGGTCCTTGATGGCGGCACTAATTTCTGTAAAGGCTCCAGGTATGTGGGCATTGTTTTTGTTAAAATTGTTTTAGGTAAGGGCAGTTCTAATGGATTATATTTTGCCTTTACTACCAAAATAGCACTAACTCCACAGATTAGGAAGACAATGTGGAGATTTTGACTGTTTCTGAGTATTTTTATTGTGATTATGAATTGCAGAAAGATAGAAATAATCACTGGATATCTGGTGAGCCACTAGAACTGCTGTGAAATTGACATGATCTAAAACCTCATTGATTGTTTGACCTATTTAAGCCCCAACTGTAACTGTGTGATCAAAAGTAATTTAGGCTCTGGAAATTATTGTCATATCAGAGTCAGTGCCTGGCATTCCTCCCCAAATCAGAATATTTCCTTCTAACCAAAGCACAGTCAGCTTGGTACACAGGTCTAAGTCCCTAAAATAAAGGTTGGGGAACGAACTAACAGAATTAATTTTCACAGTGCAATGGGGTCCTTCATTGAAGAAGCCAAACCTTCCTTGTATTCAAGTTTTCTGACTCAATAAACCAGCTCATGTTTTAGAACTGACTGAGGGGTTATGACTCTGTTTTTAATTGTCAAGTTAAATTTGTGTTCATTAGGCCTATATCTCCATTCTATACACATCAAATAAGAAATTTTAAAATTGCCTACCTATTTCTGTTTTATGGACTGTGATAATTTATGCAATTTCCTAGATGTCTATAAATCAGATTATTCTGACAACTGCTTTTCCTCTACTTTCCATTTTGATAAGCACACTCACTTTTTCTTCATTAATTAGGTAATATCTGTTGACCCCTGCCAACCTATGATTTCATTGGTCTTATTGTAATATGAATACACATTTGAATTTAGCAGTTTCCCTGTAATTTCTGGCCTTTAAAAACAAGAAACCAAAGAATATTTCAAGAATTTCTTTCAAAAATTTTTCTTGTAGTCATGGCAAAAAATAAATGATCTGGAACTTTGCAGGCTGAGTGAATAGGACTTACAACAAAAATTCTCTGTAACATTCCAATCTCCCTAACTCCTTGGATACTTTCTTCTACAATACAGTAATGTATTTCTGGCCATTCAACTTCCATTACCATAGGCCAAGTTTATATCCACATATCTGCCAATCAACAAAATAGTATTTGGAGAACTTTCTAACCTCTCAAACTAAAATACTGAATGCAGATTCTCTGCTTAGTGGGACTATATCAATAAATTAGTCCTAATGGAACCTTATATTCCTTCCATCATGAACCAACATTTTTTTTTCTCTTTTTTTTTATTATTTTATTGTAAACAAATGGGATACATGTTGTTTCTCTGTTTGTACATGGCGTAAAGGCATACCATTTGTGTAATCATAAATTTACCTAGAGTAATGCTGTTTGATTCATTTTGATATTTTTTTCCCTTCCCCCCACCCCTCCCACCCCTCTTTTCCCTCTATACAGTCCTTCCTTCCTCCATTCTTGCCCCCCTCCCTAACCCTAACTCTAACCCTAACACTAACCCCTCCCACCCCCCATTATGTGTCATCATCCACTTATTAGCGATATCATTCCTCCTTTGTTTTTTTGAGATTGGCTTATCTCACTTAGCATGATATTCTCCAATTTCATCCATTTGCCTGCAAATGCCATAATTTTATCATTCTTTATGGCTGAGTAATATTCCATTGTATATATACCACAGTTTCTTTATCCATTCATCAATTGAAGGACATCTAGGTTGGTTCCACAATCTGGCTATTGTGAACTGAACAGCTATGAACATTGATGTGGCTGTATCTCTGTAATATGCTGATTTTAAGTCCTTTGGGTATAGGCCAAGGAGTGGGATAGCTGGGTCAAATGGTGGTTCCATTCCAAGTTTTCTAAGGAGTCTCCACACTGCTTTCCAGAGTGGCTGCACTAATTTGCAGCCCCACCAGCAATGTATGAGTGTACCTTTCTCCCCACATCCTCACCAACACCTGTTGTTGCTTGTATTCTTGATAATTGCCATTCTAATTGGGGTGAGATGGAATCTTAGGGTGGTTTTGATTTGCATTTCTCTTATTACTAGAGATGTTGAACATTTTTCCATATGTTTGTTGATTGCTTGTAGATCTTCTTCTGTGAAGTGTCTATTCATTTCCTTAGCCCATTTGTCGATTGGATTATTTGCATTCTTGGTGTAGAGTTTTTTGAGTTCTTTATAGATTCTGGAGATTAGCGCTCTATCTGAAGTATGATTGGCAAAGATTTTCTCCCACTCTGTAGGCTCTTTCTTTGCATTGCTGATAGTTTCCTTTGCTGAGAGAAAGCTTTTTAGTTTGAATCTATCCCAGTTATTGATTCTTGCTTTTATTTCTTGTGCTATGGGAGTCCTGTTGAGGAAGTCTGGTCCTAAACCGACATGTTGAAGCTCTGGACCTACTTTTTCTTCTATAAGATGCACGGTCTCTGGTCTGATTCCGAGGTCCTTAATCCATTTTGAGTTTAGTTTCATGCATGGTGAGAGATATGGGTTTAGTTTCATTCTGTTGCATATGGATTTCCAATTCTCCCAGCACTATTTGTTGAAGAGGCTATCTTTTCTCCATTGCATATTTTTGGCCCCTTTGTCTAGTATGAGAAAATTGTATTTATTTGGGTTTGTGTCCGTGTCCTCTATTCTGTACCATTGATCCACCTTTCTATTTTGGTACCAATACCATGCCGTTTTTGTTACTATTGCTTTGTAGTAGAGTTGAAGATCTGGTATTGTGATACCCCCTGCTTCACTCTTTCTACTGAGGATTGCTTTAGATATTAGCAAATCGCATACAAAAACATATTAAAAAGATAGTGCACCATGATCAAGTGGGTTTCATCCCAGGGATGCAAGGTTGGTTCAACATCAGGAAATCAATAAATGTCATTCACCATATCAATAGACTTAAAGTCAAGAATCACATGATTATTTCAATAGATGCAGAAAAAGCATTTGATAAAATACAGCACCCCTTCATGCTCAAAACACTAGAAAAAATAGGGATAGTGGGAACATTCCTTAACATTGTAAAGGCCATCTATGCTAAGCCCATGGCTAATATCATTCTAAATGGTGAAAAACTGAAAGCATTCCCCCTTAAAACTGGAACAAGGCAGGGATGCCCTCTTTCACCACTTCTTTTCAATATTGTCCTTGAAAATCTAGCCAGAGCAATTAGACAGACCAAAGAAATTAAAGGGATACGAATAGGAAAAGAAGAACTCAAACTATCCCTGTTTGCTGATGATATGATTATATACTTAGAGGAACCAGGAAATTCCACCAGAAAACTTTTAGATCTCATAAGCGAATTCAGTAAAGTAGTGGGATATAAGATCAATGCACAGAAATCTAAGGCATTTTTATACATAAGTGATGAATCTTCAGAAAGAGAAATTAGGAAAACTACCCCATTCACAATAGCATCGAAAAAAATAAAATACTTGGGAATCAATCTCACAACATTCTTAATAAATCCTTTCTTTTAAAAAATTCATTTTGTTCATGTACTGTTATACATGACAGTAGAATATATTTTGATATATTTATACAAACATGGAATATATCTTATTCTAATTGGGGTTCAAGTCTTGTGTATGGAAACAATGTTGAGATTCACTGTGGCATATTCATACATGTACATAGGAAAGTTCTCTCAGATTCATTCCACTTTCTTTCCTATTCCATTCCCCACTCCCTTCCCTTCACTCCCCTTTGTCTAATCCACTGAACTTCTATACTTCCCCTTCACTCCCCTATTGTGGACTAGCATCCACATATCAGAGAGAATATTCAACCTTTGGTTTTGGGGATTGACTTGTTTCACTTAGCATGATAGTCTCGAGAACCATCCATTTACTGGCAAACAACATAGTCATTCTTTATGGCTGAGTCATATTGTATTGGGTATATATACCACAATTTCTTTATCCAGTCACCTCTTAATGGGCATCTAGGTTGGTTCCACAGCTGAGCCATTGTGCTGTTTTAAACATTAAAACCCTTTCTACACATGTTCTCCGGGTAAATCATACAATTCTTTTGGTGTGCCACACACATTCTCATGGGGCACAATTTATACCTAATCCTTAGCAGTTTGCTAGGACTACAGTCTATCAAAATGACAAATCAAAAAACTATCACATCCTATATGTTATATTCATTCAATGGGATCTTGCCTTGACTTATCCTAATTAGGGTACAGACTTTGCAATAGAGGTTAAAAAGACTTTATATTCGCAGTCACTTTTTCCATTAAGGCCACCTCAAGATATGCAATGAGCAGCTTCATGCCTTAGAAGATTATACAGATTTTTTTTATTTTATTTGTTCTTTCTCAAATTTTATTAAAAAGTGGGTTGTTTTAGTTCATGCAAGCTGCTCTAACCAAAATACCACCAATTGATTTGCTTAAAAGGAGCATATATTTATTTTTCACAGTTCTAGAGGCAGCAAGTCTGAGAGTTGGGTGCCAGCTAGGTTATGGCCAGGCAAGGGTTATCCCCTGGGTTGAACAAACTGAGTTCACATTATATCCTCACATGGTAAAAGAGAGAGCTACTACAGTACTAGTAAGAAACTTTGCCTAAGATCTCTCCTTTGTGGTAAGAGGAAAATATTATGCACTTGTTAAAATTTTTAGTTTTATCATTAAGTTGAGTCTTGTGGAAGGAAATTTGTTAATATTTATAAAGTATTTCAAAGATCAATATCACTGAGCTGATTATACATCATTAAGGCAGAACCTTGTAAAAAGGCAATGATAGTGACCAAATGAAATTCAGTATGTGCTTTTTGACCAAATTACTTCATGACTTCTCACCAAAATGCTCTTTGAAGAAATATCATTTTGACCTCCCCCTACCCAAAATTGATGATATTAATAACTCACAAATAATTAGAATTTCAGACTTTTCAGTGACCTTATAGACAATTTCAAAGATTTTTATGTTTCCAATTAGGGTGGTATAAATTGTCTGTACTTATAGTTTTCTAATATTTAATAGATGTCTTCATTGGTATTTTATAAACTGTCTAATGTATATGTGTTACAAAATCCAAAATGACAATTTTATGTAGATTATATGAATGTTTTATAGTGAATCAAGATACACAAAGTCAGTATATAACGATGTTTTTCAAATAGTTCAAATGGATTCATTTATTTTATGAACTACTTAAATTAAAGCTATGCTACCTTAAAAATAGGAAAGAAAAAAGGAGACAGTGACATATTTAATTTTAAAATGCAACATAAGAAAAAAAATTTTTTTGTTCATCAATTAGTAGTCTGAAGTATGCTTTTCAGTTCTAAGAAAAGGCTCTATTTCTTAAGTTTTGCATCAAATAAATATTATCTATTTTTCCCTCAAGGGATTCTACTTCTCTGCCTTGGCAAGGAGGGCCATGTTGAGAAATTGTTGGGAGGAAATAATTTCCCTTTGAGAAAGTAACTTTGGGGTTCTCTGGAGCAATTCTGATCCATTTCCACTCACATGGCAAAGGCAACTGCAAAGAAAGATGGGAAATATAGTCTCCAGATAAGCAGCCAGATGTATTCCCATGAAGAAGGAGAAAACCAGTCACATTAGAATCACATTGAACATCTAGTCTATGTTAAACTTTGAGCTGACCATTGTGTGAGGTGCTGGGATATGAAGATTCTCAAGAACTGGTTTGTACCCTACAAGAAGAGAGGGATCAGTGATTTCTAATTACTTTAGGGCATGGCTCACTTGCAGGAAAGACATTTATTTCAAATAAATATTACATGGAGACTTAAGGGTAGAGTAAAATTTTGTGGAAAAGCCATTATGATGGTCCTTAAAGTGAGGGTTTCTAGAGGGGGAAGTAGGAACTAAAGGGCCTTAAAGATATTTTTGCTAGAGGTACAAGAGCAGAAATAAGATAGATGTGGGGAAGTAAAGTGTTTGCTTTAAAACTATATGTAGTCCAGTTTTATTTTAGAAAGGGTTGGGTTGAAATTTTAAAGGTGGAAGACATGAAAGAAATAAACAGTGAAAATTATAGAAACCAGAGTATAAATTGAGCATATTCTGTAATATAGAGCACTAGTAAAGAACACATAGAAATAATTAAAATATGGCTGTTCCAAACTGAGCATGGTAGTGCACACCTATAAACCCAGAGATTTAGGAGACTGAGGTAGAAGGATCAAGAGTTCAAAGCCAGCCTCAGCAAAAGTGAGGTGCTAAGCAACTCAGTGAGACCCTGTCTCTTGATAAAATATAACATAGGGCTAGAGATATGGCTTATTGGTTGAGTGTCCCTGAGTTCAATCCCTGGTACCTCCCCAAAAATCGGTGGTTCCAAAACCCATGTATATTTGAATTACTACTTAAAGTAACAAACACAAACAAAGAAATTAATTACAATCTGCAAAAGAACAAAATGTTTATGGCCCCAAATAATACTTTGGTTGAAAATAATTTAGAAATTCATTTCCCAGTATCTTATCTTTTCTGGTGTTTGGTCCAAATAACAAGACATCAGGACAGATACTTAATGTTTTCTTGTGAAATTGTGTAAACCTAATGATAAAATAGTGCCATGGATTAAATTTGTCATTATCATGGTAGGAAGTAACAGCAGTGTTCTTAGTTTTAACTGGAATTATTAACTTGTTGCTATAGTAACCCAACATACCCTAGTTGGGAAGACCTCTTGATGAGTATGTATTAACCCATGTCACTAAATAAAATGTGAAAAAGTCACCAGGGACTTAAAATTAAAAATGGAAATAGCTAGTTACTTAAGCATACAGTGTCAAAATGTAGTTAATCGTAGCTTTATGAGGAAAGTATAAATCATTTGAAACTTCTGTGCAATTGAAATGCAACTGCATGCTTCCATTCAACTTGATGATGTCCAATTGCAGTAACTGTTGACCCATGCAAAACACAAGTACGATTTCACCCTAAACCTTTGAGACCTTTCCTAAAATGTTATGCTTCTTTAAGATGAACCTGAGAGAATGTGACACTCACACAAAAGCCCTGCATGGTAGGCTCGTACCAAGCATCACAGTGACATTCAGAGATATTCTAGTTTTGGCAACTGTTTGAGACTTGTGGCTCTCCTTTGACATTTACAAAGATTCTGAGACTATTTCCAAAAAGGTCTGGAGCATTTCACTAGATATGTGATTTCTTCAAAGGCCACTTTCAGATTAAACTGTCTATGAAACTCCAGGTGGATATAATGTGGGATTGGACTAAAAAAGTATTTATTTTATTTACAACTAGATAGGAAAAAAAAAAAAAAAAAACAGATGAGTGGTTCTACAAAATTTAAATAGAAGTGAAAAACAAAAAGTCTGTTTGTCTTTCATTGCTTTGTCAACTTGATTGTTAATGTTCCAAGATGCTTCTATTTGTCTTTTTCTTGATACTTCTAATCAAAAAGAATAATTCATAAGGCTCTTTGAGTATAACTCATACTAATTAGTAAATCTTTCCCAGACACATTTTTGTTGCTATTGTCATATAACCAATTTAAATTATTGCAAATTTGTTTTGCATGAGGGATCCTGATTTTAAGTTAGAAATTGTTGAGCCTTCTCTTATATGAATTAAGATTTGGTAGTTTATGTGAGTAATGAGATTTTGAAGTACAGATAAAAATCCTGAAAGAATGTATAATGCAGTGATGATTTTGGACTGCAAGTCACATTTTTACTTGCTTTTTTGATCTTTGGGTGTATGATTTTGGTAACTAAGAACTGCTATAGGATACCAATAAAAAACAAAACAAAAACAAAAACAAAACACAAGCCTTTCTTTTTCACAGTTAACTTGATAGGTCTGTGCTCAGAATTTATTTTAAAAGTTAAAGAATATATAGACCTGTTAGATTTTGTATATGTGTGTACTCATATGTATATACATATATAGGTGTGTGTGAATTGACTCTAATGAAAACTATTCAGGTATGCGTTTACAGAGATGGTAATTTGGTTGTATGTTGTTTTTGGAATACTCACTCTCCTCTTTCTAGCAGAGAATGAATCTATACATACATAATATTTAGCAATACTGAAGAGCTGAAAGAGATATCAGTCCTGATTCCTTCTGTACTCAAACCCCTTTCAAGTAGGTATTATATAGGGCTCAGGTTAAAGCCAATCCACTTGGAAATAAATGTCGTCTACATCAGAGCTTCCATAAAGAGGTGATGAATTCTAACTAAGTCTCTACTGGGTCAGATTTTTGAATCAAACCTTTTGTAAGAGGGGAATATCTATTACAATACAATGCTATGAGTTTCTCTGCTACTGTATTAACTATCTTACTGAATCATGTTGACAAGTCAAGCAGGATTCATGGCACTTATACACTATTTGTGTGCCTGATTTGTGTGTATGAATGAGATTCATAATCCTTCACTCTTATAATTTTCCATATATCCTTGAAAGCACTTCTACTTATATCCATGTGTTTGCTGTTTATAACCATTTCCATTAGCTATAGGATTCCATTAACTTTACAATATTCTAATTAGAGAACTGCCCATGGTGAAGCAAGAAGAATAAAATACCTAGTGCTATTGAATGAAGACTCTTAGTCGGCTTCTTGTCACATTGATAAATATGTGAGAAAATGATTTAAAGGGGAAAGACTTATTTTGATTCACAGCGTGAAATGTTTCGTCTGGCTCCATTGCTGTGGACTTGAGGCAAGGAAAAACATCCTGGTGGAAGTGCATAACAGAAGAAAACTGCTCAGCTCTTGTCATCCAGAAGACAGAGGGAGAGATAGGAAAGGGTTAGACACAAGAAATACCCTTCCAAAGCACACCCCCAGCAAAACACTTCCACCAACTAGGACACACCTCCTACAGTTTCCATCAACTCACAATAATTCATTCAAGGTATTTCTATCAAATGGACTAATTCACTAATGACAGTAGTATCCTCATAATTTGATAATTTTCTAAAAGCTCCAACTCTGGGCAGTGCTGCATTGGGTACCAAAACTTCATTACAGGAATCTTTGCAGTCATTCCACATTCAAACTATAACAATAGCCAAACAAATAAAAATTGAAGTGACTGTATTTTTGTGGTTTTGTCTCTGTGTCTTCTATTCTGTACCATTGGTCTGCCTGTCTATTTTGGTGCCAATACCATGCTGTTTTTGTTACTATTGCTCTGTAGTATTGTTTAATGTCTGGCATTGTGTTAACTCCCATTTCACTTTTTCTATTCAGGATTGTTTTGGCTATTCGAGGTCTTTTGTTCTTTCAGATGAAGTTCATGATTGCTTTCTCATGAGGAATGTCTTTGGGATTTTAAATGGAATTGGATTGAATCTGTATAGTGCCTTTGGTAGAATGGCCATTTTGACAATGTTAATTCTGCCTATCCAAGAACATGGGAGGTTTTTCCATCTTCTATGGTTTTCTTCAATTTCTTTCTTTAATGTTCTGTAGGTTTCATTGTAGAGGTCTTTCATCTCTTTTGTTAGATTAATTCCCAAGAATTTTTTTTTTGAGGCTACCATGAATGCAGTAGTTTTCCTAATTTCTCTTTCAGAGGATTCATCACTTATGAATAGAAATGCATTAGACTTACGCATATTGATTTTATATCCTGCTACTTTGCTGATATTCATTTATTAGTTGTAGAAGTTTTCTAGTGGAGTTTTTTGGATCTTCTAAATATAGGATCATGTCATCAGCAAATAGTGACAGCTTTAGTTCTTTTCCTATTTGTATCCCTTGAATTTCTTTGGTCTAATTTCTCAGGCAAGTGTTTCAAGGACGATGTTGAATAGAAGTGGTGAAAGAGGGCATCCCTGTCTTTTTCGTTTTTAGAGGAAATGCTTTCAGTTTTTCTCCATTTAGAATGATGTTGGCCATGGGCTTAGCATAGATAGCCTTTACAATGTTGAGGTATGTTCCTACTATTCCTATTTTTTCTAGTGTTTTAAGCATGAAGGGGTGTTGTATTTTATCAAATGCTTCCTCAGCATCAATTGAAATAATCATGTGATTCTTAACTTTAAGACTATTGAGGTGGTGAATTACATTTATTGATTTCCGGATGTTGAACCAACCTTGCATCCCTGGGATAATCCCCACTTGATCATGGTGCACTATCTTTTTAATGTATTTTTGTATGCAATTTGCCAGTATTTTGTTAAGGATCTTTGCATCTATGTTCATCAGGGATATTAGTCTAAAGTTTTCTTACTTTGATGTGTCTTTGTCTGGTTTTGGTATCAGAGTGATACTTGCCTCATAGAATGAATTTGGAAGGGTTACCTCCTTTTCTATTTCCTGAAATACTTTGAGGAGTATTGGTATCAGTAGTTCTTTATAAGTCTTGTAGAATTCAGCTGAGAATCCATCTGGTCCTAGGCTTTTCTTGGTTGGTAGGGTTTTGATATCTTCTTCTCTTTCAGTGCTTGAAATTGATCTGTTTAGATTGTGTACGGCTTCCTGATTCAGTTTGGGAGGATCATATGTGTCTACAAATTTGTCAATGTCTTCGATATTTTCTATTCTGTTGGAGTATAGATTTTCAAAGTAGTTTCTAATTATGTTATGTATTTTAATGGTGTCTGTCGTGATCTTTTCATTTTCATCACAAATTCTAGTAATTTGAGTTTTTTCTCTCCTTTTCTTTGTTAGTGTGGCTAGGGGTTTATCAATTTTGTTTACTTTTTCAAAGACCCAACTTTTTGTTTTGTCAATTTTTTGAATTGTTTCTCTTGTTTCAATTTCATTAATTTCAGCTCTGATTTTAATTTCTATTATTTTGGGTGTTGATCCGTTCTTCTTTTTCTAGGGCTTTGAGGTATAATGTTAGGTCATTTAGTTGTTGAATTTTTATTTTTTTAATGTATGAGCTCAATGCAATGAACATTCCTCTTAGTACTGCTTTCATAATGTCCCAGAGATTTTGATATGTTGTGTCATTGTTCTCATTCAGTGACCTCATACTAGACAAAGGAGCCAAAAACATACAATGGAGAAAAGATAGCCTGTTCAACAAATGGTGCTGGCAAAACTGGAAATCCATATACAGTAAAATGAAAATAAACCTTACCTCTCACCCTGAAAAAAACTCAACTCAAAATGGATCAAAGACATAGGAATTAGACCAGAGACCCTGCACCTAATAGAAGACAAAGTAGGCCTGAATCTTCATCATGTTGGCTTAGGATCAGACTTCCTCAACTGGACTCCCAAAGCACAAGAAATCAAAGCAAGAATCAATAAATGGGATGGACTCAAACTAAAAAGCTTTTTCTCAGCAAAGGATACAATCAAGAATGTGAAGAGAGAGCCCACAGAGTGGGAGAAAATCTTTTCCACACTCCCTTCAGATAGAGCACTTATCTCCAAAATTTATAAACAACTTACAAAACTTTACACCAAAAATACAAAGAACCCAATCAATAAATGGACCAAGGAACTGCACAGACTCTTTACAGAAGAAGACACACAGGCAATTAATAAATATATGAAAAAGTGTTCAACATCTCTAGTAATTAGACAAATGCAAATTAAAACAACTCTAAGATTTCATCTTACTCCAATTAGAATGGCTATTATCAAGAACACAAACAATAATAGATGTTGGTGTGGATGTGGGGAAAAAGGTACACTTTTACATTGCTGGTAGAGTTGCAAATTGGTGCAGCCATTCTGGAAAGTAGTATGGAGAATCCTAAGAAAACTTGGAATGGACCCACATTTTGACCCAGTTATCCCACTCCTCAGTTTATACCCAAAGAACTTTAAATCAGCAAACTACAGTAATGCAGTCACATCAATGTTTATAGCAGCTCAGTTCATAATAGCCAGATTGTGGAAACAACCTAGATGCCCTTCAACAGATGAATGGATAAAGAAACGCTGGTATATGTACACAATAGAATACTGTTCAGTCATAAAGAAGAAGAATATTATGGCATTTGCAAATAATGGATGGAATTGGAGAATATCATGCTAAGTGAAATAAGCCAAACCCAAAAAAACCAAAGGCCAAATGTTTTCCCTGATAAGTGGAGGATGATATATAATAGGTGTGAGGGGGTGGGGAATGAGAGAATAATGGGGGAACTTTAGAATATGTAGAAGAAAATTAGAGGGAGAGTGGTATGAAAAATGGTGGACTGAGACAGACATCATTCTCCTATGTACATGTATGATTACATGAATGGTGTGAATCTACATCATGTACAACCATAGAAATGAAATTATGTACCCCATTTGTGTACAATGAATCAAAATGCAGTCTGTAAAAAATTAAAAGCTAAATAAAAATAATAATAAAAAATAAAAAAATAAATTGAAAAAGACAGAAATATTACTTTTCATTATTTTAGTATTACTTTGGATGCAGATGTTAAAACAAGGTTATGAACACAAGTAGTATATTTGAGGAGAGACTGAAGAAACAGCAGAAGTGTTTGAGTAAAATCAAAAAGGAAACACAAGCAACAGGGACCCTCAAAGATGCATTATCAAATGATACCCCTGAGGGTAGTTGGAGTATAGTCCTGTTAGTGGCTAGCGTGGAACAAACAGAGGATGAGCATCCTGGTCACAGGATGAAACACTAGAATTGTTTAAACTCATTAATATCTGAGCAGATAGAAATAGATCAGAATTTTAGAAAAGAAATATAAAGACTGTGTCAGAAACTGAAGTAGACTCCAGAATCAAAGAAAAATGTTCTCTCTTCTTAGGGAGGTAAATCTTAACACTTATAGCAGGAAAACTGGAGGAAAACTTACGGCAGCATCTGCAAATCTTTTTTCTTTAAATTTTTTAAAAATTTTATTTGTTCTGATTAGTTATACATGACAGTAGGATACATTTATACATTTTGATAGATCATACATAAATGGAATGTAATCTCTCATATTTCTGAATTTACATATTGCAGGATCACATTGGTCATGTAGTCATACATGTGCATGAAGTAATAATGTCTGTTTCACTTCTATCATGCAAATATTTTAAAATATATTATGTCTCCAAAGGGAAGAAATGTCTCTGTCTTTAAAACTCTGATAACACTGTCATCACTGGGAAACCAAAATGAGTCACAGAAATGTAGATTTAAAGTAGGTGCCAGAAAACTAAGGTTAAATAAGAAAAGAAAGGGGGAGAGAGAGAGTGAGAGAGAGAGAAAGAGGGGAGGGGAGGAGAGAAAGAGAGAGAATATCACATTCTGTCACCTAAATTTATAAATGCATTATTATTAAAAATAATTTTCAAAATAAAAGACCTTCATGAAAAATCTTACTCCGAAAATTAATTGATAATATTTGGGCATAAACAGATCACATACTTTTAACAGGTTATCATTTGACATACTGTTAAGAAAAAATTAATAATATATCAGTTTGGCAGAATATAAGCAATATCTAACTAACTCACTGTGTTTTTTCTTAGTAATACTGTCATCACTACTACAACACTGGTTTAGGAATGCACGTTCTTGTGTTTATTCACCCAAGGAATCTTCCCTGGCCCTATTTTGTTTTATGAACCAGTCTTCTCACAGACCATGTCTCTGTACACATAAAAATATTTGATTCTTTTTTCAGATTTCAGTGTCTGCTCCTAATACCTTAGTTTTAGCAAATACTCAATTCTTCATTTTATAAACTCTGGCTTTCCCACCACATTAGAATTTGTATCATTGATTACTTTTAGTATGTTCATATCTGTGGATCAAAGAGCTCCACTTTTTGCTAGCAAATATGATCATTGTCTCTCCAACCAACTTCATCTCTTAAACCACATAGCACATAAAGACACTTGATTTGGAACATGAGAGAAGCAAAATTTATTCCCATAATCTTGAGGAAACAATGGGAATATTATCATGAAGGATGACAGAATCACACAGGAAATGGTGCAGATAGACAATAGTACTCTCTGAACTAACTGTGCCACCAGGGTTCACACTTTTTCACTATTCAGAAAAGATACCTATGAACATCCCTTTCATTCTGCATGACTTTGGGATGGACCATGTGATGAAGGGTATCTTCTTTCATTGGAGGGTATTACCAGAATATGTAGCATTCTCAGGTACTACGGTGAGTGATATTCTCTTCCAGAAATTGAAGATTATATCCTTTAGGCAATTGGGAGGATTGGGAAACATACAAATTGCTCATAACTTCAATTCTTGCTCATAACTTTCAATACAAATTTCAAGGCAGACTAGTGGATATTAATGCAACAGAATATAAAAATTTCAGATATGTGATTTTTATTCCTTAATGTAACTAACCTTTTGCTATCTTTGTCAAGTTTTGATGTAGCATAAAAACCATAGTTATTAAGAAAGTGCATTAAAACAGTATTTTTCCAAAGTCATTTATATATAAGGTCTGATTTGTATGTATTTCCTTCAAAATGATTGAAAACAGAGCAGTTATGAGACATTAATGCAGTTTTTAAAAATGTAACAATATCATTCTCACAATATTAGCTTAACTTTTGAAAATGTTATACTATATTCTTTATTTTAACATGTAACAATTATACTTTATATTTAATTCATTTATAAATGCTTTTTAAGTTTTCTTAGTTGTAATTTCTAATATAATTGTGTCGAGGACAGTTTTGTTATGGCTGGATAATGGTGAGTGTCAATGCTCCTTTAAGTTTTCTGTGAAACCACCTTAGTGGGATGGGAGACAGACAGGTGCTATGTTACTACTTAGGTAAAATAGTTGTATTCCCGTCTCATCTATACTGATACTATGAGCAGGTGCTGTCCTTAATTCCAAGAGGAGAGAGTCCTAATTCCACACTCAGGTTTCTCTGATTTCCCACTGGAGAGATTGGTGAGCCTTATATAAGCTGGGACAGAAGGTGCCCTTTTTGGCTTTTGCTTACAGGAGAAGGACCATCTCGTTAGGTGTACAATTCTTGTCAATAAGTTTTTTTCTGTGTTGCTACTTTGGGACTATTTTTATTGTGTTCATTGGTGTTTCTGTACTGAGACTTTGTGTAGCATCAGACTTGGATACAGATATAAAAGGAAAACCCAGGGAGCTGGTCACTGTGTCCTTCCTCATGTCACATAGTCCCTAGCTGGTTTTCCTATTACTCTATGTATTTCAGAGTCGTCTTATGTTTGCTTTATGTATACTTTCCAGAATTTTCTCCCATATAACAGAAGGAATACAGAAAATTGTTTCTACCTTTCCAGAAGCAGAAGTCTCAAAATTACCTTTGAATTATGATGTCACAGTTCTTATTTCTTCTGGATTCTTGATGGCCAAAAAGACATTATATGTCATGGGGATTTTTTTTTTTTTTTTTTTTTTTGTCAGGGGGAATTAATACTAATTGGGATTATGCCCTCTCCAAGGGTATGAGTCTAAGATAACCAATTATTGAAATGAACTCTTCATTATGTGTACTAAGACACATTTGTTTAAGTTAAGTAGTTTATGTTACAATAATTTGAACAGGATAGGTAGCTTAGTCACTTCTTTTGATTAGGAGATCTCATACAAATAACCATAATTATGTAGAAAAACATATTGAATATGACACAAACTGTTTTTCTCTATCTTAGGTCTGGAATTTTCTAAGATAAATTACTGATTATGACAAAAAATCTGAAACATGCAAAAACCAAAGAAAAGTCAGCAACATCAAAATATTACTTTTATAAACTAACACAATATAGGAAGCAAAAACAATAGAAGGAAAAAAATTGATATTAAAAGTTTAGGGAATTTGAAAATATTCTTTGAGCAGAAACAGTATGTTAAAAAATTTAAAATATCTTGCAACTAAAGTGATATGTTTAATATTAATGGTTTATAAGGATATTCAAATATTATGTGCCAATACAATATTTAACTTTTTTCATCACTTGAGAAAACTTATTGCTATCTTGTTTCCTTTTTCAGAATCCAAGTATTAGAACCACATAAGTGTCCATCCATTAAAACATGTCAAGATTATGAGATTAAGATAGGACTTGGATTTGATTATATTTTAATTTTCTCACAAATATTTTAACAAATGCTTTCAAATGGATATTTTAATATAATTATGTAATTATTTTGTTATAAAAGTAATAAGAATAAAGATAAAATTTGCTTCTGATATATGGGAAATTTATAATAAAAAATTAGTAGTGGAATATTTTCTAAAATGTAAAATGAGTTGCAAAATTAATTTGAATGGAAATCTGTCCAGTATCAAATTTCCCTCAGACATCAGTGGCTTTTCTGTCACACTGAAGTAACAGCAAAAAGAAAATAGCAACGTTCACTTTGGCTTGAATAAGGATTTAGATATAGTTTATGTATGTGACAAAACCCATATGCATACAGAGCTACAAATAGAAAAGAATACTCAAATTCCCTAAGTTTTGTAAAAGACTATGAGCACTGGTCATGTGGGAATAAAATAATAATGCTCATTGACTATTTTTTGAAGCAAGCTTTCCATGATACATTGAGATTTGATAGGGCAGGGCAGAATTTGAAATTAATATGTCAAACAAAAAGACTTATTTTATCCAAGATACTTAAAAGCTCATCTCTACTGCCATTGATCAGTCAGAAGCTTTTGTAGACAGAAAAACAACCACAGCTGCAAAAATAATGCTATCTTGGCTTTATTTAGAAAAATGGAGGAATGCAACTTCTTATAGTTTCAGCCAGAAGCATACAACTCACTTACCAAACCAAAGTGCTTATTTCCTTAAACACATTGCTCTATAATAAGAATTTTAAAAAGGACAAAGACTTAACAACAAAGGTAAGCCATTGTGTATAAATCATGTAAAAAGGCAGCATGGAGCTCAGGAATATTATTTAGCTAGAATCATTCGATATTGGTGGGTATTTTTTTTTTTTGATACTGATTCTTGAACTGCTGAGTCACATCCCTAAATATATATATTTACACATATATATGTTATATATATGTAAAATACCTAAGAAATATATATTTGAATAAATAATTTTCCTTTTTAAAATTTTTTTGACAGATTATTGTGGAGTACAATGTTATATTTTGATACATTTGTACATTGTATATTGATCAATGTAATACTCTTTTTCATTTATTTGTTTTTCGTGTTTGCCTCAGTCTAAAACAAACAAACCATGAATAATCTGTAGTCTAAGGAAATCTCACCAACTACAAATCATATAAAGGATACATTTATATTTAGTGGGAGCCATATATCAGATGTCTGATTGACATTTCTACCTACCATCAATTTTTGTATTCCTTTTATGTGCATAATAACAAAGCAGATTAGACAACACTATCAAATAGCAGTAATGATTTTTAAGCTGGTTTTAAAGATGGTTTTAAATCTCATTAGCTGCTCCTGACAAGAAGGCCAATGAATCACATTAACTATAGTTGTAACTAATATATAAGATGAAAAGTCAAACTTAGAAACAAGTTCATAGTCTGGTTTAAAGATGAAACAGTAGGGGACTGTTGACTTTGGTTTATTTGTTTTCTTCAGATCCTGTGTTCTGGGATAAACAATGAAATCCAATACTTAGGCAACCTTAATCTTTAATGTGATTGAATATCTAGAATACTGAGTTAAATTTACATTTATAAAACAAAATGTTGGTGGTTGTGATGTGTATGTGTGAGTGTGTGCATACAAATATGTGTTTGTGTGTTTTATCTCTGTGTATAATATCTGGGTTTATGGTTATTATGCTGTATAAATTTTATCTAGTCTACACAATTAAGTTATTTCAAAAACCTTCTGTTTCATACATAAAGCTAAAATGTTAGCTATTTAATGAACCATGTTAGAATGTAAAATTTCCTCTCTTCTAGCTATAATGCCTTTCAATTGCCTTTCTGAAAGAAGAGGGAAAAACATAAAAGAAGCCAAGAGAAGAGGTTAGTGCTTTTGAAGGAAATGGTCTTGAGAGTGGGTACTTCTAAATTTAACTGGGTGAGAAAATAACAAACAAGTATATGTGAGAGATAGAAAGCATAATAATTGATTTTAAAATCACAACTACTTTATGTGAAGTTTTAGAACCTTAGAAATGCTAATATTTCCAGTTTAAAACTCCTTAAACATTCTAAATGGCAAACAAAGGCAGCAAGTGAAGTATTATTAAACAGCTGAAAACTTTTAAAATGAGAAAAGTTTTTTTATTGTATTATCTTTATTTCAGAGAATTTTTCAGTTTAATTGATTCTAAAGGAAAATCTAGTTAATAAGTTCAAAGTTACAAGAACACACTATGTGATGTCATTTTTCTTTCAATAATGTTCCATCATGATTTATTCTTTGGTCAATTTGTGAATTTTTCAATACATTTAGACATTTCTATTTAGTTTTCACATTTTGTTTGAAAAAGGTTTAAGTACAAACTATATTGTTTTCATATCAAAATATTTTAATAATTTCGGAAGATTAATTAGAGTTTTCTTTGCTATCTGTCAGAAAAAGCAGTGTGAGTCTGTAATATATAGCAGCCTAGGTTTATAATGATATAAAATTCTAAGAAAAAACCATAACAAGCTAAGTAAACAAAGAAAGATTTTACATCCTCTAAACTAAATTGAAAACATTGCTGAGAAAACATATTGAAGACCTAAATAAGTGGAGCAATATACTTTATTTAAGGAATTGGAGATGCAATGTTTTTAGGATATCAATTAATTCTTCCCAAATTATCTATATATTCAATGGAGTCACAGTAAAAATTCTGGTAGGCATTTTTTTTCAACATAGAAATTGACAAACTAATTGTAAATATCTATGGAAATGGAAGTAATCCAGACTAGACCAAGAAATTAAGAAGGACAAGTTTGAAAGTATTTATACCAATTGTTTTCAAGAGTTATTATAAAGTTACATCAATCTAGACAGCATGGTTTTGGCAACAGAACAGATGTAGAGTTCAATAGAACAGAAAAGTTAACAAAAATATTTAATTACAGTATATATGTTCAGATTTTCTTTAATAGAAGTACTAAGAAAATACAAATTCTCAAGAAATGATCATGGAACAATCAGATACCTGCATCAGGTGTGGGAGGATGGACATTAGCCTATACTTCACACTTGTACACAAAAATTAAATCTAAATTTTGAAAAGCATCAAAGAGAAACACTTTTTTTTTTTTTTTTAATCTAGATGGAAGCATAGGAGAAAAACTCTTTCTCTTCAGGATAAACCCAAAGGAACCCAGATTCCCACTTTTTTTTTTTCAATAACAACCAAGCAAATTAAAATAAAAATCATTGCTTCTAAATTATGGTCCAATAATGCTCATTAATAGCAAATCAACGGGTATACCATATGCAATCGAATGATTCAACAGCATGGGAAAATTGGAGGCCAAGTGTTATTTTTTTTTTAATAGATCTTAAAATATTTTATTGTATACATTTATTTGTAAAGCTCTTTTTTTTATTATTGTATACAAATGGGATACATGTTGTTTCTCTATTTGTACATAGAGTCAAGGCATACCATTTGTGTAATCATACGTTTACATAGGGCAATGATGTTTGATTATTTTTTTTTCCATCACCCCCACCACTTCCACCCCTTTTTCCCCTCTATACAGTCCTTCTTTCCTTCATTCTTACAACTCTCCTTATCCCTAACCCTAAACCTAACCCTAAACCTAATGTTAACCTCTCCCACCCCCCATTATATGTTCTCACCCGCTTATCAGCGAGATCATTTGTCCTTTAGTGTTTTGAGATTGGCTTATCTCACTTAGCATGATATTCTCCAATTTCATCCATTTGCCTGTAAATGCCATAATTTTATCATTCTTCATTGCGGAGTAATATTCCATTGTATATATATGCCACAGTTTCTTTATCCATTCATCAACTGAAGGGCATGTAGGTTGGTTCCACAACCTGGCTATGGTGAATTGAGCAGCAATGAACATTGATGTGGCTGTATCTCTGTAGTATGCTGATTTTAAGTCCTTTGGGTATAGGCCAAGGAGTGGGATAGCTGGGTCAAATGGTGTTTCCATTCCAAGCTTTCTGAGGAATCTCCATACTGATTTCCAGAGTGGCTGCACTAATTTGCAACCCCACCAGCAATGTATGAGTGTTCCTTTTTCACCACATCCTCGCCAACACCTATTGTTGCTTGTGTTCTTGATAATCGCCATTCTAATTGGGGTGAGATGAAATCTTAGGGTAGTTTTGATTTCCATTTCCCTTATTACTAGGGATGTTGAACATTTTTTCATATATCTGTTGATTGCTTGTACATCTTCTTCTGTGAAGTGTCTGTTCTTTTCCTTAGCCCATTTGTTGATTGGATTATTTGTATTCTTCATGTAGAGTTTTTTGAGTTCTTTATAGATTCTGGAAATTAGCGCTCTATCTGAAGTATGGTTGGCAAAGATATTCTCCCACTATGTAGGTTCTCTCTTCACATTACTGAAAGTTTCCTTTGCTGAGAGAAAGCTTTTTAGTTTGAATCTATCCCAGTTGTTGATTCTTGCTTTTATTTCTTGTGCTATGGGAGTCCTGTTAAGGAAGTCTGATCCTAAGCCAACAAGTTGAAGATTTGGACCCACTTTTTCTTCTATAAGATGCAGGGTCTCTGGTCTGATTCCGAGGTCCTTGATCCATTTTGAGTTGAGTTTTGTGTAGGGTGAGAGATAAGGGTTTAATTTCATTCTATTGCATATGGTTTTCCAGTTTTCCCAGCACCATTTGTTGAAGAGGCTATCTTTTCTCCATTGCATATTTTTGGAACCTTTGTCTAGTATGAGAAAATTGTATTTATTTGGGTTTGTGTCCATGTCCTCTATTCTGTACCATTGATCTACCTGTCTATTTTGGTACCAATACCATGCCGTTTTTGTTACTATTGCTTTGTAGTAGAGTTGAAGATCTGGTATTGCAATACCCCCTGCTTCGCTCTTGCTACTGAGGATTGCTTTAGCTATTCTAGGTTTTTTATTCTTCCAGATGAATTTCATAATTGCTTGCTCTATTTCTGCAAGGTACATCATTGGGATTTTAATTGGAATTGCATTGAATCTGTATAGCACTTTAGGTAGTATAGCCATTTTGACAATATTAATTCTGCCTATCCAGGAACATGGGAGATCTTTCCATCTTCTAAGGTTTTCTTGAATTTCTTTCTTTAGTGTTCTGTAGTTCTCATTGTAGAGGTCTTTCACCTCTTTTGTGAGATTGATTCCCAAGTATTTTATTTTTTTCGATGCTATTGTGAATGGGGTAGTTTTCCTAATTTCTCTTTCTGAAGATTCATCACTTATGTATAAAAATGCATTGGATTTATGAGCATTGATCTTGTAACCTGCTACTTTACTGAATTCACTTATGAGTTCTAAAAGATTTCTGGTGGAATTTCCAGGTTCCTCTAAATATATAATCATGTCATCAGTGAACAAGGATAGTTTGAGTTCTTCTTTTCCTATTCGTATCCCTTTAATTTCTTTGGTTTGTCTAATTGCTCTGGCTAGAGTCTCAAGGACGATGTTGAATAGAAGTGGTGAAAGAGGGCATCCCTGCCTTGTTCCAGTTTTTAGGGGGAACGCTTTCAGTTTTTCACCATTTAGAATGATATTAGCCATGGGCTTAGCGTAGATGGCCTTTATAATGTTAAGGAATGTTCCCACTACCCCAATTCTTTCTAGTGTTTTGAGCATGAAGGGATGCTGTATTTTATCGAATGCTTTTTCTGCATCTATTGAAATAATCATGTGATTCTTAACTTTAAGTCTGTTGATATGGTGAATGACATTTATTGATTTCCGGATGTTGAACCAACCTTGCATCCCTGGGATAAAACTCACTTGATCGTGGTGCACTATCTTTTTAATATATATTTGTATGTGATTTGCTAAAATTTTGTTGAGAATTTTTACGTCGAAGTTCATTAAGGATATTGGTCTGAAATTTTCTTTCCTCGATGTATCTCTGTCTGGTTTAGATATCAGGGTGATTTTGGCTTCATAGAACGAGTTTGGGAGAGTTCCCTCCTCTTCTATTTCATGGAATAGTTTGAGAAGTATTGGAATGAGCTCTTCTTTAAAGGTTTTGTAGAACTCAGCTGAGAACCCATCTGGTCCTGGACTTTTCTTTGTTGGTAGGCTTTTGATGACCTCTTCTATTTCATTGCTTGAAATTGGTTTATTTAAGTTGTGTATGTCCTCCTCGTTCAGTTTAGGTAATTCATATGTCTCTAGAAATTTGTTGATATCTTCGAGGTTTTCTGTTTTGTTGGAGTATAGATTTTCGAAATAGCTTCTAATTATGTTTTGTATTTCACTCGTGTCTGTTGTGATGTTTCCTTGTTCATTCCGAATTTTAGTAATTTGAGTTTTCTCCCTCTTTCTCTTTGTTAGTGTGGCTAAGGGTTTATCAATTATATTTATTTTTTCAAAGAAACAATTATTTATTTTGGTAATTTTTCCAATTGTTTCTTTTGTTTTGATTTCATTGATTTCGGCTCTGATTTTAACTATTTCCTGTCTTCTACTACTTTTGGTATTGGTCTGCTCTTCTTTTTCTAGTGCTTTGAACTGTAGTGTTAAGTCGTTTATTTGTTGATTTCTACTTCTTTTTTTGAATGCACCCCATGAAATAAATCTTCCTCTAAGTACTGCTTTCATAGTGTTCCAGATATTTTGATATGATGTGTCTTTGTTCTCGTTTACTTCTAAGAATTTTTTTATTTCCCTCCTGATGTCTTCTGTTATCCATTCATCATATAATAGTGTATTATTTAATCTCCAGGTATTGGAGAAGTTTCTGTTTTTTATTCTGTCATTTATTTCTAATTTCAATCCATTATGATCTGATAGAGTACAAGGTAGTATCTCTATCTTCTTGTATTTGCTAACAGTAGCTTTGTGGCATAAAATATGGTCTATTTTAGAGAAGGATCCATGTGCTGCTGAGAAGAAAGTGTATTTGTTCTTTGTTGGATGGTACATTCTATATATGTCCGTTAAGTCTAAATTGTTGATTGTGTTGTTGAGATCTATAGTTTCTTTATTAAATTTTTGTTTGGACGATCTATCCAGTGGTGAGAGAGGTGTGTTAAAATCGCCTAGTATTATTGTGTTGTGGTCTATTTGATTTCTGGAATTGAGAAGGACTTGTTTGACGTACGTGGATGAGCCAATGTTCGGGGCATAGATATTTTTGATTGTTATGTCTTGCTGATTTATGCTTCCCTTAAGCAGCATGTAATGTCCTTCTTTATCCCTTCTGACTAGTTTTGGTTTGAAGTCCACATTATCTGAAATGAAGATGGATACTCCAGCTTTTTTGCTGTGTCCGTGTGCATGGTATGTTTTTCCCCATCCTTTCACCTTTAGTCCATGGGTGTCTCTTTCTATGAGATGAGTCTCTTGCAGACAGCATATTGTTGGATTTTTCTTTTTAATCCAATCTGCCAGTCTATGTCTTTTGATTGATGAGTTCAGGACATTAACATTCAGGGTTATTATTGTGATATGATTTGTATTACCAGTCAATTGACTCATATTTGTTTTTGGCATGCTTTGGTTTCTCCTTTATTTGGCTATTCCTTTAGGCTAGCGCCTCCTTTTGCTGATTTGCATCATTGTTTTTCATCTCTTCCTCATGGAATATTTTGCTGAGAATGTTCTGTAATGCTGGCTTTCTTTTTGTAAATTCCTTTAGCTTTTGTTTATCATGGAAGGATCTTATTTCATCGTCAAATTTGAAGGTAAGTTTTGCTGGGTATAAGATTCTTGGTTGGCATCCGTTTTCTTTCAGGGCTTGGTATATGTTGTTCCAGGCCCTTTTAGCTTTTAGGGTCTGGATTGAAAGATCTGCTGAAATTCTTATTGGTTTCCCTCTGAATGTAATTTGATTATTTTCTCTCGCGGCCTTTAATATTCTGTCTTTATTTTGTATGTTAGGTATTTTCATAATAATGTGCCTTGGTGTGGGTCTGTTGTAATTTTGTATGTTTGGAGTTCTATAAGCCTCTTGTACTTGGTTTTCCATTTCATTCTTCAGATTTGGGAAATTTTCTGTTATTATTTCATTGAATAGATTGTTCATTCCTTTGGTTTGTTTCTCTAAGCCTTCCTCAAACCCAATAATTCTTAAATTCGGCCTTTTCATGATATCCCATAATTCTTGTAGATTCTGTTCATGATTTCTTACCATCTTTTCTGTTTGGCCGACTTTGCTTTCAAGATTAAATAATTTGTCTTCAATGCCTGAGGTTCTGTCTTCCAGGTGTTCTATCCTATTGGTTATGCTTTCTATGGAGTTTTTGACTTGGTTTATTGTTTCCTTCATTTCAAGTATTTCAGTTTGCTTTTTTTTCAGTATCTCTAACTCTTTATTGAAATGATCTCTTGCTTCCCGTATTTGGTCTTTTAACTGTTGATTGGTGCGATCATGTAATGCCTGCATTTGCTCTTTCATCTCCTCCTTCAATGCCTGCATTTGCTCTTTCATCTCCTCATTAGCTTCCCTGATCGTTTTAATTACGTACATTCTGAACTCCCTTTCTGACATTTCTTCTGCTGTGCTGTCATTGGGTTTTATTGATGTAGTATCTAGGTTTGTTTGGGACATTTTCTTCCCTTGTTTTCTCATATTGGTCAGCTGTCAGTGGGACCCTGAGATATTGCAGATTTCCGCTATTGGCTTATAGTGTCCCAGTAGATTTCCAGTGTATCACCTCCCAGCCTTCAGTAGCCTGATGTCTTGGAGGAATTTGATAATGCAGTGCATCCAAAGAAAGCTGCCCCTAGCCCCCTACTGGTTCCAGGGTTTGGAACTGGCTCTGTGCGGAAAGGCTTTCGCTGGGGGCCTGCACCGTGCAGCTGGCCGTGTGGAAGGAGCCCACCGCCGGAGTGTGCAGGACTGCCTGTAGAAGACTCTAGCTGCCCTGCCTGGCTCCAAAAAGCCACCTCTATCTGGGCCTGCCACCCGGGCCGAGTTTTACCCAGTGGGCAGACTTACCTGTGGCTCTATGTCAGTCCGAGTCTCTCAATACCTCCCCTTCTTAACTCCTGTGTTCTGGAGTGACTGGGGGTGCAGTCACCCTCTAGGCCGCCATCTTGGATCATCTTGTGAAAAGAGCCTGTGGCCGGAGTGGGCAGAGCCGCCTGAAGAGGTCTCTGGCTGCCCTGCCCTGATCCCAGAGGCTGCTTGCAGATCGAAGCTCTCCGTTGGTTCGGGGACTTGTGGGCTGGTTCTATGTAGAAAGCCTCTCACTGGGCGGTCTGGTCCGAGAAGCTAGCCTTGAAAGGCACCTCCCACCGCAGGGGTCCAGGCTACTTGGGGAAGTCTCTGGCTGCCCTATCCTGGTCCCTGATGCTGCTTGCGTGCCGGAGTACGCTGCGCTGCGCTGGCTCTGGGACTTGGAGCTTGTTCTGGTCAGAAAGGCTCTCACTAGGTGGCCTGCCCCGAGAACCTGGAGCAGCTGGCTGTGTGGGCGGGGCCCACCGCCGGAGTGCGCAGGGCTGCCTGTGGAATACTCTAGCTGCCCTGCCCGGCTCCGATAAGCCACCTCTATCTGGGCCTGCCACCCGGGCCGAGTTTTACCCAGTGGGCAGACTCACCTGTGGCTCTAATTCAGTCCGAGTCTCTCAATGCCTCCCCTTCCTAACTCCTGGGTTCTGGAGTGACTGGGGGTGCAGTCACCCTCTAGACTGCCCTCTTGGATCACCCCATGAAAAGAGCTTGCGGCCAGAGTGGGCAGAGCCGCCTGAAGAAGTCTCTGGCTGCCCTGCCCTGATCCCAGAGGCTGCTTGCAGATCGAAGCTCTCCGTTGGTTCGGGGACTTGTGGGCTGGTTCTATGTAGAAAGCCTCTCACTGGGCGGTCTGGTCCGAGAAGCTAGCCTTGAAAGGCACCTCCCACCGCAGAGGTCCAGGCTACTTGGGGAAGTCTCTGGCTGCCCTATACTGGTCCCTGAAGCTGCTTGCATGCCGGAGTACGCTGCGCTGCGCTGGCTCCGGGACTTGGAGCTTGTTCTGGTCAGAAAGCGAGGCCAAGTGTTATTAATGTTGTGTTTCTTTCATTTGCTTGTTAACTACAGCACTAAATAAATGAACCTTATTTATTTTTAATGCCTGACACTAAAAATGCTCAATTTGGTTAAATTGTTCCATTGGTTATACAGTGCAGCAGATACATAAACTAATATATCTTTAGTCAGACTAGCCTAGGACACATTCTTTAGTTTTATTTAAGTCTCATTTTAATTGTCACCTATTCCGTCATGTCTTCTTAATTTTTCCTATTCTTTTCTAACTAGGTACTGCTGGGTACAGTGATTAATATATGAGGTACATACATAAGTACATTACTAGGAAAATATCACATTGTTTTGCAAATTACTTATCTTTGTGATTTTCAGTTTTTTCCTCTCTACTCTCAGATTGAAAGTATTTTAATGGAAGTATATATATTCTCCTAATATTAATAGATATATTTATAGGCTGCAATATTTCATTCCCTACTTTTTCTGCTGCACTTACATATTTATTTTTTTCTTTTTTCTAGTAAACAGAATTTTTGTTATAAAACAAACTTCTGTCTCATCTTAGCAGGATTATGGAAGTTATCACAGAACAACATAATGTGTGGAAAATCATTTTTCTTTCAATCATGTGTGTGAATTGCACTCTCACATGATCAAAAGGTAAGGACCATCCTTAGATTTTGATCTATGATATTTACAATTAACAATAAGCTTTAGATATAGAATATCTTCCATGGTTAAGAGAGGAATAAGAATTGATCAGGTATGTAAAATATATATTATTTCATTCAAAGTTGAAACATGTATGCTTGAGCAAAATGAAAGATTTAACATACATATGGAGAAAAATCTATAAAATTTATTTTTAAATCTATAAAACTTCAATAAATCTAGTAAACATTTAAAATCTAACAAACCTAGACTTGTGATTACCATAAACAAGAAAAATGCTTCCATTCAGTAAATTTATACAGGTTAGGCATTAAAATGAATTTAAACAAAAAGAAATTTCAAAATAAGGAAAAGGGTCTCAAACTTGAAAGAAGTAAATAGAAACACACACACACACATAATAATAATTTTTGAAAACTCAGTAATGTTTATTCTCTGCTTGGACTTCCAGTAGCATTACATAAGCTTGAGTTATATAATTGCATGATGAAAGTGAACTCCCCGTCTTCTACGACTTTCCCCCCTTGTTTCATTTTATTGCATAGAAACTGGTCTTCGAAAAGAGAAGGCCTATTTTGCACTGTGTTACTGTTTCACAGAAACATCATGGAGACCCATTATGCTCCTGAAAATGAGGAATGATTGACCCAATTCAATGGAGTTAATAGTGGGCAAATCTATCTTAATTTGAAGTATTTGCTCATTTTCTCACAGATACAAAACACAATATCTAATATAAATCTTATGAGTATTAAAGATGACATTTTGTTTTTCAGTCCTACTTGGTTGGGTTAATTCTAAACTTCATTAGGTAAATGTGCAAAAATGTTGGATACCCTCACACCCCAACACATGAGATGGTAGGTTACAGCTGCCCAGAATAAATTCATAGCTAGCAGGAGTAAGAAATAATGTTTACTGTAATCTTATGTCAGAGGTGAGGAATGCACTCTTTAAGGAGTTAATTAACCTGTTTAAGCATTTATAGTTAATTCATGGAAGAACTATGTACCACAACTCCAATGTAAAGACTAGCAAGAACTCTTTCTAACCTGCTACATTTGAATATCTATAATCTACAAAACTAGAGGATCTTAATTCTATATCTACTCCTTTCTCCCATTACTTATTATACTATTCAGTTTCACTTTCCTGAAAAATAAGATTCAAACATGCTACTTATGGAAATATCCAGTCCATTATAGTATTGTACTAAAAGTTTAAAAATCTGAATTATAATAATTAAAATATGAACTCTTAATTAGTGAATATTTTAAAATATTAATATCATTTAGCAATTCTGATTAAGATGATTAAGTGTAACCAGACAGTTAAATATGACTGCATAAAAGTTTAAATATATTCAAGACATATAAATGTTAAGAAATAGTATATTAGTGACATTATCACTTTCCATTTATGACAAGTCTAAGGGTATAATACTATAACAGGTATTTCCATAATTAAAGAAGCAAACAATCCTTAATGCACATGGTCATTATGAAACTAATTGGTCTAACTTTTGAATCCATCTTGGATACTCTGTTTATTCTTGTTACCCATTTTCTAACCTTCTAAACCAGATTCCTTTGCATTTGTTCAGAATGACCTTTCATTTTTGTTCCTGTATTTGATGGTCATTTTAGTAACAAAACCAAATCATAGGGAATTCTTCTCCTTAAACAGAAATAAAATCTTAAAATCATTTACCACACCATCAAAGAAACGTAGACAGATTAAGATGAAGAACTGTCATTTGTTGGGGGCTGTGCCATGTGGGCTGCACCAGGATGGCACCTGGCATCCAGTCGGAGGTTGTTTTGATCACATCGGCAGTGAGGAGATTGATTGATATAAGCACACCCAGGTGGTTTGTCATTGGCCGTATTCAATTAAGTCCATGCACACAACGCGTGCACAGGTGTTCCCGAGCGCTCCTGCTCGGGCCTGCTCGTTTTAACCTTTGCCATGATAGGGCAGCTGGTTCCTCGCCTGATCTCAACTGGCGTGGCTCCGTCCTCCGCCTCCTGGAGGGAATATTAGTGGGCAGTAGGTGGAAGGCAAGAGAAAGCAACTAGCAGTAAGAAGAAGCAACTAGAAAAGCAACTAGCAGTAAGAAGAAGCAGCTAGAAAAAGCACCTAACAGAGAAGCAGAAGCAGCTAGCAGAGAGAAGAAGCAGCTAGCAGTAAGAAGCAGTAGGCAGCGGCAGAAGACAGATCATAGAGCAGAGAACTGAGAACACACCTCTAGGTTGCACCCTTTAGTTCACAGGATGCAGGACGCACCTCTAAGAAGCAGCAGCAGAACTCTAAGAAGAAATAGATCTCTGATAAGCGTAGAAGCCTCTCTTTCTCTAAAACTTTCTCTATAAGCAAAGCCTATCTTTTTCTCAAAGTCTCTCTTCCTCTATAAATTAGTGAATATAGGAAAAGTAGTTTATTTTCAGTCCACCTCCGATAAATACCCGCTCAATTGTTGCCGCGGGCAGCGACAGTTATTTATTCATTCTTCTAACCTGACAGTTGTACTTGGGGGAACAATTGTTCTTGTGGTATCTGCAGGTGTCTGCATACAGTATGACATTCCTAATCCCAACTTTCATGCAACTCCCACACCAAGAAAGAAGGAATTCATATAAAGAAAGGTCAACTCAAAAAAACAATAACAAGAAAACTGAATATACTTAATTTCAAATAAATCTTTGCTTACGAAGTGACCTATTAAGGATTTTAAGAAATCTAAAAATCTAAAAGGCCAATTTCAGAACTTATTATTTTGTGAAAGTATCATACCTAATTTTCATAATTTCACGTACTTTTTAGAATATTCTGGTCAGCCCTCTTTATTTAATGTTGGATCCTAAAGCAATGGGTAACCTTTGTTCCAAGATATTAAAAAGAGATTAAAAATATCTGAAACTGAAGCCAACTCAAGAAAGTTGTATCAATTTAAATTACTCATGAACCCTAATTTTGTATTCATCCATGTAAACTATTTCAAAGGGTGCCAATGAATTTTCATTAATTTGTCAATTTTTTTCTACAAGTATTTACTGAATTCATACTTGGTGGGTAATTGACTTCCTAAAAAGAAGCTAGACAGGATCTTGTCTCAAGAAATAAATGGGCCTAGGATTGATAGCTTGGTGGTAGAGCATCACTGGGTTCAGTCACACAATTAAAAAAATATTATAAAGCCATTGACAGCTTTATACAAGATGATTGACATGATTCTCATTGCAATGTACATTATATGAGATTTTCCACATCTCTATCTGTACATCAATGAACAAGAGCAAAATGAGATGTGTTATCAGCAAATGATTTTCTGTTTATTTCCTTTCAACAGATTAGTATTATACTCTGTACATTTTGATTTAATACAGAAATTAATTTCTAAGACCACACTGGATTCTAGAGACCTCAGTAGTTTTTTATCTAAACTTATACAAATTGTTTATCTTGTTAAGCCTCTTTTGGGGAGCAAGGTTGAGAACTTTGTTGGACAAGTTAAAATAAATTGGTTTGATGAGTGGAATGAGTGACATGGAAATTGGGAGAAAGCATAGTTAGCAATAAAAAAAGTAGAAGGATATGAAAACCAAGGCATGCCACAGTAGCCGAAGGAGCACTTGATTCTGAGCTTCAGGAGTATGTTCATTTGTGAGTGAGTATTGTATATTTTGGGAAAAGAGTTATTATTGTCTTCATACCAAGGTGAGGGTGTCAACACGTAATCAAATTTTAAAGAACTCAGAATGAGAGGAGATACTATGTGGAAAAATTCCTTTAGGAATATACATCACAGAAGTGTGAGGATATAAATAAATAAACAAACAAACAAATAATTCCCAGAGATAATTACATCCTCTCATCAGTTATACTCTCATAGCACTTTCAAGGAATTTACCCAGTTGTATTATACTTATTCTACACATATTTTTCTCATGTCAGGTTGAAATGTCTTTGAAATTTGAAAGTTTGCTCTACTCATTCTCCTGGAACTTCTATGATTTTTAAAAATTGAATAATGCAATAGAAATACTATGTGAAATATATATGTATAACTTTTGTAGTTGTTACTTTTCAAATCATTAAGTAATAAGTTAGGAAGTGCTTAGTAAATCTCTGTTGTTTTGATATCATTAGGCTTTTATGTTTACATTTAATGGTTACCGGGATCCTCCCTGGTTAGACAACATAAAGGAAAGACACATTTGAGATTTCATTTCATTACTTTCAGCACTGAATGTTTTTCTCCTAATTTTGTTCTCATATACCCTTTTAAAGTACATTTTAAGCTTTTTACTGAGATTCTACAAGGATAACATAACCAGTCTCTTCAACCAGTTCTTCACTTGAGACCCAATCTCGGAATTCTTAGTTCTTAAGTGTCAACCTGGAGTGAAAAGAATTGGAACCACTACACAATTTTGTTTAGGCTGGTGTCCTATTTAATAATTAGGACTATGTTTCCTTCTATCAATCAACTGGGCTTACAATTTGTGAGAGTACAGTGTCTTGAATTCAGGTACTAGTCACTGTTCTTGCAATAATACTACCAAAATTACACTATCAGTAAATAAGGACCAATCATTCCATTCTTGAAAACAAATTATAACTCATCTTCTGCAAACTCTGAGATTATCAAAGGACTGGGGGTGTAGGTCAGTGGTAGGGTATTCGCTCAGCATTCACAAAGCCCTGTATTCAAACCCCAGCACTGAGAAAAAATTGAAATTAAAATAATTAAAATTAACTGCTTTTTCTTGTCCTTATACTGCTTGCATTTGCTTAGTATTTTATAGTGGAATTCCAATTTCTAAAAGTTTATAGAGTTACTATAGATTTTCACCTAAATAGTAATAAAAATCATCTTTGAACTGTAACAAATAGAAATTTTAAGTTAATATGATCCTATACTTATTTATGTACTTTATTTGTTCCTAATGTAGAAAATTATTGGCTCTCATAATTAGGACTTCCCAGTTGCATCTACGACAGATTACAATAAAATATTTTAAATTTTCTTCATAATTTTCAGATGCTCAAAAAAAATTGATATGTTTACCTCAACTGAGGAGTGAAGAATTTAGTGCTAAAGTGATTTTAAGAGTTAGGTCTTGTAAGATAAGAGGGAAAAATGTCTCTTTTTTACTTATTGAGAAGTCTGACTTAATATGAGTCTCGCTAAAGATTGAGGAGATTTATTCATATTCAAAAGCGAATCAAATCATATGAATGTCTGTGAACTGAAAGTGAATTTCAAGGAAATGGCCTGCAGGAGAGAACAAGGTACCTCCAGGCTCTCATCAGCAGTCTAACCAGGGAGGGGACCCAGCAGCAGTGCTAAAGCAGCCCACACAATTACTTCTGGAATTCACTGCCAGTAAAAAATCATCCTATTTCGAATTCAAGCCCTGTGATTGTCACTTAAACAGAGCGACTGAAGTAGAATAGCAAGTGCAAAACATTCTATTAAATATTTCTTCATTTATGCTTTCGTATCACCCGCCCACTTTGTTTATGTTTTTATACTATCCATCTCATATACACCCTCAGGCAAATGTGCACATATCCCAGAATAGCAATACACGAAGTGATATAGTACACATATTTATTACACCACAGCTTAAGTTTATATTTTTAGAATGTATAAGAGCCTGTGAAAGATTCCTCTCCCTCAGATGAAATGTTTGATATTCAGTTTTGAAAAGATTATTAGTACTAATAAAAACTTTGGGGAAACTTATATAAAATTTTTCATTTATGTGGTGTTTTGGTAGACATGTATAGGAATACATTCTAGATATCCCAGGAAAAGTGGAAAACTTCAAAACACGAAAATGTACTACATCTATGAGATGACGCTTAACCAGGAGGCTACATTAAAACACGCCCATCCCTGTAGAGTTATCTGACAGAACTCTGGATTTCTGTGGAGCCAATAGCATGCCATGAAAAGGGGTATGAGATTCAAGAAACATCAGCTTTTAGAACCTTCGAGGCAGGGGAAGAGAAATGGCTGATTCACACATCCTGCTCCTATGTCTTTTCTTCTTCTTGAAAGCAAATTAAATATGCTTTCAGATTACATACGCAAATAGCAAATGACAAAATATTGTCTATATTTTACAAAATTGATAAGAAATTCTTTCAACCAGTAATAAATATTCACTGGACCCCTTTTCTGTGCCAAGGTACTATACTAGGGACCAGGGATATATGAAAAGAAATAATAATAAAGAAATGACAGAAATAGATTTTTCAATGAGATTTCCTTTAGATTGCAGAAAATAAAAACAGTTCTGATAATTATATGTGACAAATGATAGCTTTGAAGTTTAGGGTGATTAGAAGCAATTAGGTTAATCTGGATTTTGGAAGAAGGTAAATATGAAGGGATGGCTGAAAAACAAATCAATTAATGATGCCACTTAATCTCTTAATTGACTCTTGCATCTTTACTCCATACCTTGTTCAAATAATACTGGGAGCCTTTATATTCCCCTCTATCGAATTCTGCTGATTTATCCTTTCAAATTGGTAGAAGATAAAGTAGGGGAAACATTTTAATACAAGAGTGCAAAGGTGTCTTCAAAAAGATGCCTATAGTTGAAGAAATAAAAGAATCAATAAATGGGATGGCATCAAATTAAAAAACTTTTGCACAGCACAGGGAACTAACAGTAAAGAGTCAACTAGCAGAATAAGAGAAAATCTTTGCCAGTTGCTCCTCCAATAGAGGACTAATATCCAGAATACATAAAGAACTTTAAAAACCCAACATTGATAAAAATATGAAATATAAGAGCAAATGGACTGAACAAATGCTTCTCAAAAGAAGTACAAATGGCCAAAAAATATATTAAAAAATTTCGACATCTTTGCTAATCAGGAAAATGCAAATCAAAATGACAATTAGATTATATCTCATTCAGTTAGAATAGCAAGCATCAAATAAAATAATTGTTGATGAGAAAAAAGGAATTTTAAGCACCATTGGCAGGAACATAAACTCTTACAAAACCATGGAAATCAGTATGGAGGCACCTCAAGATGCTAAATGTAGATCTATAAATGATCTAGTTATACAACTCCTTGGTATTTATCCAAAAGAATTAAAGTCAGCATATTTTACAGATACATGCATACCCATATTTACTGCAGCATGATTCAAAATAACCAAGTTATAAAACTAGCCAATCAGTCTAGGTATCCATCAACAGATAAATTGATAAAGATATATATATATATATATATATATATATATATATATATATATATATATATATCACCCAATGGGGTTTTGTTCATTCATAAAGTACAAAATGTTATTATTTGTCATTTGCAGGAAAATGGGTAGAACTTGAAACCAAAATTTTGAGCAAAATAAATCAGTTTCAGAAAATTATGGTAGGTTTTCTGTCACATGGAAGCTATAAAAAAATAAAATAGAACTTCGCTTCATGAAATTAGAAGGAATAGCAGTAGGATCAGATTCAGAGAATGAGATAAAGAGATTCAGGAGGATGCTGGGTGCGAAACTGACCAAACTGGTTTTATGTATGCACAAATATGCCAAATGAAACCCACAATTTTATATAATTAATGTGCACCAATAAAAAAGAACAAATAAAAAACTTGAACAGATCAAAAAGTATTATTTCAATGTAGTATCTCATTAAACATGCTTAAGCATTTAATATGTTATCAAAATGCAAAAAAAAAACACAAAATTTTGCCTGTTTTTCTAAAATATATCTCTTCTTCTCTCTAAATTAGTGAAGACTTTTCTTTTTATATTGGCCAGATGTTTCCGTGAATATCCAACTGTATTTTGCTCTTAAGTGTAAAACCACGATAATCAGTAATTGATGAGGAGAAGGAATGGCAGAGACAACATTCATGACTCTGTAACTACCTTCCTGTCCCTCAGGCAACATCTATCAGATAATGTTTCTTAAATTCAGGTAAAGTTTCCTGTGTTCCTTATTATACAAATTCCCAGTCCCCTTTAAAAATGGAGTAAGAGGAAAGTCATTGTTATGGAAAGAGATCATAAAGTCATAAAGTGCCAATGAATATCTAATCATTGAATTCTTAAAAAGAAATTAAAAACGTATAGGATTCCTTCAATTCTTCCTAATGCATTGAGTCTCCTGAGGAATCATCCAGATTTAAATATGCCCCAAATCCTTCTAGCAATAGTCCATGGAAGCACATGAATGGTGCCAGTCACTGCATTCTCCAGAGTTTGAATGAAGATGTTATTCTGCCAATTGAAGATCAAAGACCTCAGGATAAATCCTTGGGCTCCTATATGTCTCTTAAGTCAGAGGACTCCAAGATAGTCGTAGTGCTTTGCTACTTAAGATTAGCTTTGTGTTCTGATCTCTACGTCATGGACTGAAAAGTCACCTTGTGTTACCTCTATGCCCTTTTACAACTAGAGCCTATCCAGAACCTTGCTCCTCCTTCATTCCTTTCATACACACACACACACACACACACACACACACACACACACATACTCTCACACACGTCATAATGCATTCAGTCCATGAGACTTTTAACTAGAACTTCTAAGAAGAATTAAACCTTTGTCTCTTTTTATTACTTTCCTTTATTTTTCTCTCTTTTTTTATACAGCTAACATCTATAAGCAATGATCCAGAGACATTTCCAGGGCTTATTTATAAAATAGTTTGACTTTGAACATAAAACTCTGTGAAGGCACTGATACATATAAAGTTGAAATCACAGAGTCAAAAACAAAGGATGTCCATGTTAACTTCTATTTTAACAGAAAAGTCACTTAACAAGAATTCTGATAGTGTGCTATTAATAATACTGATAGATAACTTATTTTGTGTTCCAAAATATCAAAATATGTCAAGAGTACAATTAGTTAAGATATTAATCATTATGACATAGGAAGTATGACTACATGCAGAGACTTCACAAATAATACATATCTGGTCCTCACTAGAATTTAGTTCTCTCAGTAAACCATGCTCTCATATCAAGTATCTAAGCGTTGTAGAATGAACTGTAGTGTTTCCTAATTACAATTCCTCCCATAACTTTTATTTTTTTCCATCATATATATCATTATCAATAACTTTTATCTTTCTACAGAACTAGAGTTGAGCTTCGTAAAAATGATACCATGCTCATTCTGTTTTCTGCTATATTATCTTCATTTATTCCCAGAATGGAATAGACATGTTAAAATCGGTTTAATGATTAAATAACAAAGGAAACCCTTATTTCCTTCCCTCCCTTTTTTCTTCCCTTCCTTCTTTCCTCATTTTCCTCTTTCCTTCCTGTCCTTCTTCCTTTCCTTCCTAAATGGAAAATTAGCTTATTTCTATTCATAACGTAAAAGTTGTGGGAGGATCCATTTTTGCAGTGGTAGAGGAGACTGTAAGTCTGATCATAGTCATCAGGAAGTCTGAAAGGTCTGAGATTTTTGCCTGATTTGCAAGTTCACAATCAGACTATCGCTGTTTCATATAAGTTGACAGTAGCCACAAGACTCCTGGGTGAGGGACAAGCATCTCGGTTACCCATAATACAACAGGCAGCATACGCTTCAAGTTCACAGTTGTTTCTCTTGTCCCTCCAGTCTCCTAGAGGATGTGAAGAAGCCTGGGTGATCATGCACGGAGAGCGGTGAATGCCATAGTAGAGGAACCCATGCTTAGGAAACCCCAAAGAAATGGGCGGCAAACTTGTTCAAACTTTGCACCAATAGAGACAGTACCTTTATTTTCTTCTTTAGAAAACAAATTCCCTCTCTTAGAAGGAAATATATTCTCTATCTTCTCAAGGATCTCTGCTATGCAAATGTTCTCAGAAGTATAGTCCGGAAGATGATGACCCATGTCACAGTACAAGATGCATAGCTCCCTTCAAACAATAACTGGACCAGACAAAACTGTTGTAGAATTGTATGTTCTTTGACTTTATTCAGGATTATTTTCCATTCAATTACCATGATTCAGTCTGCACATATTTCCCTAAAGTTACTTAAAATATGACCTATTATGGTAAATGTGTTTTTATAATGTGCTGGACACCAAAAAGTGAATGTTATCATTCACATGTTTTAAAAAAATGCTTCATTCTACCTTATATTTTTTGTATTCTGCACTGCCTATATATGATCATTTTACTAAAGCTATTGTTTAGTCTCTTAGTTCTTTGCAAAAGAATTTATGTCACTTTCTGTTTTATGTTCAGACATCTATGAATATATAATATTAATAATACACACTGCCCAAGTTAATAAAATGCTTTGTTGATTAAAAAGTGTCAGTCCTCACCATGCTAATGGTTAAAGTGTGCCTCACCCCTGTGGTGATATAACCAAGCAGGTGGCATGAGAGATCAGCTTCAAACAAACTTCATTTGATCAAAGAATTAAGAATATGAGTGGGGTTAGGGAGTATTCTGACATCCTGTGAATGAAAACAATTATTTAAAATGTTGCACATTCAACTTATAGATGCAACATAAAAGGAAATAAATCTTAGCATCATATTTCTAGATTCCAATGAAAAGACCATAATTAAAAAGTAAAAGAGCTCATCAAAGCAGTGGTGCAAGTAAATGGCATTAACAAGAGCCTGAAAGAACTGTGTCAAAGTGTATGTATTTTTAAGTGTATGTATGTATTTTTAAAGAGATTAGAGGCTTTCCTATATTTGAAATTCCATTTAGTGAAGAAAGGGAGTAGTTTAGTTGACTTAGTGAGAAAAATATAAATATATGACCACAAATGATTAAACAAAATACATTTTTAAGGTACCATATGCTGGTCTAGGGATATAGATCAGAGGGGAAGTGCTTGCCTAGCTTGCAAGTGGCTCTGGGTTCAATTCCCAGCACAATTAAAAAAAACAAAACAAAACAAAAAACGTACTTCTAAGGCAAGTGAGATTAAATACAGAACAATTATAAAGAGTGTATATCTAGGCACCTATCTGAAATTCTTGTGATTAAATTAAATGAGTGTAGTAAGTAGTGGAAGAAGTGGAATGCCTTAATATTAGATAATTATGATAATAAGAGGAAAGTATGTGTTCAAAAGCTGAAACACATTGATAGGTGGAAAGTGATTCTACTTTAAATATTAATAAGGTAAAGGAAACAAAGCTTACAAAACAAAACTTGTCACCTAATAGAACTGTCGGGGTCTTAAGCCCCCTTGCTTTTCTCGACCAGAGGCAAGGGAAGGGGACACTCCCCAACAAGGTCAGACCGGGATAGGTAGGGCCGGCTGACCACCTGTTCCCAGCCCTCGGGTTGGAGGACAATCAGAGGCGTCAGGGAGACCCGACAGAGCAGGAACTCGTTTATTGAGGAAATCCCACAGCTTTTATGTAGGGTGGGGGCTAGGCGGGAACCAATCAGCTTAAAGGTCAGCAAGGCAGGGGTAGTTCACGCAGGCGAGAGTCCCATTGGACTATATGGCAAGCACGAGCTAATCACGTTCGTGGAACTGTTGTTAACCAATCCCTGACGGTGGTCCGGTTTATCCTCATGAACCTTTGAAACCTTTGAGGCCTTGATCTTGCTCACTCGCCAGGGAGTAAGGAGTCAGCCTGAGTTAGTTAACCTGTCATTAGTCCCAACATAAAACAATTGTATAACATCAGAAAAAAAATTAAATAGGTATTTATAAAACTAAATTAATATAACTGTTGGCTAATTGCCCACACACCTTTTTTTTTCAAATAGCTTAAGTACCACAGATGGAGACACCCTCCCCTCAGGGCACAAACAGTTCTCTGTCACTAAGCTCCCTAAGTTGCTTCTCTGGCTGTTGCTTTGTTTTATCTTCCCCTGGTAAAGACAATGAATGTGTCTACAGACTAGTGAAAAAGAGAATTGCTATTCACTGTGTAACCACAGCAATCATATATCTTACCACGTGGATACATAACTCCTTTTCAGGGATTAAGAAATTCCCACTGCCAAGGAAATGACCATTCGTTTGCTTTCAAAATGTGAATCTAATAAAAACAGACTAAGTTTCTCCTGCTCGCAAGACAGCCAATGGGGGACATAGACCTAGAACCCCAGCAGAATAAAGAACCAAAAAGGTTTCCTACACAGTAAAAAAGAAAAATTAGTGAATGTAGTCTCTAACTTTTCTTCTAATTATCGATAAAAGACAGAGTGCAACAATTTATATTTAGGCTAATAGTTATAATTGATAACAAGAAATGAACAGGAAGGAATAATCAATGAGAGGAAAAAATGTTAGTGTTCTAGCTTTAAAAAGTAGGGTAGACAGATTTACACAGGCCTAGTACCATTTAGTTCTCCTATTATCATATATATATTATTATTATAATAATTATAATTATAAGTATTATAATATATATCATAATATATAATATATATGATATATAATATATATTTATATGTCATATATTATAATATATTATATATAATATAATATATAATATATATTATATATAATATATAAATAAATATATAATATATAAATATATATTTTATATATAAATATATAAATAAATATATTTTATATATTATATATTATAATATATATTATATTATAATATATATGTTATATATATGTATATGTGATATATATATATATATATATATATGTGATAGACTGAGTTAAAAAATCATCTTCACTTGCATATACCTAAAGAAGGAAGAAACTTTCCTGCTTATTTCCATTGCTATAAAACAAATAACTATCACCATTTCATAGAATATTTTTTTTTTTTTAATATGCTCACTTTGTGTTTTACCAACAGTGAAATGCAGATATGTAGTGTGCTGCTTGGTGAGTTTTGACCAATTCATTCATGCATGTAATGCACTATTCTAAGAAGACAGAAAATTTCCTGGTAGTTATCTCATATCACTTTCCAATCAGTTCTTGTCTTGTTATCTTCATTATTCTGAATTTTGTCATGCTATACTTCAATGATATGTTGGACTTTGGTATCCAGAAGCAGTCCTGTTTGTCATCAGTACCATTTTGAGTATTATGTCTGTAGCTCAGCATAGTATTTAAGCAATTCAACCATGATGTTGCATGAATCACAAGATGATATGATTTGGATGTGAGATGTTCCCCAAAAGCTCACATGAGAGACAATGTAGGCAAGTTCAGAGGAGAAATGATTGGGTTGTAAGAGTCTTAACCCAATCAATGAATTAATCCCTAGTGGGATTAATTGAAGTGGTAGGGTGTAGTTGGAGGAGATTGGAATTGAAGTGTGGCTTTTGGGTATATATTTTGTATCTGGAGAGTGGAGACCCTTTCTCTCTGCTTCATGATGATGCAAGCTGCTTCCCTCTCCCTCACCTTGAGCCCTGAGGAGTGGAGCCAGCCTTCTATGGACTAAGACCTCTGAAATGGTGAGCCCTCAAATAAACTCTTCCTTCTCTATAATTGATCTGGTCAGATCATTTTGTCATAGCATCCAAAAAGCTGAGTAAAACACAAGAGCACTCATTTTCATACTTGTATTCCATGATATCACTATTTTGTTTTTTTGTCAATCTCTAACTGATAGGTTCATTACTTATCTATTGCTGTATAACACATTACAACAAACAGTAGTTCAAAATAGCACACATTTATGATCTCAGTTTCTGTGGATGGGGAATCCTGGAATAGCTTGGCTACGTCTTTTGCTTCAGGGTCTCTGAACGTCAGAATTCAGGTCTATTATCCAGGTCCAAAGGTTCAGCTGAGATGCAACTAGTGAGGTAAATGCCTCCAAACTCACATGGCTGCTGGCTCCATTCATTCATCTGGGTAGTTAGACTGAAAGTCTCAATTCAATGCTGGCAGCTGTCAAGAGGCATGGTTATTTCCTCACATGTGGCATTCGGCAAAATGGAAGTTTACAACATTGAGGTCAGTGAAGGGAGAGAGTCTGCACTGATGTAAGTCACAATCTTATACCTAATAATGGAAGTGATGTCCGATGTTCTTTGGTGTATTTCATAATCTAAAGCAAATTGCTGGATTGACTGATGCAAAGGGCAAGGGATTACACAGAGAAATGAAGACAAAGAAGTGGGAATCATTAGGTGTCATCTTAGAGTCTACCTGTCACAGTAAATATTGAAATTATTTTCAGTGGATAATTATTGTTTGAACTGGTTAATGTGGAAACCAGTCATTATTTAACCATTTTTCTTTTCTTCATATTTTTATTAGGATGGTATACATAATACTGAGGTTTATTTTGATATTGTCATAAAATGCATATAACATAATTTGCTCTATTCAACCTCAGTAGTTTTCCTATCCCTCCTCTATACCCTTTCCATGATCTCTCTCCTCTACACTATTGGTTTTCCTTCTATTTATATATTGTATTGTTATTGATGCATTATAATTATACATAAACATGGAATTCATTGTGATATACCGGACACACAGCACAATCTGTTGTTTTGTTCTGCAGTTCCACCCCTACTCTCCCTCCCGCTCTGTTTCCTTCCTCTACTCTACTGTTCTCCCTTCTATTTCATGAGACCCCATTATTTTATTCCTCAGTTTTCTCTGCCTTCCACATATGAGAGAAAACATTTGACCCTTGACTTTCTGAGTCTGATTAAAATCATGTATCTTAGAAGAAGTCAGAGAAAAATAATACACTTCCCTTGCAGAGGAAAAACTACAAATTATAGTTGACTGCTCATTAGAAACCATAAAACCAAGAAATATGAAGTCAAATACATGAAGTAGTGATAGAAAAAGATCAGATTTTCCCATGTAAATATCATTCAAAACCAAAAGAGAAATAAAGATTTTATCAGAATCCTTCCCCCCCCCAAAAAAACTCTGAGGTTTATTGTTAACATACCTACCTTTCCAAACTATATACTTTTAAAGAGATTTATCACTAACTAGAAAAAAAAGAGCATGAAAGAAATAATAAGTGATTTTTTTTTTTAGTTTAATTCTTCATCGGACTTAAGATTACTGGTCGTAACAACAATATCACCATAGCTTATGGCATGAGTGATGGGAAGGAGGAACTGGGAAAACTCTGCCCAATGGTATTTTCATAGTCTAGGCAATGATATGGTGCTATTTCAAAGGGGATGTAGAGTTCTTTAAAGCATACACTGGAAACTCTAGGGAAACCACTACATTTCTAAGGATTATTTTTATTTTAAAGAGAAAAATTATAATCACATAAATACTCCATTGAAATTACAAAATTACAAAAATCAGAAAACAAAGAAAAATACAACTAAGAGCAAATAGTAACAAAAATAATGGATATCAATCCAGCAATTATCGATAATCACATTTAATGTGAATAGTTTAAACATAAATCAAAAAGAACAGATTGTATCAGTAGGTAACACATAAAGAGCCGAATATAAGTTATCTAAAAGAAACCTACTTTAAGTATACAGAATCAAAACTGAAAGTTCTGATGAAAATAATATTCCTTATAAACCTCAGTCAAGATAAAGTTGGAGCACCTATATTAATTTCAGATAAATGAGACTTTGGAATCAGAAAATTCTCAGGAATGAAGAAAACAACTACAAAATGATTAAGGAGTCAATTCACATGGACTACTTATCAATCTAAAATATGCATGCCCCTAACAATAGAGGATCAAATCTGTGAGGCAAAAACTGATAAAACTGTAAGGCACAAGTAGACAAACTGATTATTATAGTTGGAGACTTCAACACCTCCCTGACAGTAATTGATAGAGCAAGAATGCAAAAAATCAATAAAGATAAGGTTGAACTGCACAGCACTTACAAACAACATGATCTAAGTGATATTTATAGACTACTCCATCCAACAATAACAGAATACACATTTTTCTCAAGATTCCCAGAACATCCAACAATATAGAAACAATTCTGAGGCATAAAATATGTCTGAATCATTTAAAAGAATAGAATAATATAAAATTTATTCTCAGATCATAATGAAATTTAATTTAGAAGTCAATAGCAGAAAGATAGGTAGAAACCATAAAATATAAATTAAGCAGAACACTGTCAGCTAACCTATGGACCAAAGAGGTCTCAAGAGAAATTGGAAGTTATTTTAATTAAATGATCAAAAATTATTGAAATGACTAGGTTGTAACAAAATCAGTGCTAAGAAAGAATATACATAGTGTTAATATATATTTCTTATGTAATATTACATATAAAAGTATGTTGAATAATAATATCTAAAGTTGATAACCTAAGCTTCCATACTAGGAAACTAGAGAAAGAAGAGAAATATCAATCTAAAGGAACTTGATTAAAATAAATAATAAATATTAAAGCAGAAATCAATGAAATTTGTAAAGAGGAGAATAATAGAATGAATTAAAAAAACAAATAACTGACTTTCTCTAAAGCTCACCCCAAAAAAAGCTAGGCTAACAAAACTAAATAAATAAATTAACAAATAAATAAGGAGAGGTAGAGAGAGCCTACAGAGTGGGAGAAAATCTTTTCCACACTCCCTTCAGAGAGAGCACTTATCTCCAAAATTTATAAACAACTTACAAAATCAATAAATGGGCCAAGGAACTGGACAGACACTTTACAGAAGAAGACACACAGGCAATTAATAAATATATGAAAAAGTGTTCAACATCTCTAGTAATTAGAGAAATGCAAATTAAAACAACTCTAAGATTTCATCTTACTCCAATTAGAATGGCTTTTATCAAGAACACAAACAATAATCGTTGTTGGCGTGGATGTGGGGAAAAAGGCACACTTTTACATTGCTGGTAGAGTTGCAAATTGGTGCAGCCATTCTGGAAAGCCGTATGGAGAATCCTAAGAAAACTTGGAATGAACCCACCTTTTGACCCAGTTATCCCACTCCTTGGTTTATACCCAAAGGATCTAAAATCAGCAAACTACAGTAACACAGTCACATCAATGTTTATAGCAGCTCAGTTCACAATAGCTAGATTGTGGAAACAACCTAGATGCCCTTCAACAGATGAATGGATAAAGAAACTCTGGTATATATACACAATGGAATACTATTCAGCAATAAAGAAGAAGAATATTATGGCATTTGCAAATAAATGAATGAAATTGGAGCATATCATGCTAAGTGAAATAAGCCAAACCCAAAAAACCAAAGACTGAATGTTTTCCCTGATACATGGAGGATGATATATAATGGGAGCAAGGTAAGGAATGAGAGAATAATGGAACTTTAGAATATGTAGAAGAAAATGAGAGGGAGGGTGGTATGAAAAATGGTGGAATGAGACAGACATCATTACCCTATGTACATGTGTGATTACACGAATGGTATGAATCTACATTGTGTACAACCATAGAAACAAACTATGTACCCCATTTGTGTACAATGAATCAAAATGCAGTCTGTAAAAAATTAAAAGTAAATAAAAATAATAATTAAAAAAAGAAAGAATAAAAATAAAATTGTCTGTCCACAGATGACATAATTATCTGCAAAGAACTGAAACTAAATAGACAGAGATTAAACAGTTAATATCCAAAGTAAACTACTTTCCTAAAAAGACAGCAGTGAAGAATTGCAACATGAATTTAGTTTTAAAAATTGAAGATTTGCATTGGAATCAAAGTATGAAATACTTAGATTTATAAATCTACCCAAATGGTAAGGAAATTTATAGGCAAAAAAAAAAAAAAAAAAAAAAAAAAACCAGAAAAATAGACAAGAAAGTCAATGATCTAATTATTATAAGAGATATTCTGTGTTCATGAATTGTAAGAATAAATATTGATAAGGCATTGTTTCCTCCAGCTTGATCTGTTGACTCAATACTAAAATCAAAAGTCCAGCAAACTATTATATACTTGCTAACATTTCAAATTTTTATGGAGCAACAAAAGCGTTGAATAGTCAACACAATAATGAAGAATAATAAAGTTAGAGGACTAACACCACCTGATGTTAATACTTATTGTAAACCAAAGTAGTCAAATGTAAACCCACAGAGATAAATGGTCAATTGATTTTAGGGCCAACTTAAATCGCAGGGCAAAGGAGAAAGGATAAGAGGATTCAGAACAAGGGGTTAAAAAAATGGAAACTAATATGAGGGTGAGGTAATTGCTGAATGTATCTAGTCTAACAATATACCCAGGAATGGCAAAAATAGCTACATTGTATATATCCCAGTGCATCCTACAGAACTTTTCTCAAGAGTCTATCATCTGCTGTCCATCAAACAATAATCTTTGGTGTCCATAGTAATGGCTTCGAGATCCACAGGAAGTATTTTGCAAATACCCTTGGAAGCTCTGGATATTTTTCCTTCCTGCGGACCCCCTTGGAGAAAGCAAGTAGATAATTCACAGATGTACTTATGTACCAATTTTTGATGCCTTTCTCAAGGGTATTTGTTCTCCCAAATACCCAAATTCAAGGAGCTCTGAATCTATGGACTGATGTCTGACACTTAGTAAATAACTGTGACTCTAATGTAGTGTGTCCAATACGAATTCAGTTTGCCATATCCAGAATGATTACATTTATATAAATCAAGTTAGATTTTAGTGTACTAGATGAAATTTTATCTTCAATGCTCCGTAATGCTTTAGAGCACTAAAGGGGATATTTAAGAATCAAAACTGTCATCATAGTCAGGAACTCAACAATCCTTGATCAGAAAATATTGATTATATTTCTGCTTTCCTTCCTCAAATGAAAACTCTTGAATGAATCCATCTTAAACATATCTGATTGGTGGAATCAACACTCTAGTTGTAAGGAGGGTAGGAAAACAACTTTAAATAAGAATAGAGCATATCTATTAGGAGCTTATGTTGAAATACTAGATTTATCATATGTTCTCTGATGCTGGGAGTTATTTATTGCACCTTACTTTCACACCATAAAACAACAGTAAAAGTAACAACCTAAAAGGGTGATCATTAAGATTCCATTAGTTAACAAATGTAAAATTCTCAAAGAGGTATCTACACAAAGGACTCAAATAGTTTTAGCAATTCACTAATACTAGCATTGTCTTTAGGCTAATCTTCTCATTATCACTTGTATTGTCATTTCCATTCACCTTAGTTATGGGACTCAAACTCTTCTTTATACCAAAATTCCGAAGGTGACAAAGTCCACAATATTTTTTGGGGGTACTTGGGATTGAATTCAGGAGCACTCAACCACTGAGCCACATTTCCAGTCCTTTCGTGTATTTTATTTAGAGACAGGGTCTGACTGAGTTGCTTAGCACCTTGCTTTTGCTGAGTCTGGCTTTGAACTCACAATCCTCCTACCTCAGCCTCCCGAGGTGCTGGGATTGCAGGTGTGAACTACAATGCAGGACAGAAGTCCAGAAATTTAATAGTGAAATTCAGTTTTGGGACATCAAAAATAAAATAATGAATAAAATAATAGTTTAACTCACAAAAATGTTTATCAAAGCTTACTATTAATTCCAACCTAGAAATCTGAAAAAAAGTTTTTTTAATAAAGATTTAGAGTCTTCCGTGTCAAATATTTCAAAATTTTATTTGTTCTAATTATTGTACATGACAGTAGAATGCATTTTGATAGATCATACATAAATGAAATATAATCTCTCATTTTTCTGATTATACATGTTGTAGGATCACATTGATCATTCAGTCATATATGTACATGTGGCAATAATGTTTGTGTATTTAGAACTGTTAAACATCTCTTGGCAATCGCTATACCGCTGAAATTAAATTCCAAAGCCTTGGACAGCCCATTGTATAATGCCACAATGTAATGAAAACCTTACAAATCATGCTGTTTCTCATATCCTAAATTATTTATGGGAACTATTATTACCCATGCTTTAATGGTTGTTCAAAAACCTGTTTGAGACTGGGGATGTAGCTCAATGGTACAGTGCTTGCCTATCATGCATGAGGCCCTGGGTTCCATCCCCAGTACCACCTGCAAAAAAAAAAAAAAAGAAAAAAAAAACCTTTTGAAAAAATGATAAGAGGCAGATATTCACCAAGTTCTCTACATCTTATTTTGTAGAATTCTGTGTTTGCAACTTGGTGATACTTAAGGAAATGATGGGAAAATAGAAGGAAACAAAACTTAGGGCATAGAATCTTATATACACTAATCTGTAAACAGAACATATTTGGATAGACATGTTTAAAAGGAAAGATGAGTTATGAACAATCTGAAAAGGAACTGAGAAGTTATTTCAAGCACATGGAGTTAAACAACTTTAATGATAAAGATAAAAAACTCAGAAACTTTTTATTAGCTGATTACATTCAAAATCTCATTTGATTTCAATTGGATTCATGTTGTTATTGGTCAAAATGGTTAAATGATACTAAAAGTATCCATTTTGCACTGGAGATAATGAATTCATTGTTGGATTCATAGAGTTTCAGTTAGCATCCCTATTTTCAAATTCTACTACTTACATCTCAGGATTCTGGTCTGAAAGTTGGCAAAAATGTGAAGATTAAAAAAAAAACTCAATATAAGGGCTGATAAATCATCAAAAGCGAGTCAATGGTCAAAGTTATCAAAGCAGGTATAAATGATAAGACAGAAGGCAAATAAAGAGTTGCAAAAGACAGTGTAGTAAAAAATGTCCATAACCAATCAATAGATGGGCAAAATATCTAAACAGAATTATCTCAAAAGAGGAAACACAAATGACCAACAAATATATGAAAAAATGTTCAGCATCTCTAGCAAGCAGGGATGTGTAAATAAAACTACACTAAGATTTCATCTCAGTCAAAATGGCAACAATCAAGAACATGAACAACAATAAATGCTTGCAAGGTTGTGGGAAAAGTTACACTCGTACAGTGTTTGGAGCACAGCAGACTAGAATAACCACTCTGGAAAGCAGTATGGAGAGTCCCAAAAAAACTATAGAGATGGAACCACCATATAACCATCCTACTCCAGTTATCCTACTGCTTGGTATTTTTCCCAAAGATCTAAAATCAGCATACAACAATGATACAGCTACATCAATGTTTATAGCAGCACAATTCACAATAGTTAAATTATGACAGATGCCTGTCATAGATGAATCAAAATGAATGGATTAAGAAATTGTGAGATATATATAAAATGGAGTTCTACTCAGGCATAAAAATGAATGAAATTATGGCATTTGCCAGTAAATAGATGAAAATCGAGACTATCATGCTAAGTGAAATTAGCCAATCTCAGAAACTAAAAATTCAAATGTTTTCTCTCATATGTGGAAACTAGAATAAAATAAAGGCAGGGGGAAGGGAAAGAGAGAATGGCATAAAGAATCAATGAATTATAAATTAATAGACAAGTAAAAGAAATCTAGCAGAGTAGAGATGAATGGGAGAGGGGAAGGAGGACAGGAGGGAAAAGGGAAAGAAACACAGAGGATCATGAACTGAAATAGATTTCCATGTGTGTATGAGTTTGTCAGAACAAACCCAAATACTATATGTAACTATAAATCTCTAAAAAGAAATGTCCATAATGAAATTCTCATTTGAATATAGGAGTATCTCAAGAAGAAAGTATGGACTCTAGAGACAAAAATGTCAACGGGTGTGATTTAGTCCAAGGGACAAACAGTTTCAGGGTCCTGTATTGTGTTGCACTGAGAAGTCAGGAGCCAGACAAAAACAGAAACCATGGGTCCTCAAGGAAGACTGTTAGGAGTAGTGGAAAGTAGTGTTTTCAACTTATTGTACATATCTGTAAATCTAACATCCCATGGCTAACAGTTTATTCAATTTTTTGAAGGGAGAATGCAGTTGTGAGGCATAAATCTTCCCTTGCACAGTAGAAATATTATGAACAAACAAGAGAAATAAAGTGAGCAAATTATTTAATTCAAGTATCTTTTATATATAAATGAAAGAAGCTAACCAGATACAAAAAAAATTATTTTTCCAGAATTTCTTCATCAGATTTCCCAATTTGCATTTGGACATAACTTTAATTTTCACCTTATAGATCATATTTTTTTCTCCTTTCTTGGAAACAAAAATTGGAAATCCAAATTGTAGAATCAATTATATTTCACAAATAAATCCAACCAGTTGTAGTGTGCATCAAAAAATGTAATTTTCTAATCATTTTAACCCTGTAAGTTATATTCCTTAATGGTTTGTGATAAACTTCTGTTGCTATTTAATTTTGCAATTGGAGAACTGATTTAGCCAATAAATTCACCTTCTATTAAACGATAGATGTAATTGGAAGTTACAACAGTCAATAATTTCCACTTCAAAATTTCTCACTTTAAAATAGGCTCTGGATTGAGTGACAAATCCTTTGAAACTCCTCTATGAAAGTTCAGGTTTCTAATTTTTTGAACAGAGGGCATAAAGAAAAATTTGCTTTAGGAGCATAGAATTTTAAAAAAGACTCAAATTTTCTCAGTATTACATGGAATCACAAATCAATGGACACAGAAATAATTAAGCATATTTTATTATCATGAAAGTGTATGTCATTTGAGTCTGTTTATGCTGTAAATCAAAAGCTTCCTTAGCATCCAGCCATATCCAAGTCAAAAGCTTCCTATAGAGACTCCAAAATCTGAGTAGAACCACTTCAATAGAGCACTAATAACAATATTTCATTAAACCAAAGGATATGGAGTTGAGTATTTTAATACTGCATTTACCTAACAAATTGGTTAAAAAATCTTCAATGGAGGTAATTATGAGAAAAATAAAAATCAATGCTATGTTTATTTGTTATGTTGGTGTGGAGACCTATGATTATATTAATTATAATTAAACTTCAAAAGTATCATTTATTATTAACACAAAGCTGCAAGGGTACTTAGCACACATTGTAATCTTTTGAAGTTATTAAAAATAATTATTTCAAATGTATTTTATTAAAAACATCATTGCAGATAATTGCATTATTTATTCTTTTTCTAAATCGGTTAGGTGGCATATTTCCATACTTCTATTATCATAGTAAGTGACTTTCTTTGTTTTACTTTTTGAATATCCATATGTACTAGTTTGTGCTCTCACATCTAATTTCTCCATTCCATTCTTTAACAGTAGGCAAGGTGTCTGACTGTCTAACATGAATGGTTGAACATTTCTTGTAAAGAATGGAATATAGTATGCTGTAGGAATTGCATAAAAAATCCTCAGTGAAGGAAAAAAAGGCTCTGGGACCTTGGATGTCAGTTCCAAGGGAGAAAAATTTATAGGTAGACCAATCTGTCTTTTATAACTGACACATAAGGTCCCAGAGGCCTTTTTCCCTATCACTAAGGATTTTTCATGCATTTCCTACAATATGAAAAAAACTACATTTTAGACATTTTTTGCTGCACATAAAAGGAATCTTGTCAATTCTGTTCAAAGTCCATATCCAAAAATCAATTTTAATATTATATTAAAACTTTAACAGAAATGAGAATTCTACACCATTGCAATAAAGAAATGTTAAAATTAAGCTGGCTCAGCCAGTTTCACCAGTAATCAGTAACAACGCAGATATCTGCCCCTGTGGTGTAGCAGGTACCAAGTGAGGCATGTTCTCTTTGGGACTCATTTAAAAGGCATGGTTATCACTCAGAGAACTGTGGCAGAAATACAAATGACATGCACTAGTGGCCTGAAGGGCTAAGCAAGCTCTTCAAAGTGACATTTACCATGGAGTATCTAGGGTATTGGTAAAAAATAATAACTGTCTCAATAGGGCTAAAATGTTAGATGACACAGTAGTATGGGGATTATACAAAAGCTAAAATCATATACAAATATTGGTTAACTGGACCCTAAACAGGCACAATAGCTGATCCACCCAGAAAGTAATAATTTCCTTTGATTTCTGCCTTTGAAACAGTACTAGCTTCTTCAAATTTGGGCAAAGGAGTATAAAAATGTGGATTCTTCTGATCAATGGGCATGATGTCTATCTTTCAATTCATCATTAGACTTGCTTTCAGCAATTTGTAATTTTCAGTGTACAGACCTTATCAAATTTAATTATAGTTATTCTAAATATTTTATAATTTTAATACTTTCATGTATAGTATTTTAAAATTTTAAATCTATATTTTATTGCTAGTATGTAGAAGTACCATATCTTAATCATGGTGTTGATTACACAAATTTATGCTTTTCATAATTCATTGAATTTTTCACTTAAAATAAAGAATCTTATTGGATGTAAGTTATTTCAGTAAACTTGATTCAAGACAAGTTCTGGTAATGTATTTACTATATAGGGGTTTGGGGGTAAATACAAGTATCATGCTTATCATAGTCTCTGACAAAAATATACACTTGACAAAAATTATCTAATCTTTTAATTCTCTATGTAATCATGTTTCTTTATGATAAATTATATTTTTATTGAAATACACATGCTTGGGATTTTGGCAGGATATTTTCTGCATATGTAAATAAAAGATCTTATGACAGAGTTCTTTTAACTCCAGCAATAGAATATTCATGTCAAGACAGAAAATGTTACTGAAAAAGAACTTATAATCTGAGTTCTTTGAAATTATTCTAGGTTGAATGCTTTTAGGATTTCTGCTCACACCTTTCTTATCCTGAATTAAGCTATATTTCACTTTTAACTTTATTATAGTCATGAGTAGCAAATTATTGCTTGTGCACTTTGTTCATCTTCTTCTTCAGTTATTGACACAAAACATCTCCTCCCATTTATCTTTGAGTAGGATGAGAGTGCAGTGTTGGGCACCATTTGCCAAGTTCCTGAGTTTCATCACCAGATTATTGGCAGCAGCTACCTCCCATGTGTCATGTTTGGGCAGTAGAAATTCAAATCCTTCAAGGAGTAAATTTACCTATATGCAGTATTAATTATAATGATAAAGAAGAATAGTAACAGTTACAAGTAATGTACCACATGACTAGTAGTTTTAAATACTTTGCATCCATATACCATGATACTCAACAAAACAAGTAAGAAGTGGATACTAATTTAGTTCCTATATGCAGATGAATTTGTAGGACAGAGCGATTAAGTAACCTCATAAGGTTTCTGAAATATCAAACTAAGGAGTCTGAATCCACCAGTTGAGATCTCAAACATGATATTCTCCTACTACTCAAAATTCTATTTCCTGAGTAACTGTTTGTGTAACTATAAATTAGTCATAATGAATTATAGGACCGAAAAGATTCATGGGTAAGTCAATCCATTTTATAACTTCAGGTGAAACATAATAATGGCCATGGATCTTTTATATTTAAAATTTAAGGTAGAGGTGACAATGTATTCAAAATTCACTTTCAAACTTACATGATATAGCTTCCCATTCCATCTTTAAAATGTTAGTCCTCTTTGGGCAATTAACTTGAGTTCCAAGTAATATTGTATGACATTATGTTTTTGTAAAATAGGATGTGTCTCTGTGCTTCAATTAACTTATATCTTATAGAAGTACATTAGGTGTAGATTCTTAGAAACCTTCAAGAAGTTTTTGGTCACATCAATTTTAAAGGCATTTCAAAGTAAGTTGTCAATTAGAGTGAATATACAGTAAAAATATTCTATAATTTGAAAGTATGATGACATTTTTCTTGGTTCTTCAAGTAATGCCTCTTACTATTTTATTAAATAAGTCTAAGAGTAAGAAATTCATTAGAAAAAATGTCTGACAAAATTACCAATCAGTATGGAGATTCCTCAAAAAACTAGCATGGAATCACCATCTAATCCTGTTATACCACTCCTCAGTATACATCCAAGAGAGTTACTACAGTGACACAGCCACATCAATTCACACAGCAGCTCAATTCACAATAGTTAAGCTATAGAACCAACCAAGGTGCTCTTCAACAGATGAATGGATAAAGAAATGTAATATATATGCACAATGAAATATCACTTAGTCATAAAAAGAATGACTTTGTTACTTTAGTTAGTTAATGGATAGGTCTGGAAACTATCATGCTAAGTGAAATAAGGCAATCCCTCAAAACCAACGGTCCAGTGTTCTTTCTGATATGTGGATGCTAACACAGAACCAATGTGCAGGAGCAGAAGGGTTAAAATAGAAAATCAGACAAAGGGGAATAAAGGAAAGGGAGGGAAGGTGGAAATAGGAAAGACAGAATGAATCATACAGTAACTTTCCTAAGTTCATATATAAATACACAATCAGTGAAACTTCACATCATGTACAACCACATGAATGGGATTGTATTTTGAATAAGTTATACCTCATATCTGTATAGTATGTCAAAATACACTCCACTGTCAGGCATATCTAAAAATGACAAATAAAAAATTTAAGAAATTTAAATTTAAAAAAAAATGTAAATAGTGACCAGATCAGTTATGTGAATTATCTTATCTTTTGAGACTGAAGCATGACAGCAACACAACTCGTAGCAATGAAAATGTCATATAATTAACATTGACTTCTTCATTTTAATTTTGTCGCTGAAGACCACTAAAGTCTGGCAAAGGAAGAAAGTTTGGTTTTGCTTAATAATTTTAAAAATGCACTGTTCCTATTACCCAGTACATAATAGAAAGCATCTCTAATGATTGAAGAAAATTTAGAAAAAGAGGAAAATTCATATAGATAGAGTCTGTTACTTAGAATTTTAACTTTGGGAAGTGAACTAAATTTAAAGGGGTAGTAATCATGATAACAACTAAAAGGCCATTGTGAGTGTGACATAACAAAAGGTTAAACAATTCAGTTACTAGATCTCAAAATGTCAATATCAGAAATCACAATCAGCAAATACTAGTTTAAGTATTTTTTTAAGGAATGAAATAAAACAGAGGAAAAAGAGGAAATAATTAAAGTACTTATGCAATAATACATAAGCATAAATATGATGCCTTTGACTCTCTTTTTAATTTAGTGTCAAATTTGCTCAGATTCTTCAATATTTTACCCTGACAAAAGTCCTTCAGGTCCTAGAAGTCATTTTGACATTAATCATTTTAGTACCCTCTTTTTTTTTTAAGTTTCAATTCAAAATTTGGGAGTCATCCAATCTTAGCCAGTAATTGTGACCTTAATTGGGTCTTTGGTGCACTAATTATGAATAAAATAATTATAATGATTATAGATAAATTAGAGTAATAATTTGTAATTATAAATAAATACATTTACAATATAGTTACAAAATTGATATCAAAAGTGACAGTTCCACCTCAAATATCACATTGCATTATGCTTTATACCTTTTAATATACTTGGGATAAGTTTTAGGAAATTGAAATTAAATGATCATATATATATTTATATATATCCTATAATTAATTTAATTCTTAACCTATTCTCCATTCTTTAAAGAAAAGTGATTATGTCTGCTATTTTGAGGAATACAGATTTTTTTCCTAAAGTATGTGAATAATTCCAATAAACTACATTGAAATATATAGTGATAAGTACATTTGTATTGTCAGAGGTCTGACTATTGCACGGATCTGACAACAACTTATCTTAGGTATAATTTTAAGTCACTTTGAAATAAAAAAAAAATCCTACAATTACAAACTCATTTGGACCCTGCCATATGATTTCTCTTGAGTCATAAGTGTTATCAAATTGATTAAGTAATTAAGAGAAGATATGTTTGGAGTCAGGTCATTTATCTGGATCTTTTCATCTCAATTAGTCTCCCCTACTTTCTCTCTCTCTCTCTCTCTCTCTCTCTCTCTCTCTCTCTCACACACACACACACACACACACACACACACACACACACATAACCCATAGGACTAGGGATGGAGTTAATGTGGTTGGTACTATGCCCATTTTAATTTATAATAAAAATGTTTAAGTAACTACCCCAATATCACACAATTAAAACAACAAATACAGGGGCGGGCCAGGATGGCGGACTGGGGGGCGGCTGCGTTTCGCGCTGCTCCGGGACGCGAGATTCAGGGGAGGGGATGGTGAGAGACTTGGGACCAGCTCGGAGCTGCCGGGTGGGTCTCTCCTGTTGGGGAGGTGTCCCGGATGGGGCGGTGGCCCCGGAAGCAGGGAATTTGTGGGGTGGAGTTGCTCGGCGAGACGCCCCTCCCCCCGCTGGAGCGGTGAACGCGGACGGCTGGGATCATCGTGGAGGAGGCGGCTCAGCATAGCACTTGGACTCGGGCAGCCGCTGGGGCTCCGGGTGGCTGCCTGGGGAGGAGCTGCGTGGCGAGCTGTTTGGACCCGGAGTGACCGCTTCCGAACACTTGCCCGGAGGAGGAGGGGAGGCCCGGAGGGTCGCTTGAGTCTGGGAGTGACTGCATCGGAGCCACGGGCGGTTGCCAGAGGAGGAGCTGCGTGGTGAGCTGTTTGAACTCAGAGTGGGCGCTCCTGAGCGCCGGGGGACTGCCCGGAGGAAGAGGAGGAGCGCTGCGGGACGCTTGGTCTGGGAGTGACTGCATCAGAACCACAGGCGGTTGCCAGAAGAGGAGCTGCGTGGTAAACTGTTTGAACCCAGAGCTGAGTGCCGGGAGGTTGCCTGGAGGAGGAGGAGGAGCACGGCGTGTTGCTTGACCTGGGAGTGACTGCATCAGAGCTGCGGGCGGTTGCCAAAGGAGGAGCTGCGTGAAGAGCTGTTTGAACTCGGAGCAGCTGCTCCAGAACACTGGTGGCCTGCCTGGAGGAGGAGAGCGGTGGGACGCTTGGCCTGGGAGTGACTGCATCGGAACCACAGGCGGTTGCCGGAGGAGGAGGTGAGTGGTGAGCTGATTGGACTAAAAGCAACCGCTCCTGAACGCCGGTGGCCTGCCTGGAGGAGGAGCGTGGTGAGTCACCTGGTCTCGGAGTCACCGTTCCTGAACACCTGGGGGGCTACCCCGAGGAGGAGGAGGAGGAACAGGGCGGGTCGCTTGGACTTGGAGTGACTGCCTAGGGCTACGGGTGGTTGGCGGGAGGAGGAGACCCGAGGTGAGTTGTTTGGATTCCTGGTGACTGCGTCGGAAACCGGGCGGCTGTCCGGAGGAGGGGGTGTGTGGCGGGTCTCTGTGTCTCGGAGCTATTGTGCGGGGCTCCAGGTGGTGGCTCAGGGGAGGGGCTGCATAGCCAGGCGATTGGTGCGGAGCGGGGTCCCGGGAGCTGGGTGGCTTCTTGCTGGAAGAGCCGCACAGAGACGCGCCTGGGGGCGGAGCGAAGTTTCCAGGGCGGCGGGCAGATTCTCTGGGAGAGGCAGCCTAGGGAGACTCGCCTGAGAAGGGTGAGGCTCCCAGGCCCAGGACGTAGGTCCGGGCCCCTGGGATCGTTGCAGAGGAGGACAGCCCAGCCCAGGTGGTGGTTGTGGATTGAGGGGAACCTCTAGGAGGGCAACTGACCAGCGAGGCGTCCCCACCAAGTGACTCTTCCCGGCCGGGGGAGGTTTTCCCACAGGGACGGTAGGGCCAGAGACATAGGCACAAACAGGCCTTGCCTCAGCCCACAGTCTACTTCCCCATTGGATGACCATTGGTCAACAAGTGGAGGCACCTCCGCCCACTAGCAGGGAATATACGCCACCTGAGGGTTACCACACCTAGAGAGGCAGCTTCTTCGTGGAGCTCTGCATTGTCAACCTCCTCCAAGACTTCGGGCTACTGAAGGATAAGAGGGGATATACTGGCGATCTTCAGGGACATTATAAGTTGATAGAGGAAATCTGCAATATCTTAATGACCCACTGATCCCTGAACAATATGAGAAAACAAGGGAAGAAAATGCCCCAAACAAATCTAGATGTTACATCAATAAAATCCAACGACAGCATGGCAGAAGAAATGACAGAAAGGGAGTTCAGAATGTACATAATTAAAATGATTAGGGAAGCAAACGATGAGATGAAAGAGCAAATGCAGGCATTGAACGATCGCACCAATCGACAGTTAACAGAGCAAATTCAGGAGGCAGGAGATCATTTCAATAAAGAGTTAGAGATATTGAAAAAAAACCAAACGGAAATCCTTGAAATGAAGGAAACAATAAACCAAATTAAGAACTCCATAGAAAGCATAACCAATAGGATAGAACAGCGGGAAGACAGAACTTCAGATATTGAAGACAAAATATTTAACCTCGAAAACAAAGTTGAACAAACAGAGAAGATGGTGAGAAATCATGAACAGAATCTCCAGGAACTGTGGGATGTCATGAAAAGGCCAAATTTGAGAATTATTGGGATTGAGGAAGGCTTAGAGAAACAAACCAAAGGAATGAACAATCTATTTGAAGAAATAATATCAGAAAATTTCCCAAATCTGAAGAATGAGATGGAAAATCAAGTCCAAGAGGCTTATAGGACTCCAAATACACAAAATTGCAGCGGACCCACACCAAGGCACATTATAATGAAAATACCTAACATACAAAGTAAAGACAGAATTATAAAGGCTGTCAGAGAAAAGAACCAAATTACATTCAGGGGGAAGCCAATACGGATATCAGCAGATTTTTCAATCCAGACCCTGAAAGCTAGAAGGGCCTGGAACAACATTTTTCAAGCTCTGAAAGAAAATGGATGCCAACCAAGAATCTTATACCCACCAAAACTTACCTTCAAATTTGACGATGAAATAAGATCATTCCACGATAAACAAAAGCTAGGAGAGTTTGCAAAAAGAGAGCCAGCATTACAGAACATTCTCAGCAAAATATTTCATGAGGAAGAGATAAAAAACAAAGAAGCAAATCAGCAAAGGGAGGAATTATCCTAAAGGAACTGTCAAATAAAGGAGGAACCAAGATGTGTCAAAAATTTTAAATATGAACCAAGTGACTGGGAATACAAATCATATCTCAATAATAACCCTGAATGTTAATGGCCTGAATTCATCAATCAAAAGACATAGACTGGCAGATTGGATTAGAAAGAAAGATCCAACAATATGTTGCCTGCAAGAGACTCACCTCGTGGAGAGAGATACCCATGGACTGAAGGTGAAAGGATGGGGAAAAACATGCCATGCACATGGACTCAGCAAAAAGGCTGGAGTATCCATCCTCATTTCAGATAATGTGGACTTCGAGCCAGTGTTGGTTAGAGGGGATAAAGAGGGACATTTCATGCTGCTTAAGGGAAGAATAAATCAGCAGGATGTAGCAATCATGGACGTCTGTGCCCCAAACGGTGGCTCATCCATGTGTGTTGAACGGATCCTTCTCGGTTTTGGAGACCAAATAGACCATAACACAATAATACTAGGTGATTTTAACACGCCTCTTTCACCACTGGACAGATCTTCCAAACAAAAATTGAACAAAGAAACCATAGATCTCAATAACACAATCAATAATTTAGACTTGACGGGCATTTGTAGAATGTACCATCCAACCAAGAGCGAATACACTTTCTTCTCAGCAGCACATGGATCCTTCTCTGGAATAGACCATATGTTATGCCGCGAAGCTGGTGTCGGCAAATGCAGGAAGGTGGAGACACTACCTTGTATTCTATCAGATCATAATGGATTGAAGTTACAAATTAATGAAAGAGTAAAAAACAGAAACTACTGCAACACCTGGAGATTAAACAATATGCTACTATATGATGAATGGATAGCAGAAGATATTAGGAAGGAAATTAAAAAATTCTTAGAGGTAAACGAGAACAGGGAGGCAGCATATCAAAATCTCTGGGACACTATGAAAGCGGTGCTTAGAGGAGGATTTATTTCATGGAGCGCATTTAATAAAAGAAGTAAAACTCAAAAAATAAATGACCTAACACTACAGCTCAAAGCCCTAGAGGAAGAAGAGCAGACCAACACCAAAAGTAGTAGAAGACAGGAAATAGTTAAACTGAGAGCTGAAATCAACGAAATTGAAACGAAAGAAACAATACAAAAAATTGACAAAATAAATAGTTGGTTCTTCGAAAAAATAAACAAAATTGATAAACCTTTAGCCACACTAACAAAGAGAAGACGAGAGAAAACCCAAATCACTAAAATTCGGAATGAACAAGGAAATATCACAACAGACACGACCGAAATACAAAACATAATTGGAGGCTGTTTTGAAAATCTATACTCCAACAAAATGGAAAGTTTCGAAGACATCAACAGGTTTCTAGAGACATATGAATTGCCTAAACTGAACGAGGAGGACATACACAATTTAAATAGACCAATTTCAAGTAATGAAATAGAAGAAGTCATCAAAAGCCTACCAACAAAGAAAAGTCCAGGACCAGATGGGTTCTCAGCCGAGTTCTACAAAACTTTTAAAGAAGAACTCATTCCAATACTTCTCAAAGTATTCCAGAAAATAGAAGAGGAGGGAACTCTCCCAAACTCATTCTATGAAGCCAATATTACCCTGATTCCTAAACCAGACAGAGACACATCGAGGAAAGAAAATTTCAGACCAATATCCTTAATGAACATCGACGCAAAAATTCTAAACAAAATTTTAGCAAATCGCATACAAAAACATATTAAAAAGATAGTGCACCATGATCAAGTGGGTTTCATCCCAGGGATGCAAGTTTGGTTCAACATCAGAGAATCAATAAATGTCATTCACCATATCAATAGACTTAAAGTCAAGAATCACATGATTATTTCGATAGATGCAGAAAAAGCATTTGATAAAATACAGCACCCCTTCATGCTCAAAACACTACAAAAAATAGGGATAGTGGGAACATTCCTTAACATTGTAAAGGCCATCTATGCTAAACCCATTGCTAATATCATTCTAAATGGTGAAAAACTGAAAGCATTCCCTCTAAAAACTGGAACAAGGCAGGGATGCCCTCTTTCACCACTTCTATTCAATATCGTCCTTGAAACTCTAGCCAGAGCAATTAGACAGACCAAAGAAATTAAAGGGATACGAATAGGAAAAGAAGAACTCAAACTATCCCTATTTGCTGATGATATGATGGTATACTTAGAGGAACCAGGAAATTCCACCAGAAAACTTTTAGATCTCATAAGTGAATTCAGTAAAGTAGCGGGATATAAGATCAATGCACATAAATCGAAGGCATTTTTATATATAAGCGATGAATCTTCAGAAAGAGAAATTAGGAAAACTACCCCATTCACAATAGCTTCGAAAAAAATAAAGTATTTGGGAATCAATCTCACAAAAGAGGTGAAAGACCTCTACAATGAGAACTACAGAACACTAAAGAAAGAAATTCAAGAAAACCTTAGAAGATGGAAAGATCTCCCATGTTCTTGGATAGGAAGAATTAATATTGTCAAAATGGCCATACTACCAAAAGTGCTATACAGATTCAATGCAATTCCAATGAAAATCCCAATGATGTACCTTACAGAAATAGAGCAAGCAATTATGAAATTCATCTGGAAGAATAAAAAACCCAGAATAGCTAAAGCAATCCTTGGCAGAAAGAGTGAAGCAGGGGGTATCGCAATACCAGATCTTCAACTCTACTACAAAGCAATAGTAACAAAAACGGCATGGTATTGGTACCAAAATAGAAAGGTGGATCAATGGTACAGAATAGAGGACACGGACACAAACCCAAATAAATACAATTTTCTCATACTAGACAAAGGTTCCAACAATATGCAATGGAGAAAAGATAGCCTCTTCAACAAATGGTGCTGGGAGAATTGGAAATCCATATGCAACAGAATGAAACTAAACCCATATCTTTCACCATGCACGAAACTAAACTCAAAATGGATTAAGGATCTCGGAATCAGACCAGAGACCTTGCATCTTATAGAAGAAAAAGTAGGTCCAGAGCTTCAACATGTCGGCTTAGGACCAGACTTCCTCAACAGGACTCCCATAGCACAAGAAATAAAAGCAAGAATTAATAACTGGGATAGATTCAAACTAAAAGCTTTCTCTCAGCAAAGGAAACTATCAGCAATGCAAAGAAAGAGCCTACAGAGTGGGAGAAAATCTTTGCCAATCATACTTCAGATAGAGCGCTAATCTCCAGAATCTATAAAGAACTCAAAAAACTCTACACCAAGAATGCAAATAATCCAATCGACAAATGGGCTAAGGAAATGAATAGACACTTCACAGAAGAAGATATACAAGCAATCAACAAACATATGGAAAAGTGTTCAACATCTCTAGTAATAAGAGAAATGCAAATCAAAACCACCCTAAGATTCCATCTCACCCCAATTAGAATGGCAATTATCAAGAATACAAGCAACAACAGGTGTTGGCGAGGATGTGGGGAGAAAGGTACACTCTTACATTGCTGGTGGGGCTGCAAATTAGTGCAGCCACTCTGGAAAGCAGTGTGGAGATTCCTTAGAAAACTTGGAATGGAACCACCATTTGACCCAGCTATCCCACTCCTTGGCCTATACCCAAAGGACTTAAAATCAGCATATTACAGAGATACAGCCACATCAATGTTCATAGCTGCTCAGTTCACAATAGCCAGATTGTGGAACCAACCTAGATGTCCTTCAATTGATGAATGGATAAAGAAAATGTGGTATATATATACAATGGAATATTACTCAGCCATAAAGAACGATAAAATTATGGCATTTGCAGGCAAATGGATGAAACTGGAGAATATCATGCTAAGTGAGATAAGCCAATCTCAAAAAACCAAAGGAAGAATGATATCGCTAATAAGTGGATGATGACACATAATGGGGGGTGGGAAGGGTTAGTGTTGGGGTTGGAGTTGGGTTTAGGGAGGGGGGCAGGAATGGAGGAAGGAAGGACTGTATAGATGGAGGGGAAGAGTGGGAGGGGAGGGGGGGAAGGGAAAAAATGGCAGAATGAATCAAACAACATTACCCTATGTAGATTTATGATTACACAAATGGTATGCCTTTACGCCATGTACAGACAGAGAAACAACATGTATCCCATTTGTTTACAATTTTATAATAAAAAAAAAAATACTAAAAAAAAAAAAAACCAAAATAAAAAACAACAACAAAAAAAAAAAACAACAAATACAGAGTTGTTATTTGAGCAGAGATAAATGCATTTCCAAAACTGATAAAAGTTTCAAAATGTCATATCATATTTAGAGCTCAATTTCTACAAAAAGAAAATATGTACTCTAAATAGTTTGAATTCTGGATATTTTTAAAAAATAAAGCATATTTTCTTTTCTATCGCTGCTTATTTAAAATGTTAAAATGGATTAGCTTATTATGACTTTAAAACGATTACTCATAATACTTGAATCCTCACTTATTTTCTAGATTTTTAGCTACCAAATGTTTCTGCTCATCTTTTTTTTCTTATTTTTCCACATGACCTCCTTTTCACAGTTACATATCCTTTCTAATGAAACAGAATAAAGTTAGTTTCTATTCTATTTGACAAAATCTATGTATGCTGAGTAAACACAACAAAACACCTTTTACAATTGTCTTACTAAAACTTCGACAGAAATGCTGATTAAATTAGCTAGCACATTCTACTTCATCACATACACCACATTCATTAAGTTTCTGTCTTGACAGGATTGTTAGGGAAGCAGTTGCAGAACTCTCCAGCAGCTATCACACACTGGCTTAGCTACTTACAGATGTATGATATCGAGTTCCAATTTCCTCTTCTGAAAAATGAAGAAATAATACCCATCATTCATAATTTCTGAGAGTTAAAAAGACAATATAAAAACCCTCTGATTCTATTCAGGTACACTGATGGAAAAGGATAGTAATTAATGGAAGGTGAAATTATGAACAGATCCTCATGAAGTTTTGGTAAGGATGGATACTACTGTAGCCATGCAATTCTCTCCCAGCACAGTTAAACTAGACACCTGACTGTATCTTGCCAAGCTTGGCAATACTACTGTCTGACTACAATTAAATTCTCACCTTGGAGAGTTTTGTTGTTTTTTTTCTATTGAGTTTTTGTTGATGTTTTCTTTGTTAATAAATTATTGCTGTAGTGTAGGGTAATTCTGGTTTACAAAAATCATATAAGGTTCACTAGATGTTACATGTTCTCAGGGAAAACTTATGTCTTCCCTCTTCTCAAGATACACAGTTTTTATTATTATCCCTCCTGAAAAAATGTTTCTTTTTCACATGTACCAATATTGATTGTGCACCCCATATTGACTACAGTTTGATGAATATATGTGTGTGTGTGTGTGTGTTGATGGGGTACTGGGAGGGAATGTTTGCTAGATTCCATCTTGGACAGAATCCGGACTCCATCTCTGTCTGTTGCAGGCCTCACATCCAGAATATCAGGAGTACATGTTCTTTATTTTCCTCTTAGGACTTTACTAGATCTTGACTTTAGTGAGTTCTCATCAATTAATATTTATTCCAAAATATCTAGTTTTACATCAATTTGGAAACTGAAGTCACAAATGATCCTTATTACAGATCAAGCACTTTAAACCTGAAAATGTTTATATTAGAGTCACTCATAAAAAAGCAAGATTACTTGGGCAGCTCAAACTAACTTCAAAGTGCAAATCAGTTTAGGAAGTTATTGGTAAGGGAATAAAAATTCCAACTGTCTCATCTTTATTTACGCATCATCTTTTCCAATTTTATTGAGGTATAATTGACAAAGCTGTATATATTCAAGGTGTACAACATGTTCTTTTAAAATTTGTACACATGTGGATTGCCTAAGTCAAACTAATTTTCATATATATTACCTCACACATTTACCATTTTGTGTGTGTGTGGCAAAATCACAAAATCCACTCTCTTAGCAATTTTAAGAATATGTTTTCAACTTTTTAAGGATTTAATTGCTGAAGGTAATGGCTTTGAAAAGAGAGTATATTTTTATTGCCAGGGATGTTCCTTCCATAGCAGAATCTGCTCATCATAGCAGTGCAAGTCCTGAGGGATTGTGTTAATGGACCATGCTGCCACCAATAAACACCTTGTTGAATTGGTAGTTATTTCAGGGAAAAAGGAAGTCACTCTGAACCTTTTATAGACTGGATGTTTTAAATGTGCTGTGAAATGAAGGACACATAAGCTTAAGAGTAATTATTCCCATTATGCAACTTTTATGATTCAAGACAGAAAAATAAATGCAAAATAGGCATGTATGGAAAGTTTATCAAGGATGAGATTCTCAATGTGAAAACACTCCCATTTACAAAATTTATAAGCTCTGAACATTGCAGAATAGAATTATAAATAGAAGTAATTTATTAATGCATGAATACTTAATTCTGAATAGGTACAAACTGTTTCTTATTGTAGGGAATGTATACTTGGTGAAGGGTTGTTTCTGGTTTATATTTTGCATGTAACTTCCATGATTCAGGACAGTTCAAGAAAATCAGAATTTTCATATTACCAGTAAATCTCTAGCTTCTTAAGGAAAAAAAATATCAGGTTAACATGGTTTCACTAAAGTAAGATAAAAACCACTTTCTGGATAATTTGATCCTTCTTATGATATCATATTCTCACATTCTAAAAAAAATTAATAAATTACCACCATGTTTGGTTTTAGTCCATGTAAACACTAGGAATTAACTTGCATTTTAATTATTTATTTTTAATATACTGTAAATTAAATCCTGGTTGGGAGAGATTTTTTAATATAAAATTAAATTACATTGAAGTGGACTCAAAAAATTTCAGTCTTCTTGAACAAATTTCACTGCCAATCTAAGGAAATTTTTCAAAATTATCAATGAATTTGCAAATTATGGTAATATACATGTAAAATTTTATAAAAGGAAATAAAAAAACAATGATTGTTTACTGAAGAAATGATGTGGTTAAAACCACAACTCCTTTTCTCCTCACTCAGGTAAACCTTGTATTAGTTTTCTAATTCTTCACAGCAAATCACCACAAGATTGGAAGCTTAAAACAACACAAAACATATTTATTATCTCACTATTTCCACACAGAATTGTAAGTAAAGTTCAGCTGGGTCCACTTTTCAGGAATTACAATGCTGTAAAAATGAGGGGCTGTCAGATGAGTTACTTTCTCAGGTGAAGGATGGACTCTAGAATCTTTATGTAATTCCATTCCAAATTACTAGAATTTATTTCCAGGTGCTGGCAAACCTGGAGGTTCTACTTCCTCACTGACTATTGACTGGGAGACACCCGCATGTCCAAGAGGATGCCTGTAATTCCCTACCATGAAGCCCTTTCCATATATCTGTGTTTAGTTTTTTGGGACCAGCAGAAGACTTGCTCTAAAAAAATACAGCAGGATGAAGTCGTGGATGATTAGTAATCTAAAAATGGGAGTGTCACCCCAACATCGTTGCCATATTCTACTGGAAGCAAGTCACAGTTCTGTTGACACTCATTTGGATGGTATTATAAAAGAGGTAACTCACTGGGTATTACTTTAGGTTGTGTCCACACAGAGATTTTTGTATTTGAATGACATAAATTCTACATTTTGCTATACACTGATGGACAATTAATAGCTCTCACTCAGTATAAGTCTTCTGAGATCCTTCGAGTAAGTTATATGTAAATACTGGGAATCTCCAAACTTAGTAAGATATGAAGTACTTAGAATGGTGGTAAACACATAGTAAATAAGTAATAATAAATGTAATCAATATCATCATGATTTTAATATTACTGATATATGCATAAGGTTTGGAAGTTCTGCATAATTAACCAGGCTGGAGTTTTGATGAGACCTCCAATAAATTTATTAAGACACGACTAATAACAAGATTGGGAGTAACAGAAAAATTAGCAGTCAAATATAGAACAAATGCTTAACTTCCTACTAAAATGGAAATGTTATGAATGTATATCTAGCTTGCATGATATAAGGACTCAAAAATTGCTAATTTGCTTAATTAATGCAGACTTGAGAAGTAGAAAACATTTAATCCAGAATGATGAAAAGAGCTGGGTACAGTGGTGCACACCTGTAATCCCAGCTACTTGGGAATCTGAGGCAGGAGGATTGCTAGTTGGAGGCTGGCCTCAGCAACGTAACAAGACCTTGAGCAACTTAGTGAGACCCTATCTCAAAATAAAAAATAAAACAAAAAGGGTGGAGAGTATGGTTAAGCTCCTCTGGATTCAGACCCTGATACCCCCCATAAAAAGAATGGTGAAAATAAAAAGTTTCAGAAAGACAGTTAGGCTGCCTGGGTGTGCCTTTGAGGTGTGCCTATATTGAGAGAGATTTCACCTCTGTCCTCCCTACACTCGACTGTGAGAGAAGACTGCTTCCTTATTCTTACTGAGGCCACTTTACCAGGAAGAGGAGAAAGGCAAGGCTCAATGACAGGCAAGGAGTGACTTGGTTCATCCTTTTTGTCCCAGACAGTTGTAATCACTCCTAGTCAAGACCTTCTTGCACCACCCCCCTTTACTAAGAAAATATTTTAAAAATCAGTGAAAATAAAAGTAGTTCTCAAGAAAAATAAAAGATTCAAACTATCAAATTTGACATTTGTCTCAATTTCCAGTAATTCTTGACATTTTTCAAGGGTTCTCTTCTTATACTACAGGAGATTTGTTTTGTTAGTTTCTGAACTACTGATATTATATTTTTTATTTATTGAACTATTAGTTGTCACTGAGGTAGTTAAGCCTAGATATTATGTAAACAGTGAAGGAAGATCAGTTATAGGTTTGCTTGAGGACACTTAAGGAATACCAATGTTACAGCCAAACTCAGACTTAACAGTTGGAGAAATGAAATTGAAACAGTAAGGAAAGCATTCCAGGAAGAAATATTTGAAGGGACAAAGTCAAGGAAACATGGAAAAGCATGATGTGTTTTCAATGGAATTTTCTAAGAAGAATTGTATGCAAGTGGGTACGGTTTTGAAGATGTGGCAGGAGTATGAGACTGTGTATCTAGGGTCCTATTGATGGCATCAGGACATGAATGTTTGTCAAGTGACTAAATTTTCTGTTTTCCAAACTTCTTAGAGGATAGTTTTAGAGTGAGACAAACATGATGGGGGTCTTTTAGGAAGATGAATGGTAATGAAGATGAACAAAATAAAAGTAAGAAAGAGGACTGATTTAAAACATAGAATAAATCTAACATAACTTTCTTATGTACATACATGAATACACCACAGTGAATCTCAGCATCATGTGCATCCATAATACTCGGATCCTAATTAGAATAAGATACATTCCATGTTTGCATAACTCCATCACAATAGATTCTACTGCCATGTATTACTAAAAAGAACAAAAATAGTAAAGCAAAATAAGAAAAAAAGATACTTTTTAACAGAAACTGGTCACTAATTAGTACCTTCCTAAACAAAGAACATTTGCCTCAAACTACACTGTCTAAAAGATATACCTACTAGCCATATGTACCTATGCACATTTAATTTCCTATTAGTTAATATTTCCTCAGTAACATTAGCCAATATCAAGTGTCTAACTGCCTCATGTGACTAGTAGGTATGATACTGGAAAGCACAGATGGGCAACTTTTGCTTTCTCTTGGAAAGGTCTGTTGGACAGCAGTAATGCATAGCGAATCCAAGATACTTAATGTATTTACAGGTATGTTCATTGAGAGAAGCATATGAAATGAAGCCAATGTGGGAAATAATATAATGAAATAAATTACAGGTGTGTTGTGTTTGAGTTAAATTCAGGTATACAGTGTCTTCCATTGCTCTTCTACTTTACCTATCCTGCCTCAAGAGCATCCTTTATCATATATCTTTCTATTTAGAGGTGAAACTGCTGGCTAAATTTCCAAGTCAATATTTGTTATCTATAAGCATGTGTGCAATTCTCAATGGTTACCAATTTCTTCTCTAATTTATGTTGTCTAGTTGTCTGATGAATCCTATTTTCTATAAACTAGCTTAAACTATGAGCTATTTAAAAATTAGTGCTTTCTTTCATAATCTAAGTTTTAAATGCCATCTGATTTTTCATCCAATTTATCTAATTAGGAGTGAAAAGTTTATAAGATTTTCCTATATTTACAAGTAATTTATATATGTTTAGTACTTAAATTTTTCGTATTTTAAAATTTCCGTATCTTTTTTATTTTTCTTATTGATTTATAAGATTTTTTAATACATCAGAATGTAATGTTAGTCATGAAGTTGTATGATAAATAAAAAGTTCTTTCCTAGTTTATTCTTTTGTTGAATTTTCATGATAAACTTTTAAACCCTTTAAAATATTGTTATATTTATCAATATTTCCATTATGATTACCATTCTAGACTATAATTCTTGCTTCTATAAAGATCAGTCATGTTCCCTTTTGGTATACTTATAGTTTTCAATGTTAAAATATTTGATCCACAAATATATTTTATAATTTATTGATTTCTCTATAAGCACTGGGAGAGCCTTTTTTAAAATTGTCACCATCCTGGCATTTGAAAAAAGGAGAGAATCATGATACTTCCACAGTTTTTTTTTAGTAGTTATTATTGTTGATATTTAAAAAAAATAAAAGGAACTCACCTTTTATGTATTCATATACAAAGGAAAAATAGAATCTTAAATATGTAAGTGAAATATTATAATAATTCTAAATACATAAATGAAGAAGTCAGTAACACACACTTTTCTCAACACTATAATGATTGAAATAAATGACCCAAACATTTCAATGAGTTAAACACAAGTAGTCTTTTAAAAAATTACAGAATTATCATGCTTTCATATAAAACATGGTCAACTTTGAAGGATATTTTCCTAACTTAATTGATACAAGGTCCATAACTGTAACAGTTTGATTGAAACTTAGTCATGGAGAAATTGGGAGATGAAGCAGGGATTCAGCTATTGGAGAAATAGCTTGCATGGTACAAATAAGTCTGGCAATGGTGGATTAGAAAATTACTCATTTCAGATTACTTATATAATCTGCTCCTGAAAATATAAATTAATAATTATGAAAGAAATAGAAACTGCACCAGTAATGTCAGCAGGTCTAGCAGACCCAATTGTAAACCAGTTGGCAGCTTTTTCTTTTTCTTTTCTTTTTAAAAAATTCTTTGTAGTTGTAGGTGGATAGCATGCCTTTATTTTATTTGTTTATTTTTATGTGGTGCTGAGGATGGAACCCCGTGCCTCACATGTGCTAGGCAAACACTCTACCACTGAGCTACAGACCCAGACCTTTGTTTCTAATCAACTAGTTATATGGAACTCCCATGAGGCCACAGGTGTGGACTGATTGAGAAAAGGCAATACAGAAAGAATCAGTGTGTTATTCAGCTTTTCGTTTTTTCTTTTTTCTTTCTTTTTTTTTTTTTTTTTTTTGCTGTGAACAAAACAGGTGACAAGAACAAATAAGAGGAGACAAAGTTTGTCTGGAGCTCGTAGTTTCAGAGGTGTCACTCCATGGTCAACCAAATCCATTTCTCTTGGAGAGGTGGCAGCTGGGAAACAGAGTGAGTGAGGAAGGAGTCATGGAGAGATGCAGTTCCTGCCATGCCCCTGGTGACCTACTTCCTCCAGCCACACCCAACCTGCCCACAGTTACCACCTAGTAGTCCATTCAAATTATTACCTCATTAAATGTATTAATCCACTGTTAGGGATTATAGCTCTCATTGTGTAAGAGGCTAAACCTTGAACCTTACTGCACTGGCAATCATGCTTTCCGACCATGAGTTTTTTTTGGGAATATTCCATATCCAAATCATAACACAGTGTTAATGAGACTAAGCTTCTAGCTTATGAAACTCACATGAACATTCTAGCCCAATCTGAATCCATCTGCTTATATATAATTTTTATTTGAAGATAGATTGCTTTTGTATATTTGCAAACTTTATGAATAGGCAGGAAGGACTTGGAAATCTCAGACATCACAGTCACCTGAAATTATTTTATTTGTTCCCTTTCAAGGCCTAATTGTAAGGCAGAAGTTAATTCTCCGAGTAAGGATATTTACTTTCAGAAGAGAAAACCAATTTGCTTCAAACTGTTAAAGGTTGTACTTGCAATTTTTCTATTTGTGCTTGTAAGAATGATATATACAGAATCTCAATTTGCTACACTATGGGTATCACTGGGTCCTCTGAATTATATGGATCTCATTAGAAATAGATAGGTTAGCATGTGGTTTGGTAAATTTGTTGTAGAAGCACACTCCAATGTGGTATACGTTGTACCTAAAATCTTGAAAGCCCTGCTAAGAACTGAATCTTTATGTTTCCTATGTGGAAGTAAGAAAAAAAAACTTGTCTGCCAACTGTATAAGAAATCCTGACATTTCCCAGACCGTTGAACCACAGAAACTTCAATGAAGACACAAAACCAAAACATTTTTTGAGAGGTACATTATGGTTTGCATTTCTCTTATTAACATATCTCACAATAATTATTCCCCTTAATTATCAGATTCAGTCAATAGAGTGTCATATAACACAGTATGATGGTTTATGGACTATCATGATGATCAAGCTCTCTACAGATTAAATAAAATATACAGCAAGTACAGATAGCCTTGCTAGGTCAAAGCAACCAATCCAGGGCTCTAATTGTGGCTCAGTGGTAGAGCAGATGTCTAATAAGATGAGACCCTGACTTTCATACCTTGCACAACATGAAAATTTTGCACTACTCTTGCAGCTTTTTAAGTTATTTAAATTGTGTAATCACTTTCATTTCTCCAACCAGTTATATTTATATTATTATTTGCAATTCTATTCTTACTTCACCATTAAAACAGAATCATCACAGATCAATCATATCAAACTATAATATATTTCAATTTTCTTATATAAAAATATGCAAATAAGAAAGCTAAATATATAAATGTTATTCAAATTTTTATATTGTCATTTTTTAATGATTAAATTGTATAACAGTAACTGTAAATAATATTACCACTTTATGAAAGTATCAAAAACTTAAATTAAGTCTCTACAAACTTATTATCTAAAGTCTATACTTCTAAGATAACTTTTTTTGGCTATAGAACACCTATTTGAATTTTCAGGAATTCAATTTTTAGATTCTCCCAAAGAATTTAGGATAAGAAAATAGCATATCAGATATTGGCTCTTTCATAACAAAGCTGTCAGTGAAACTTCATATTTAATGTTTTAAATATTTAATTTTTTGCAACACTTTTATCATATCATATGAATTGCAATACACAAATGTGTTATATAGTCTTATGAATTTGCCCACAGAATACAAGAAAAAGGATACTAATCATGATACAATATTCTATAATATGTGATGCTTATCACCGTCTAAAAGTCTATGGGAAAATAAATATATTCCATCTGTTGGAAGCATATATGTTTTCCAGTTAATGGGTTTACCAAAGATAGGAGAAAATGAGATGAATAATGAATAATTTTGTCTTCTGCCAAATGAAAATACAAGAACATTTTCAATTCATCTTTTCACTCCATCTGTCATTTTCATGCTTTATTGCATCAAATGTTCCACTCCTTCTCAGTCATTTTTTACTTACAAAATATTATCCATATCCTTCTATATTAACCCAAAAGTCCTGGCATATGCCCTGCTTCATTGCTTGCCTACTAGGATAAAATTTCCAGCAAATCTTGTCTCAATTCTGTCCTTCTGCCTTCTCACTCGTGTGTGACATCCATTTGTTATCCTGCTAGATACTGTGGCCCATTCCCTGCTGTGAGTACCCAAAGACCTTTCCACCTTGAGGATATGGTGCAAAGTTTCCTAACTCTTTGTATACACCCTTCTTTTTGTCTCTGTCCACCTTTAAGCATTTCGTCAACATCAGAGCACAAATGAAAAGCTGAAGTGTCATTAAAATCAATATTGTTTATAATTCCTATGATATTTTTTAATCATATTGTTAGTGGACTACCACTAAATCAAGTGAACAATAGTCACAGGTGGGATAGTAATTTGTGTGCATTGCAAAAACAAAACAAAACTAAAAGGTAAGAAAGAGAGGATGGTTTTCTTCCCCATAAAGCATCTTTTGCAGTCAGCTGCGATGACATGCTCATCCCAACGGGTATAACCCTGAAACATGCTCATGTGGATAAATAAGGGAAAACTATAGACACTGATGAAGATTTTGAACCATGTGTACAAACACATTTTTTCTGCCTTTTATTCTGGGGCTCAGGGCAGGAAATACATGCATAACTTTTCCTCTCCTGAAACCTCTCTATCTGATCTAGCAACCAACAGCATTATTAATCCAAATTGAGTTTGAATGTAATTTTCTATGTGAGTCAGACTATAAGAGGGTCAATTTCTAAATTTCAGTTAAATATAAAAAAGAGGATAATAATGATACTAAAATTATAAATAATGATACAACAATTATGCTACATTTTCCATGAATTATGTTATGGATACTTATTGTCATTTTTATCAAGAAACTAAGATTTTGATATATTAGGTTATTCACAATTATCCTTTACAAGTATAAGTATTTTCATTGACTGAATTCATGAGCAGTTGAACAGTACCACAAAGAACATTTGATTATTCTTTTGGATCAGGGAATATGAAGTTTACTAGGGATAAGTGTAACCTATAAATGAAGGTACTAAGTGGATCATTTTCCACACAGGCAGATTATGTTCCAAGAGATTAAAAATGTCATTTCAACTTTACCAACACATAAACAGAAATCTTAAGAATATTTTGAATAGCCTATCTTAATAGAAGAGATAAATCAGACTAGTTTCTCTGACTTGTTAATTGTTAAATATCTCTATATTAGACAAGATTTCATTGAAAATACTGTTCTTCTCCAACACTGTATTTATATACCATATCTGTTTTTATATACAGGTATATTAATGAACTTTGACTAATCATGACTGTCTCAGAAACTATCAGTAAAAAACCTTCATGTTTTTAATTTATTGCTTTAATAATAATAAAATCTATGTGTCAAGCACTGCACTAAGAGTTTTACATATATTTACATATATTTTCATATTCAGTTGTCAAAAAACTACACAAGGTAAGTTTCATTATCATCATATGGAGATAAGGAAATATATATTTTGTGAAGTTAAATAACTTGTCCAAGATCTTACGGCTGGTATACAAAAACTTCTATTTGAATTGAATTCTTTCTCTGAAAAAGCCTTTGATCTTAATAAGCACTGTATAACATTGCCTATTTTAACTGCTTTGAAGAAAATTTGTTGTTATTCTGACAAACATATTATTGTCAACATTGTGTATCATATCTCAATACACAGTCACATGCATAAATGTAACTCATAACATATATTATAGAAATTCAGTTCCTTTTAAAAGCAAGAGTTACATTTTGTTTATAGCTCATTCAGTTCCTAGATTACCATAGACTCTCAATAAATATTAAATTGCAACCACAGATCATTTAACAATAAAAATTTTAGCATCATACAGTTAAAAATCAAAAGAGTAGAATTTAATTTAATGTTGCTATACACAACAAATTCTCTCTTTCTTGGTTTTGATCTACCCATGTTTTTGCTATATAAACAGAAGGAAAGATGTTGTAAGATAATTCACCTTTATAGGTAGATTTAATTTACACTACGCTGGAGTTAAAATGTTTGAGAGAGCTTTCAAAATTTTCTGCTATATAAAAGTATAATATTGAGAAAAAATCCCTATGTTTACATGACAGCTCTCTGCATCATCTAATCTAGAATACCTGCAGGGAGTAGTGGTATGGGAGGGTGGGGGGTTGCACAATGTGACCTGTTTTATAAAACTATAATGAGTTGTGATGCAATAAAAAAAAAAAAAAAAAAAACATACATTGCATGTGAGGTTCCCCAGGAAGAGTTTGTTTCAGGCATAAAAGCACTTGGTCTCTGTGTCAAGAGAAAGAACTCCACATTGCTTTGAAGCACCCCTGGCAGTTGATAATGGAGAGCTGTTGGCAATGCTTATGGAGGCAGATGCTTACCTGTACTCCTACCGTGTACAATCTTGGCTTGATGACAAGGTGAGGAGAAGGAGAAGCTGTCACAGAATGGGGGCAACTGGCAGCTGGAACCCTAGCGGGGAAGGGTAAACTGGTCACCCAGGGCTGCTTGCTTGACTGTGGCAGATCTCATCAATCATGCCAACATATGCAGCTGCCTGAAAATAAACAGGACGCCTCTCAGACGGGAGGCAAAATGAGGCAAATTAAAAGACCAATAATTTAAACAAATTTGTTCCCAGTTCACAGCAAAGATTGATGGATAAATTTTGCTGATATACCCAGTTTTCTGGTTAAGTAATAAAAGTCACTAATACATACCCATGTGATAAATTTTAAAATGTCATTCTAAGACACAATCCTATTGCAAATTTTTTGATGTCGCTATTTAAAATATAAGCAGTACATATTGTTAAACGCCTATCAATTACTATCTTCTCTTGCATTGTCTGAAGTTACTACTAATAAACTTTGTAGCTAATATAAATAATGAAGCTCTAAGTACCCTACTGAAGCATATGTCTTCTTGTTTTGTCCAAGGCCCCAACAGAAACCAGTGGGAACTTGGCAGTAACAATGACTGTATAATTGTGATCATAGTGTAAGACAATTGTTTTTATTTTCCTTAGTTCCATTTGTCTGTCGATAGCTGATCTTGAAAATATTTATCACAATAATACTTTCTTCTATTACTTCAGCATTTCTCTTATTAACTTTTATTCTGATCAGATTAATATTAATCTATTTCAATGTCATATGCATATGCATTATATACATAATTACATATGCATCATTTATACACATGGAACATTATTTATATACACATATAGGCACATACCCATAGTTTTTAACATTCTTTCCTAATTCTTCATAGTAGTGCAGCAACTTTCTATCTCCTATAAAGAAAATAAATCACTTACACCTTTTCTTTTTTGCCTTAAAATAAGCCTCTCTGGGAAATCTTGACTAATAACTACTGATTCCCTAAGGTTAAATGATGATGAACTCCAACATTAGGCACCTAGTAGTTTTTGCTCCTTGTTATCACAACACTTCCTTGAATCTATCCTTCATCTTTCATCAAATTTAGATTTATCTAAAAGAACCAAAAGCTCCTGTCCTTTTCACTGATGGGTTTTGTATTTATATGCTTATGATTGCTACCCAGTGCCCTACAGAGAGCACTGGGGGGTCGGATGAGACAATATCAGAAGGTGGTGATTTTCTTTTTCAAATCTGACAGTGGTGCAGAAATTAGAGAAAGACAAAACTAGCCTGAGGTCAATGTAATTCTCTCCTCTCCCAAGCTCATCTCCTTACACAGGTGGCGATACAGCTGCTGTTATGTCTGCAGGGGAATCATAGTGGCTGGCAGCCCCTTACACAGCTGGCAGCCTGATGCAGGAACAGAAGAATCAGGTTCAACATTGCTAAATAGAAAGGGTCCACCTTGTCTCCTAAATATCTGCTTCTCTTTAATCTACATTATAACACAGTGTATTATTGTTGTTTTAATCAGGGTTGAGAGTTCAAATTTCTCCTCCCCTGGTAAATTGCTTAGTAATCTGTGATCTAATTTTAGTAGCTATTCCTAGTCTTAGGGAAAAATAAGGATTTCTCTGAAATAAACTAGACAAAGATTTTTAATCACTTTTAAGCTAAGAACTATTTTTAATCTTTCATGCAATAATCTGAAATATACTGTAATCATTAACTCCCAAGAAAAACAAATTGGTTGTATGAGTACATGTGTGTTTCACAGTAGCAATTCTGGTGTAAAATGTGGCATTTGGGTGTGAAAAAAAGATACAAATTTAGTAACTAGAACATTGATAACAATATTTTTAACATCCAGGTAATACTAAGACATCTGGATACTCAAATTTTATTTATTGTTTTGGACATATTCCTAGTAAATATATATCATAGATTCTTTATTGCTTACATAGTATTTTAATCTCTCTGTCAGTGGTTACCTTAGTTATTTTAGAATCCTGCAATGAGTTGCCACCAGCAATTTTTTCAGTCCTCTAATACTAGTGTAACCTGGGTTCCACAAATCTTTATCCCAATTTTTTTCTTTGACATCAAAGAGTGTCCATGGTATGTGTATACTCTAAGACTCATTAATTCTGAATATTCTGCCATAAGTTTGCAACAGAAATGATATTATGAACATAACCTAGGCATAGGTTAAAATTGTCACTTGGAATTGTCTTGCTTATCACTTTATATCTCAGAACACTTCAACGTAAGCAGTTTTGCTACATTTTGTGTGACATATGATAAGAGCAACATGAATTGGCTCTAAGCTACAGTGCATGAAATCTCACCATAATTAATTAGTGTTGTTATAGCAACACTTTTTATAGCATTTCTTAACACCCAAAGGATGCATTGGCATGGGGTAAACTGTCTAAAAATCATTTTGCCAATTTCATTCTCAACCACTCTCATGCTACTGTCTTTCCCCCTTTTAATTTAATCATTCCCCCCCTCAACTTGGATCCCTTCCCTTTTGATGGAATTAGATAGTCAAACCTCAGCACAGCAGCAGGTCTTGATATCAGTTTGCTTGTGTGAATACTGAGAAGGTAGCACTAGTTCTCTGTCATATGAAACAAACACAGTATGTCTTTTAGCTAAAATTAACTTTTTTTATTTAGCATGATTGCATAGAGCATGGAAACAGCATGCCACATTTGACTACACATCATATACGCCCTGCATCCACAATGCACCTTTAGGGAAAAATACATGTTTTTCTTATTGCAAAAACCTACTGCATGTTATTTATCATGCATGTTAATGTATTCATTAAAGAAATCTGGGTTGGGGGAGAATTTACAAGTCATTTAGGACAGCCTCTCTAATTTATAAGATGGGAATAAGGGGGAAAGGGATACCTAGAAGCCTCATGAGTAGTTAACTGTAGAACTATGTTCAGAACTATAAACTCCACATTCTCTAATTAGTAAGCTTTATATCAGATTACAAGCTGCCTCCTTTTACATAGTTCTAAACATGCTTAAAATCCCTCCTATAAAATAAGCTGTCTTGTAAAAATCACTAAGTATGTGACTATCATTTTATATCTGTGGTAGAAATGCTATCATAGTGATTCAAGACACCACATACCTGTCAATTTGTTATGGCAGGACGTTAATTTCAAGTGGAACTGAATTTGAGAAACCAAACAAATTCAGAGCAGACAGTGATATTTCAACATTAAAAGAATACAGCTATGATTGAAAGATGAAAGTCTTTGGTATTGGGAACACCATGGAACTCCAGACAAAGTTCCCAAGTGATGATAGAAGATCTCCTAGTTTAGAAATCTGGGAAGATGCAAGACACTGATTCAGCCAACAGTCGGCATCAAAGAGGTAAATAACAAAAAATCCCTAGAACTGGACTTCAGAAAGACAAGGAGCAGAAGAAAAGTCTTACCAAATATCATCCTAATATTAGAACCTGGTAACATGTCAGAGCTGTAGAGAGTACTGATGGTTTCATGATTTGGTGTCCCACTGCAAAAGGAAAGTGTTGAACTCCTTGTTCAATCCTTAAGGATTTCAATATGTCAACAACAGAATGTTAAGCCAAGCATCAGGAAATTCTAACGTATGGAGGTTGGGAAACCAAAATAAACATTTCACGAATTTCCTTGTAACTAGAATTCTGGATATGAGTTTGGTTCTGCCAATTCCATATATTTCTAATTGACTGAAAAGGAGAAGTAAGGCCAAGGTTTTTTGTTATATCTCCTAGGAAGCTATTTAACCTGAGTTCTTTGAACCAGTTTGTGGGTTTCTACTCTCCAACTTTCTGAATATTGAGAGGCAAGGAGTCCCTTGTATTTCTCCTTTGCTAGCAAAGAAATAAACCTTCTTTTTCCTTTTTTTCAAAAAAAAAAAAAAAAAAAGGTCTATAGTGGTGAAGATTTTCCTCGTACTATCACCAAAATTGTTTCTTACTAATTCCCTATATAGTTCTTTTGCTTCTCAACATACTGAAAATGGTATCTGTTTCCCATTGAACCCTGTCTGATTTAATATAATTAAGTTCACTCTATTGGTGTGTATGGAGTAGGTATTAAGATTCTCCAGAAATAATTCAGTAACAGAACTCTGATAAGCTTTTCTAATGCACAGGAGATGTAACTTCAGTTTATATGTGTACAGTCTTCATCGACAAAGGATGGTGGACAGACAGGGAACTTTTAGAAGAAAGTATTAAATTCACAATCAAGTATGTTATTTTTTCCTAGGGTTACTATAACAAATTACCACAAACTAGGTGGCTTCAAGAAAATAAAAAATCTATTCCCTCACAGATCTCAAAAACAGAAGTCTGAATTCATGGTGTCCTCTCCTGGGAAGTTTTGAGGGAAAATCTGTTCCATGTCTCTCTCCTAAGAGCTGGGTACTTGCTGGCAGTCATAACATTCCTTCCTATGTAGATGAATCACTTTAATCTGTCTCTTCATCTTCTCATAACCTTTCTCCCTATGTTTCTGTCTTCTCCTTTTCTGTTTCCTAAAAAGGTACTCTTCATTGAATTTAGGTTTCATGATAATTCAAGACTCTTAGTAAAAATATTAAATTTGAAGTTTCTGGGTTAAAATATCTTTTGAGGGACACCATTTAACCCACTAGACTAAGGAATTAATAAATTTAAAATTATTGATAAGACTAAAGATTTTGTTCATTTTATTTTGCTGTTTGCCTTACAGTAAAAAGTAATATAAAATTAATCTATGGAAAATGACCTTTTAAAAAGAAGCCTAAAATAAATGGATTTCAAGAAGAGTGAGTCCAGGTTTCAAAAGAACTATTTTCACAAATAAAAATGCAATGTGCATGTAAATTTAAAAACCAGAATATTGTCAAGATCTTCAAATTCATGGGGAAAAAATCAGCGTATTTTTCATTGTTTATCATCAGATATCAGTATTCAAAAGTAAGGGATAAAGTTATTTTTCTAAAGTTCAGTAACTTATAGGAAATGCTCAAGGTTTTATTAATTTTGAAGTAGATCTAGAATGGGCAATAATTTCTCTCTGAACACACAAACACACACACCCTCACACACACTTTACTCATGTATACTATCAGGGCCATGCTAACTCACACAGATGATAGAAGGACAATGTTTTGCTTCAGAAAGTGATATTTCAATTCTAGTTTTATTCTCATTTTGAGAGTGAATTTAAAAAAAAAATTGAAACTCAGGAAGATGTATCAGTGACTTCAAGTTACAGCAAATAAATAAGATTTAAATAATGCAAAATAAATACATTTTTTGATTTAAACACTTGAAAATGATGTAAAATTCTAAACTGATTAGGTAAATAGTATCTATACTTTTATTTAATATATAATATATTAAATATATTATTCTGTATATTAAATACAGAAATATATTCTGTATTTTAAATAGATATATATTCTGTATATTAAATACATAATATAGTGAAACAAATGATGCTGAATTAACACTATCATATTGATGTACATGAAATTAATCATCCAATTTTCAAAATTTGTTCCAATTTACTGTTCTTAATTTTCTGACAAAAAACTTTAATTTTATTAAAATAGTATTGTTATGACTTTAATGTAAAGACACATGTAAAACCTCCAATTCTATTTAAATAATAATCTAAAAAAATAAGCAATTAATGTCAAGATATGATGGGAAAAGAATGTAATTAATTTATTAATAAAAATATTTCAAATTAGAAATCCTTGTAGCATATAATTTATAATTATTCAGAGTAAAGTAAGTATAAAAATAAACTTTGTGTGTACTATAGGCTAAAATAATTTACACTACTTATGTTAGACCAGTAAGAAAATACAGATGTAAAACTTTTTAGATATTATTAGTTTTCTTTTAACTTGCCTACATTTAATTCTTAAATTAAGAACTTACAGGTGATACTAACAAAACTCAGAATTTTACTAGAATTCTGTATGGTTTAGTATCATAAGAAACATCGTTTTCCTAAGGTTAAACCATTTCAAAGTAAATCTATAAAGTCGATGTATTTTGTGTTGATTTTACTGCTTCCTAAAGAGTAATGGTGAACTGAATTATTCCTTAACTTTGTGTCTATTTAGTGATGTTATTTTATTGGTTTGATTGTTACTGAAAATATGTTTTTAAATACAATACTCTATTTTCCTTTTTGTTCCATTCTTATGAGCTCTATAGAACATAAACTTCCCATTGTTGGCCAAATTTTGAGTAAATCTGAATGTATTTTTAGTAGTATAGAGGAGTGTTGTTGTGCCCAAAGGCTCAAGACCCCACAAGGACCACCAGAGACCACGATCAATGCAAGCAGCAAAGAGTCATTTATTAGCAAGTTCGAACCCGGTCCTCTGCGTCCTTAACCAGTGACGCTAAGAGAGGCCCCGAGCCCTTGTCAGCAGGGTTTTTATAATCAAAGGCAAGCAGTTTTACAGTGTTCTTTTAATTGGTTAACATTTGAACAGCTAAACCTCCTCTGGTTGGGTCCGGCCAATCTATTTGATTTTCATTGGGTCCTGTCAGAACTGAACGATCCTAGTGGAAGAAGGGAGGAGGGAAGGGGTGAACTATGTAGGAGATGAGTCGGGGCTAAGCCCCGCTCCCGTCCTTGACGGATAAGGTCTCCAGGCAACCTCACATTCCTCGGACAAATATCTCTTAACAACCTTGGTAAGCACAGGGGCCCAGCAGTCCTGTTTGTCCTTGAGACAGTTAGCAGCACAGATACCACCCTGCTCTCAACAGTGTAGAGCAGAAAGTATCTGATAGAAGACCCTATGGAGCTGATTGTGATGAGAGTATGTGTATTGAGTCTTAGCTCCACCCTTCAATAACCTTGATACCTAGAGGTAACTAGTCTTTTTTTCAGATCAGTCTCCTTATCTGACACATGCAAAATTATAATTAACCCTTTTAATTCACAGAACTACCCACTGAAACTAAATTGAGTCAAAAATAAATGCTCTGAAACATTTAAGAAACCCACACAATTGTGTCTGCTTATTTTTATTAATATTCTAGTCATAGCAAACAATGCTTTCTGTACTAAATAATTACTCATAATAATTTACTTGTCAACCCATTTGGAAACATAATCTAAACCTGAGGCAACGTATAAACGAGATGAAGTATATAAAGTCAGATACAGGTCTTACATAAACCTATTCAACAATCCACTTCACAAACTTTCAAGTGTAGCTTTTTACACTATACCTCAGGTGTTATACAATCCTATAACATTCTCAAATAACCAACTGTTTATTTTTCTTTAAGTTTTTTACTATAGTTTGGATCTCAAATGCCCCCCAAAGGCCCACGTAATGAAGGTTTGGTTCCTGTCTGTTCTTTCTAAAGCAGAACAAAACAGACTATAAAATAAAGCGGACTTCTTTCCAACTATTTCTAAGTTCAGAATGATGCCAAAGACAATTTTCAATTGAAATGATAATTCATGAGTTTTAGGTTCATTATTCATGATTTTGTAATTGTTCATCCCAGATGAAGGGGAAACTTTACATTGGTAAAAATAACATTATATAACTGGAAGTGTGGTAACAGGTTATTTTTGGAGATGTAATTGAATTGATCAACCCTAACTTTTAAAAAAGATTTAAAATTATATATATATATATATATATATATATATACATGTATATGTGTGTATATATAATATATATACATTTGTTCCATTCATGCTGTTATTCATAAAGAGTAAACTGAAAAGTGAATAATTTTAATAAAATAAGTAATTCAAAAATCTCATGAAATATTTCATGATTAATCCAGTTTTGCTTAATTCCATTTAAATTCAAAGGGATGGGAAAATTTTTAAATGCTAGAAACTCAGAAGACATGTTGCAATTGAAGAAACTAGTAGGAAGCTCATTCCTGTATGGAATATTATTTTGAAGCATGGCAAATGACAGCAACCATACTCCTACCATCACAGAATTCTGCCAGCGGGCACAGGTTATAGACACTGCATGAAGAAATATTTACAAACTAGAAAACCATGACTTAGTTATAGCTGATGCAAAGTGAAGTGGTTTAAGTCCCTAAGAATTTGGTTTAAACAATTCAAAGAAGCAGTTCTAGAGACATGGAAAGGCAAGTAATTCACCAAAGAACATAATCACAAGGAGGCATTTAGTCATCCTGGAGAAGTGGTAAGAATTTGTTTAGAATCAAAGAAAATTGTCCTTAAAGTAGAGTGGAAGTCAAAATTTAATCACAGAAGCATTGAGTGCCATTTTCGTTTTGCTTATTTTTGTTTGTTTGTTTGTTTACTTTTCCTCCAAAATAAGTACCGACCTCATATAACTGGACCTAGGTTACATCTTCAAGGCAAAAGACAAATGAATCCAACTGTTGCATCATGATGACCTCATGTTTCAAAGCCAACTGGAATCTCTAGAATAGCATTTTAATGTTTTCTCATGTTTGAATCTTTCACTACCAGGCAATTTCTACAACTTATTTTTCAAGTCAACAAACTTAATATCAAGATTTTTTTCAAGTGTCAGGGCTACTCAAAAATATTACCTTTAGGGCTGGGGATATAGCTCAGTTGGTAGAGTGCTGGTCTTGCAAGGACAAGTCCTGGGTTCAATCCCCAATCACTGCAAGAAAAAAAATTACCTTTAGATAATATTCACTTTATTGAATCATACTTCTCTACAAATATCCACTTCTACATTAAACTTAACTAAAATTCCAGATTTCCTATTCTTTTTGCGTCTTCTTTCCTTATGAAGGCTGTAGTGCCCAATAAATCTTATTAAATGAATTCATATGGTTCTGTCCCATAGATCTGTCTTTGTCAGTTTTATTATCAGAGTCACCCACACATTCTGTTGGGACTGAGTAAAACCTTTCTCTCTTATATAAATAATGAGGAGAAACTACATAAATGAATGTAAAACAAAATATTTGTATTGTTTCAAGAAAGATATTAATGACCTTTCTGGTTATAGAAGTGGGAAAGTTACAAAAGAAAAAGAAAAATAGTTTAGATCACCTTATTTAATTAATTGGTAACTTATCAATAGTTCTGGTTTGGAGATACCAGTTGGGAGTGAAGTCCAGTCCCCATTAGCTCATAGGACTATTGAGGACTAATACCAAAATAAAACAAATCAAATAGTTTTGTAATTTTTCTATTTAAACACACTGTTGAATAGTATAGATATAAAAAATTTTATGACTTATGTCATTAAAGTATGCTTGCTATTAAATACAGATATATTAATGGTATTTATAGTAGTAAGTGTAAAACTTTTCAAATAGGCAATTAGAAAATCTTATTTAGAAAAAAATCTTTTCTTTTTTCTTAGCTTGTTTACTTACAACTTAAATCTCCTTCATAATACTTAACATTTCTGAGTCTCAGTTTCCTCAGATTTAAGTAATATACTAGATAAATTCAGGGCCATTAGAACACTGAAATTTTACATGTTCTTTTTAAGCGTATTATTTATTAATAAATAATCCATCAACAAATACATATAAAGCTTTCTATAAAGTAAAGTATATAGGAAATGCTGAATTCAAACCAAAAATGAATAACTTCAGAAATGAAGAAGAGGAATTTCAGCTTAGTTTATCATCTTCAGGATGATCAATAATCTAAAGCTTTGAGAGAGGCCAGTTGCAGAGAGACAGCATGAGATCCTGGCAGAGTCTGCATGAGTCCTAATAAAAAGGAATTTAAAGTGAATGAGAGTTAGTAACTGAGAAGGTAAACAGAGGGAGTGACTAGCCTAGGAGGGTGTTTAAAAGATGAGGGAAATAGATCAATGCAAAGGTAGTTTAACAATCAAGGGATAAGTATAGGGAAGAAAATTCTGAAAGAGTACAAAGGCATTTTGGTAGTTGTCATCCTTGACAATTATCAGCTCCAACAGGATGCCACAAAGAAACCAACAGGAATCAGAATCAAAGACAGAGAGACATATAAAAGCTCAGGGAAGAATAATTTCTGAGGAAAAGTATGCGAACTGTTTTCTTTTTTGGATAAAAAATTAAATTAAATTAAGAAAACAACTGGTGGGAAGAAATAAAAAGCAAGATTATTTCTACTTTGGACAACATAATTGAACATGAAATTATCTTCAGTATCAAATAACTTGAGAAGAAAGGATTCAGACAACAAAGGAAAAAAAAAACCCTAGGATTACATGGAAATGGGTCAACAGAACTATGGGTAACCCTCATAAGAGTGGGTTCCTTTCTGGAGAACATATTACAAATAAGTGTGAAATTAGTAATTTCTTATACAGACCAACTTGTATCTTAGATCAGTTCTCTTGTGTAAGCATGTTCTTTGGTCATAGACAGAATATCTCCTGATTCCCCATTAATGACTGAAAGGTCTCATGCATAATCTTTGATCTTATCTTGCTTTACAAATTATCTTTTCCCAGAAGGTAGACATCTCCATGTGGACAGCTTATGAATACATAAGATTGAAAAATGTACAATGTTGTAAATACTCTTTCCCTATCAAACTTGCTCTACCATATATACTTTGTCAGCTACTAAACCAGTATTTTCCAAATTAAACATAATCATGATAACTCTCAGCTAATCTTTTTCTTGAACTCCTGTAACTTTCAAACATGAGTGGCCATCAGAGAGGTGTAGGCTCTGCCTTTTAGAGTTCAGGTTTAGTATTTTTTATTGTTGCCTCAAAATAAACATTTCCCAAGAGTTGTACTAATGCTACTGGTCTCAGAACTTCTGCTTTAATCTTTTCATATCAGTAGTTATCCTTAGGTTTTTAATTTTGTTAGTAGATCTCACACCTAAGTTTCAAAGATAGTTTTGCTACAGAATTTTATAAAGAACAAATTAGAAAAGTTAAGTGGAAAGTTGGAGGAATATTTATGAATCATGGCTTAGTAAAAGAGGCAAATACAATGCAAGAATTTATCTTCTCTTTAAATGTGAGAGAAGATACATGCATTCTGGATAAAAATAATGAATCATTTGAGGTATGTGAGCAGACAGCAATTCTCTTCTGTTAAGAATAATGTTGAGTGCATTACAAGTGAAATTAGTGAAAAAATTAGGAACTGCTATAAAGAAACTGATAATTGGGGCTAAAGAGAATGAATATGGAATGGATTGCATTGTCATCATTTTTTCTAGAAATACCAAATAATGCTGAAGCACTAGTGAGAAAAATGAATAACAATAATACCATATCTAATTGATCCATGAGATTGATGCAGTAAATAGTCAGAAAATCAAACTTTTTTAAAAATTCTAATGTTTGACCCAAACCTAAAACATTAGTTCTTCTAGCTCCCACATCAAGTAGGTGACTAAATTGAAATAAATTGTAATCAAAGACACAGGTGTATTCCACATAAATACTACAAATTCTTCGTCCTTTCCTTAATGTGACAGCTTCGATTTTTTTTTTTTAAATTACATGTTCATGTATTAACAACTGCTGTAAAACTTACATGTTCCTGGTACCTCTTCTTTGGACTTAATAGTTACCGTTTCTTTCTTCAGTGTAGACTTATAGCACTTTCTAAGAATTTGTACTGTATTCTTCTTCAAATTCTCTGTGGAATCCTCTGTAGTGTTTACATTATATTTAGCCCTGGAGAGAGAAATCCCTTGGCCTAGCCTATCCTCGCCCTGCAACACAGCTTTCACTAGCAGGGATGCCAATGGTCAGCAGAATGGTTGGTAGTATGCAGCCTGAGAGGTGCCTGAAGTCGAGCGGAGAGATCACAGGCAGTTATGAAGGAGCTAATTGCAGGTGTTTGTAAAGTCAGACAACAAAGAAACAAATGATTTTTAAAAATCCAATTTATACTGTGGAGACAAAAGTTTTGACTGAAATTGAATTGAGTAGAAGGGTATTAATTTTGAAAGTGAAGATTATTAGAAAGACTAGTTCAAGAACACTTAGTAATTTTAAAATTCCTGAGAAGGATGATAGGATCAAAGATAGAGAAAGCAATTACCAGGTACAGAGTACTTAAATGTTCCAAAGTGTGTGAAAAAGTGTCCTAAAGATAAGAAGATAATGACAGTTCCATGGGAGAGACACTGACATAGTAGACTGAGGAGATTAACTGTGCCTCCATTCCTGACTTCCAGGGAGGATTGTGCTGCTACAGAGAGTATCAGATAAGGATTCACCACCTCATTTCCTATTTTCTTTATTTGAATGATTCCAATTTACTTTTCAAGTCTCAAACTATATCTTGTTCCTCCTGGAATGATCCCTACTCAGTGTGTCTATTACAGAGATCCACATAATCCAGATATTCTTCATTTATTTTTGGCAACCTATGATGGCTTCAATGACTGTATCCCTAGCATTGTGCTTACAATTTGGAATACAGTATAAATAAATATGTCTTGAATCGATGAAATGAAATTAAATTTCATTGAAAATCCCTCCTTGGAAATCAAAATGACTTAGTTATATAGACATTTTACAGAAAGAATATGCATATACAAAAGTTGCATTCATCACTTTTGGCCAGTAGTTTAGGGATTCATTTGCAGTGTTACATGTTATAAGAAAATTTGAGGGACTGGATTTGTGGCTTAGCAGTAGCACTCTTGCATAGCATGCACAAGGCCCTGGTTCAATTCCCAGTATTGGGGAAAAAAATGAGAATTTGAAGAAGCAGTGAGACAATGAGACTTAAATTTCTAAATATGATATAATGATTTGAAATCATATAAATATACTCTCTTCCCTAAACTGACTTCATTTATTTTAAAATTAGAGATGAACTCTAAGATATATTCTTTTCAAGAACAAAGATATATTATTCTGTACAACAAAGCAAATGTGACAGGAAAAAAAATGACTATTCTTAGATATCTACCCCTGTGTCAGAGAAAGAAAGGAATATCAGAATAAAAAAAGTTGAGCAATAGTGAGGGTTTTTGATAACTAGATTTTTTAATCGATTATTTCATTGCATCTGGCAATGATGAAAACATTAGCTGTGTTAGAAGAAATATCTTCACTATACATCAAAATTCTTAGAAGCAATACTTCAAACAAAACTACTTAGCTAGCTACTTTTCCAGAACAATAAAAGTATTTAAAATAAGAATATAAAACATATAAGTCAAAGGAAAATCCACAATGAAAATTGACTGCAATCCTGGTAAAAGCAGACAAAAAAAATTCTACAAGAGCTGTTGAAATTAACTGATCTCTGATTTTTTTCTTTATGTAGCTTGAAAATATAGTCAAAGTAGAATTTCCTAGGCTTCTAAAATGACAAGAAAATATTGCCTGTGTCATTTTGTTGTCATTTTAAATCAAATTTCCCAATCGACCATTTTGCTGTGGCTTTTGAAGGTTTTCTTGTCAAAAGTGAGCATACTTGTAAGGTCAAAGAAGTACAGCACAGAAAATTAGAATGATTGATTCATAAAATTATAGAATCTTGGATCTGCACATGACCTTGGTGATCATTGAGTTTAGCCACATCATTTGAAAGGTGAAAAGGCTAGAGACCATATTAGCAGTGAAGCTTTATGACAGATATTGAACTGGTGGCAAAATCAGAATCTGAATCTGCTTTTTCTCAACTGCACATACTCTATTTTTCTTTTATAGCATGATCTGTATAATTTATAAGCCAAACACAGTTTAATTTCACATTTGGGGTGGGTGTGTGTCTATATGAATGTATATATATATCATTTATTAATAAAATTTTGCATAATGCCAATCATATACTAGAGACTGTAGATATAAAGTGAAATGGGAAATTATTTAAGATATAAATTTATCTCGATAGAAATTATTCCACTTTCAGTACTCAGATATAAGCCATAAGTGTCACCATTACCTGAAACTTGTACTTTGAAGTCCCTGTCATCTTACAGAACTGTGATAAAGGATTAATTGTTCCAATATTCTGCAAAATATCTGTAGCCTGTTTCTTTATAACCTGAGAATAGCTTGTGCATAACATTAGAGTTTCAAAATTATTTTCCTGGGTTAGTTAATCCATTCAATAGGTAATCTTAGTAACAACAGCAGTAACAGGCACTCCATTAGGAGCTGGAATTACCCTGGGATTTGTTAACAATGCAGATCACAGATACAAAGGGGATTACACTTATGGACACTGCAGTTACAATGTCTTTAAAATAGCTGGCCCTATCTCTGCCTTAGTGGAGATGATGACCTTCTGATGGAAAAAGTGAGACTCATAGAGCTTCACAAATAAAATATGGATGCTATCTGGCTTCTGTCTCCGTATTATTGCAGTTAATTCGTTACCTCTTGCAGTATTACCCTTTTATTTGAAATCCAGTTTTCATTGTTTGGAAATTAAGATGCTTCATATCTCTTGTGCTCATGCCCATTTATTCTCTTTTATGTTGAAGTAGCACCTGCTCAGTATTGTATCTTTGAAATGACACGAAAATACTCGGACAAGTACAGAAGACTCAACAAAAGATATTCCTTCAAGCAAAAACTATTTTTCAGAATAGCAAATGCTACATACAACAGTTATAAATCAGTCTAATCTTTTGTCCTGAGATTATCACTGTCAAATTTTAAATGGTTAATCCAGGACTCTAATATACCCTGATTAAAGAAACAAAACATTTTTCAACAATATACTTACATTTTATGATTTGTAGACTGTGGCCTTTTCTATAGACTTAAAATATGAAGTTCCTTTTGTCTGGCCTCAGACAGCTTTATTTTTAACTTTCAGAAAGGTAATTGCATATCTTTTGAAATAGGCTGTTTCATCCTTCCTGCCATATTCCTGTTGAAGTATTATGCTTCCATACAAATATTAACAGCCTAGATTCAGTTTCAGTCTACTTAAGTTACTGGTTTCCAAAAGTAACTTGAAAAATTTTACTTCTTTTCTCTAATCCACATATCCCATCTCTAGAGCATAGATAGTTATTGTACTTCATCTAATCTAAAACACCATTTTTTTGTAAGTAGTACCACTACTTTATTTACCACCGAGAAAGAATAAATATGACAAATTGTGACAAAGCATCAATAGTAAGATTTACACTAATTTCTGAGATGTTCTTCTTAAAGTATTGAAAAATAATAAATTTCATGTTTATTAATAATTTCAAATATGCAATACATATGGTATGATTTCTTACAGCTTTTGAATTTTGGGGTTTTTTTTGGTTTACCTTCAGTTAAGCTCTTATTAAAATAGTTTTGATGAACAGATTAAAGTTAGTTTATATGCATGCTAACATTCAACAAATTCATTGCCAATTTTCTTGCTTACTCTTGCATTATATTATCAGAATCTATGAATATTTACTCAAGCACTACTATTAATATGTCAAGTGATTTTAGAGAAGTAACTTAATTTTCTTTGTTTTATTAATTAGCAAAATGGAAATGAAACCCTACAAACATTTTAAGTCTAAAATTTATAACAGATTCTAAAACACAGAACTCTCAAATATGATAGAGATAGTAGAGAAAAAATAACTAAAGCAAATGAAATCTATGTAGTTTTGTTAATTCAAAAAAAAAAAAACCTTTTTGCCTATGTGAGTGCCACTGAATGAGAAATTCTCTCAAGAGAAAGAAAAAGGCAAAGAGCTTGAAAAATTCTCTCATCCTTTACAGGCAAAGTCTCTAGAGCAGTGGTTTGGGCAGATGGGAAATTTTTCACTCTGTGCTATATCTGCTCAGTTGATAAAAGGAGGACTTTGATCTCTGAGACTGTCAATCCAGTTTTTTCCATGAAAAAAAAGAATGCTTAAAGTAAATAGTAAAAGTAGCAAAGCAGTTATTAAAATTCTACCCCAATTGGCTATGCTCCCAGTTCCAAAACCCAAAACATAATGCCCACTGATTATTCAGATTATATTTAAGACTATTTTGCGTGTGTTTTTGAAGTACACCACTATAAATAACCAATCTACTTGAGAAAATTACAAATCTTCCCTTTCAAAGTCTAATCATATTAGATGAGTAAAGGTAAGATCCAGCAAAAATCCTTGCAGTGACATTTCTATTGATACAAGCTCTAAGCACTAAATTCTGAGCTGCATCCAGCCTCTAGAGTTTTGTGGATAACTATAAAATATTACAGTTGAGCTTAAAATCACTGCCTGCCAATCATCTCAAAAGCACACTGATCTGTATAATTCTTTTACTTTTTTTTAGTCTGATATGTTAATCTTTTCATTGCGGTAGTCTTTTGCAAAACATTTTCAGTCTCCTTGAGATCTATTTTACTTTTCTTTTAAATAGAAACCCACACACCTAAGACTTCTCAAATTAGTAATATTATAGAATAAAACCTAAATCCAAGACATCTATTTATTTGACAGTCCTGCTCAATATAAATAGGTAGTAGACACATTAGGTTTTGCCATTCTACTTTTTGCAATTTAGATAAGTTAGGAAAAAAAAAAAAAACACTGCATTTTGCAGGGTCTATTGCAGCTGGGGCTCTGAATGTTAATGCACTCATTCACTTCAGTTAGAGAAGGCAGCAGTGTAGCAGAAGCTAACTTGCTGCTAAGAACAGCACACTAGAAGTGACTTTAGAGGCATCTAGATTCAGTCCCATAGGCTCCAAGGGCAGATGTGTGAGAACTTGGAGGCAGAGGTACTGTTGCAATTGTTGCAGCTGAGTACTGACTTTTTTTCCCAGAAGCCCATTTGCAATTGTGAACCCTGACCTCCTCCCGTGCTCTTTTTCAGAACTTTTCAGGCACCTGTGTGAAATTACTTTCACAAGAAAATGCTAAAATGGTTTCTCTTTTATTAAATACCCTGATTGCTAAGCTATTGGTTTAACACAATTCTCTAACATATTTAGACATAAAGGGAAAACTAAAAATAACTGACACCCATGTTTGAATAAAGAATGAAAGAGTTAAAAAGTCTAGGAAACAACCTATGTTTCGGTGGGAAGAATTTTACTATGTAACTATGAATACTTCATGCTGTTAAAAGATATAGCATAGTTCTTGACCCAAAACTTATAATCATGTCATTTCTCGACCCAAACTTATAATAGTGTCATTTAAGAGAAAAGAGATTATACTATCAAGTCATTTAAATTCACACAAAAAACCTGAAATTCAGAGAATAGTGTCATTGCCTTGATATTATACAGTTAGTGTCACAGGCATGAATAAAACATATCATCTCGCTTTTTATAAAACTCACTGTGACTCTACAAAATTCCCAACTTTGAGAATTTCAGCTCATTCCAGTTAAAAGGAAAAAGGAGGCACTAACATTTTAAAATGTACTATTTATGCTAAGTGAAAGGCAGTATGGTAAGTGTTTCAATGGCAAATATGAAAAACTAAAAGTAAATAAGATATACAATTAGTTTTCTTTTTAAATTTCAGAAGAGTAAAAGAAAATGCACAGATGGAAAAAAAAGGAGTGATAAAATAATAAAAGTAATCATGAAAAATTGGACACCAAAAATGGAGAATATAAATAAAATCAGTCACCAAGTCTTCACAAAAATTATGAACTAGACATCTGAGATTAATTATAAGAAGGAAAAAATGAAAATTGGAATACAGGCAAAAAATGGCAAATAGCTACAGTAACCAGATATTTGAAATCATGTATTCTGTGAAGAACAAATACAGGTGGTCCCAACTTTGCACAGCAGTGCCGGACCATAAAAAATGTCAAACAGCTACCGACAACAGAAATTTGAAAGCATATATGTTTGTGATGAGCAAATACAAGTTGTCCTCACTTTGCACAGCAATTCAGGTCCATAAAAATGACTGTGTAAGCTGGAACTATACAAGCTGAAATCATACAAAGTAATCTCATCAATCAATAGAGAAAATTACATTTGTTCTATGACCTTTAAAAACATTTTTCAAAATATTAAAAATAGTCTAGTGGTTATTTGTCAATATGCAGGAAAATTTAAGAATAACATGACTAATATTTCATGCTGTAATTTCAAATTTCATGATGTAATTAAAAAATTAGAATCAACATTATATTTCATTTTTAAGACATTATAAAAAGAAAAGTGCACACCATTCATTTTCTAATTCTCAGTGTACAACTTATGATATAGAAGAAACTTTTTTAAAATTTTTGATGAATTGTCATGCTGCTTTTTATGATTGCATGAGGTGCCAACATTTTATTCTTTGTATTTTTTAATGTTGGCAAGAATTTACCTCCAAAAGTTATTTTAATATGAAATTTCCTATGGTGTCACTTCCAAGACATCATAAACCTTTTTATCATGGACACTTTTGTCATTTATGCTGCTAAATTCACCTTCACTTAATCTCTCTGTCAATACATCTGAAACTCTGGAATGGTGGTGTTCTCAACATTCTCATGGCCAGCTATTCTTTTTATACCTGAATTTACATTCAGTACAAATTTTACTATTAGCATTATCACTTTCTGTGTTTTTGCTGCACTTTTATCACTGTTGGTAAACCCTGTCTTTGATTATCTATTTGTTAAATGTCCTTTGGATTTATCACTGGGGAAAAAGGAAGCTACATAACTGCATGCTTTGCTGTCTTTTTGTCAAATTAATAGCACATGTACGGCCACCAATCACTGAAAGACTGAAAAAAGTGGAAATTGGTCACAATATATACATCTGCAATTTGTACAGTTATTTGTGAATTAAGGAGCTAGCATCAAACTTCATACTACATGTGATGAATCATAGTAAATATGCCATGGATATTGAAATTTGAGCCAAGAGATTAGGAGATTGGTTTGAGTCATTTAATTAAATTCTGGGAACCAAAATGTGTATGTATAAGAACTACACAGAGTGAAGACTTACATACTAATCAATTTCAACATTTGGTAAAAAAGAAGGATAAGTTTCTGAAAAATATAATGTGATAAACTGGACAAGAAATAATAGATAATTTGTGCAAGCCAATACACATTAAAATGAAATTTAAACTATAACATTAAATGTCCAGATACTCTCACAATTATGTAAAATTCCTGCTTCTGTGAGGTAACAAGAAATACAAAAATAAAACAACAAAAAATCATAACTTTCTGTGGAAATTGTAAAGTTCTGGATCCAGAGAAATCATGATGAACTGAATTCAAAAGTGAAATTAAATAATTCACATGTAAATAGACAGAAAATTGCCTTATGCATCTCTACTAAGTATGAGTGTGCCTTGCAGAGGAAGATATATAGAAGGGCAGAGAAGAGAGGGTTTTGTTTGTTTGTTTTCAGGAATATAGAAGCTAATTCTAAAATTCTATGGAATTGCAGATAATTGTAATGCTTAAACCACTTTGAAAAGAAAATAATTGAAGGACTTATCATATTTTAAGATTTATCATAATGCTATGATTATCAAGACAGAGGGATTAAGGGTAAAGATAGGCATGTAATTTAGTAATGAAATGGAATGGAGTTCAAAAGTAAATTCACAAATATATATATGCAGTTCACTCTCTACAAGGTTACAAAGCAATTCAACGTAGAAAGGATAAGTTTTAAAGTAAATTGTGCTGAAAAAATTGGATAACAATAAGCAAAATAATGAAACTCACCTTTTCCTCACATTACATCCAAAATTAAACTGAAATGAATTGCAAAAATAAAAACTAGATGCAAAACACTAATGTTTCTACAAGTAAATAAAAGAGAATATCACAGTGATGTTGAAATTGCAAAAGTTTCTAAAATACTAAACAAAAGCCAGATATTAAGCATCAGGAAAATTGATTTAATCAATGTTTAATGTTTGTTCCTCAAAATAAAATTAAGATAATGAAAGCATAATTCATGCAGTGCAAAAGAATTCTCAGAACATAGATCTAAAACAGGAATTCTATTTAGTATACATATAGGTAGTATATATACTAGACAGTAAATATATAATATATATAACATAAATAGTAGTATATATAGACATCCAATTGTAATATAAATATTCCTATTGAAAACTGGATAACTATAAAATATATATATATGACAAACCTATAGCATATCAGAATGAATGGGGAAAACTGAAAGCATTTTTGTTTTAATCAGGAATGAGACAGGGGTGGCCATTCTCAAAGCCTTTCTTAAATATATACTGAAAACTTCAGCCAGAGCAATCAAGCAAGAAAAACAAATAGAAGGGATACAAATAGGAAAGAAGGAATTCAAATTATCTATTTGCAGATGATATGATTCTATACACAGAAAATCGTAAAAAGCTGGGCACGGTGGCATGCACCTGGATTCCCAGTGACTTGGAAGTCTGAGGCAGTGGGTTTGAGAGTTCAAACCAGACTCAGCAAAACCCTGTCTCTAAACAAAATATATAAAAAGGGCTGGATGTGTCTCAGTAGTTAAGTGCCCCTAGGTTCGATTTCTGCTACCACACACACACACAAAAAAAAATCCTAAAGTGTCCACAAAACATCTCTTAAAACTTCATCAAAGTAGCAGCATAAGAATAAACATTCAAAAATTTATACACTGATAATAAAAGTTGATGAAAAAGAAATCAGGAAAACAATGTCACAGTGGCTTCAAAATCATGTATAGGAGTAAACCTAATCAAAGAGTGAAAAATCTCTATAATAGATATTAATAAACTCTGAAGAAAGAAAGAAAAGAAAACACTAGTAGATGGAAACACATTCCCATTTTCAATTATTTAGAGAACTAATATGGTTAAAATGGCCATACTACCAAAAGAAATCTACAGATTCAATGCTATCCCTATCAAAATACAGTAACGTTTTCCACAAAAATAGAAAAAAAAAGTCATAAAATTCATATGGAAAAACAAATGACCTTGAACTTCCAAAGGAATGAATCCTAAGCAAAAAGAACAGTGCTGGAAGCATCGTATACCTAATTTCAAAATGTACTATAAGATAATTATAACAAAAACAGCATGAAGTTGACATACAAATAAAGATGTATACCAAAGGAATAGAATTTAAGGAACCTGGAATAGAGTCAGGCCTCTACAGCCATCTGATTCTTAACAAAATTGTCAAAAACATACATTCCAGAAAAAAGACCCTCTAAGAAACTGTGCTGAGACAAAAGAATATCTGTTTGCAGAAGATTGAAACTTGATCCTTATCCCCACATTGCACAAAGTCAACTTGAAATGACTCAAATACCTTAATGTAAGATCTGAAACTTTGAAACTATTAGAGGAATTCATAGGGAAAACTCTGACTTTAAGACATACGTATATTCAACAACTTCCTGAACAAGACTTCCAAAACTCAGAGTTCACATGTACTACTTACATGATTGTTTCCATGTGATAGGGTACATCCTCTTGGGGAAATAGTTTAATAGTTTTTTAAAACATTTAAATATATATAGCCATTTAACTCCAAGGTATTGATTCAAACACAAATAAATGGATATGTACACATATATACTTTATTTGTATTAACCAAATCTGGAAGTAATACCGATGTCTACTAATAGATAAATGAATAAGTAAATCATGATATAGCCTTACAATAGAATCCACTAGAAATAAAGAAGTACCATGAAAATTATTATGCTGAATGAAAGTAGCCCACAAAAAGTTTGTACTGTAAGATTTCATTTGAATAAAATTCTAGAAATGCAAACTAACCCACTCTGATAGAAAGCAAACCAATGCCTATAGATACAGGGATACAGTAGACAGTAATGGGTTAAAATTAAATTAGATCCTTATCTTTCACATTGTACAAAAGTTAACTTTTGTACAGAAGGAAGTTCCTGAGGGTGATGATGATTATGCTCATTGCCTGTAGTAATGTTTTCTCAGGTGTATACACATGCTAAAACTCATTCAATTGTATACTTTACCCATATGTGGTTAATCAGACTTCAATTATACCTCAATAAATAAGTTTTCTATTATAGAAAAAGATTGTAAAGGAAGTAGTAGAATGAGTCATATAACAATATAGTCTCCATAGACATTAAAATCAATTTCAAAATAATAATATAAAATTTACAATAACAAAAATTAAACAGATACACAAAAATCATTGAAATGGCCGCCAACAGAAAGGTAAATGATATAAAATTTTAGACTAGTATACATCAATATAAATATGCTCATGTATGAATGAAGGTTTATTATAAACTAATATGATAATTATCATGGAATTAAGAATGTATTTTACTCAATTTCAAAATAAAATAATAACAAGTAAATCTTTGTAATTTAGAATTTTCTGTTTCTTCCAAATGTTCAAAAGAGTACATATGGGAATGAGTATTGATGTATTTTCTAAAAGACATTTGAAGTCATTCAACAAATATTTAATTTAGAAAATGGGCATCATGCAGAGGTCAACATTGTTTGCAATTGCTATAGTTCTTGATTATTTGAGATTTTATTTGAGTGCAAAAAGTAGAGTGTAAAAATGATCTTTCCTGTTGGAGGACAATCTCACTCCCACTATTTTGTCTGCTTGAAATTTCATTCCTTTACTTTTTGCATAAGCTGATAAGTATGATTTTCTTTTTACTTAAATTTATTACTCTAAAGAAGCTGATCCTGATGGCCTAATCTAAGTAACCTAACCTACAATTTATACTTCTCCTTGCTCATTGCCTAAAGCACTACATCTTGGTTGCTTCCTTACCTGTCTGTCTTTCTTACTGTGTTGCAAACTACACAAGGTGCTGCTTTAGAAACTGGCACACTGTATATTCACAATAAAATTTTTAAAAATGTTATATATATGTATATAAAATTAATGAGAAATTTTTAAATTCATCATAATTAAACAGAGTTTGTGATGTTGAATAATGTTGAAAAAAACAACTAGAGTGATCAAGGGTCTATTTAGGGAACCATACATTTATTTTTAAGCCAGGATAATCCTGTCCAAATGTACTTCATCCGATTTAAGGTTTGAGTTAGGAATTGGAAATCTGAATATGAAGAAAATTTGGAAAGTTCCTGTATTATTCTTCAGGGTTTTTGTAAATCTGATTTTTATTAATTATAAAAATTGACTTATAACTACCATATGATCCAGCAATTCCATTTCTGGCATATATGTAACCAAAAGAATTGAAAGCAAGGACTTCAACACATGTTTGTACACCCATGTGTATAACAATATTATCCACAGTAATTCAAAGATGTAAACAAACTTGATGTCTATTGATAGATGAATGGATTACAGAAGGTGGCTTACATTATACAGATGTACCGTATAATGGAATATCATTCAATTTTAAAAAGGAAGAATTCTGACACATACTACACATGGATGAATCTTGAGGATATTATTATGCTATGTGAAAATAGCTTCTCACAAAAGGACAAATATTTTATGATTGGATTTATCTGAGGATGTGATAAAAGTTTTGTTTTTTTGTTTTTATTTTTTTAACCAGATGAAGTAGACCAAAAAGCACTTCTGACTGATCGTCAAAATTCCTAAATAGAGAAGCATTTGAATAAAGAACTGAGAAATTCTCCTGCACAAATATTTTGATGTTCTTATAACATTAATAATCCTAAAATTTAAAATAAATCATATACTTCTCAGATTAAATATTCACTTGGTGTGAGATATTCATGATTAATTCTTCAACTTGAATCTGTGAACTCTAAACAAAAATATGTGTCTGTGGACACATCCTCAATAATTGTTTCTCACTGCCCATTTTCTTGAGGTCTGCCCAAATAAAATTGCAAACCATTCTAATGTTTGTAAACAGTGATAATGACTAATAAGTTTGTGACTTTTACTTTAATGTATTTTATTATGATAGAGCAACTGAATCTCTAACTAAAACAGATTTTACTTTCTCAAAGTACATAACCAGTGCATATACTTCTATGTATACATTCACATACTAAAAACAATAGGTCTATCTGTAAATTAAATACTTGATGGTTCTAAAGAATGGAGACACAAAGACATAGATACATACATTTCCACACTTGCATTCATTCTGTATAAAGTTAGTCTGTTTTTTTTTTTGAGAAAATAAATAATAATAAATTTAAATTTAAAACCATTGGAAAGGCAAATAATTTTAAAAATTGAAAAATTAAACAATAGTAAAATACTTGTATTGCCCATAACCAATTTTCCCTTTAAATCAATAAAACCCTAAGAAGTATTATATAATCATTGTTCACAATTTCAATTTAACACATATTTGTTAGCCCTGAAGTTAATCACAGTTAAGATGTAACCTTATTCTAACACATAGAATTTTTTAAAATGTTGTTTTAGTTAGCTGTTTTGCCACTGTGAACCAAAAGATATGACAAGAAAAACATGCAGGAGAAAAATTATATTTGGGACTTACTATTTCAGAGGTCTTATTCATATGGTTGACTCCATTGATCTGGAACAGAGATGAGGCAGAACATTATGGCAGAAGAGTGTGACAGAGGAAAGTATCTCAGGACATGACCAACAGGAAGCAGAGATAGAGCACCCCTCACCATGAACAAAATATAAAACTCAAAGACAGGTCTGCAGTGACCCACTTCCTCCAGACACACTTATTACTGAATTAATCCCTATCAGGGGATTAATACACTAATTAAGTTAAGGTTCTTGACTTTCTTGCATTATGACTCACATATGAGTTTTAAGGAGATACCTCATATGTAAATCACAATAAATCTCTATGAAAAATTGATAAAAGACAAAGATGTCTATGCCTCCTAGTCTTGACTTAGTTATTCCTCAAGGGTAAAATGAGAAAACCATGGAAATTTTGAAAAAATAAAATACTCTAATAAATATTTTTAATAGAGGTTTTTTAATTTTATTTGTTTGACAGCAAAAGTTTGGATTTTCATGATTTATGGGCATACACTTTTATATATCCTGCATAGCTGCCCATTTTAATTGAAACATATGGGAAGTTTCTGATTGGACACTTAAGAGACTTAAAAGCTTGTTATTCTAGAAAAATTCAATTACAATAAATGTAGCAGTATTAGTAGCCCGGCACTGGTATTATCTGAATGACTAGCAAAAAGATTTTGCATTTTGCAAAATGAATGCTTAATGATTTTCATTTTATAACGATGAAAAGATGTGTCTCAAGAGTGACAATTTGCATTATAATAAATGCTGCCCTTAGAGGTAGGTGAGATGAAGTAGAAGATAATTTCATACTTCTTTCAAGGTAAACAGATAGCTGATGGATTTTTAAAATATTTGTTGCCTAAATAATGTCTTATTCCCAAATGTACTTTCAAGGCTTTTATTTAGTAGAACTGAGAGAAGAAATATTTAAATTTGAAACTATAAAACAACCACCTATTTATTTTATATTTAAAGAAATCTAAAGAAAGCTAGATATAATTCAAACCACTGCTGTGGTAAGCATAGGATAACAAAATTTTACTTGGTTTTTATAGGGAGACTATTTCGGCCCCAATTTTTCCCATAGTAGGTAATTATAGCTAGATTTAATCCATCAGAATAAAAAGAATGATGCCAACAAATAAAGAATAAATACAATCCAACAATGCTTTTTTTTTTTTTAAACTAAACTTGGTAACAAAATTTGGAATGAAAAAAAATCATTGTCACAGACTTCAAAGTTGCTGGTCATTGTCTGGCATGAGACATAACACAGCCTGGGCATGTGTCCATGTGGGTAGTCATATCTATTTCCTTAGGCTGTGTATAAATAAATAAAGCAACTGTACTTTTCTCACATTCATGATCCTGGAAATTAATGATATTTTGTATCTGAACATTAGAAGGTATGGAAAAGAAGTTTGTCTCTGTAAACTATCTGCCCAATCTGGATTCTATAATTTTGCATGTAACATACTGTCCATCAAGTATTAAATATTTATACCTGGAGTATTTGGCTGAGAATCATAGAGTACCATTTTATGGAACTTCCATCATACATCACTTATAAATTATTGATTCTGGAATACAGTACTGACTAAGGATAATTGATCTAGATCTTAGGAAAACAGAAATTTACAAAACTCTCATAGAGCTTATATTTAACAGGAGCCAGCAATAAACAAACTACATGACTGCTGATAACCAGTGCTACGGAGATAAATGAAAATGAAAGGGGGTGGGGGGCTTGCTCATCAAGGATTATTACAGAGAGCCATACTGACATGGCATTTGAACAGAGGCCTAAGTGAAGTAGGGAATCAAGCTACCTGGACATTTATCTTCAAACAGAGAGAAAATGAAGTACAAATATTGAGGAATGTGAGTGAATTTGACATGTGCTGGGGAGAAGTAAAGAGACAAAGGTGACTGTCGCTAAATGAGTAATGGGAAGGAATTTAGAAAATGATGTGAGAGATTTGGGGGTAGAATGAAGACTACCTAAGGTCCTTTAGTTGTGTTAAGTCTAGGTTAAAAACATCACTCTGGCCTCATTTTAGCACATGTATCATATTTTAATCTGAAATAGAATACAACATGGATTTGAGTGAAAGCATGGATTTTTGAGTTAAAATAGTCTGTCTTCTACCTTATCTCAGATTTCAGACTACTGAAAATGTATGGGACCCTTTCATAATATTAATTTTGTAAAAGATAAGATTTTTGCACAAGATACTCTTAAAATATAAGGTAGGAATATCTGACTAGCTAGGGAAGGAAGATGCTCATTTAAAAAGAAACAGTGGGAAAAGTGAAAAAAAAATGAGAAGAAAGAAAAAAGTTAGACATTCCTAATTATATGAATTTGTCAAATAAAGTTTAAAGACAGCAAGATAAGTGGGCATATGAGGAAAAAGAAATATGTTTAAACACATTATTAAATTTAAAACAATGTGTGAAATACAGCAATTAAACACTAATACTGTATATTTATTAATTGCATAAAGTTTTTGAGAACATAAAAAATCTTTGCTTTCATAGAACTTACATACTAGTTGTTAAGACACAAGATAGTATAAAAAGATAAATATGATGATTTTAGATCAGAAGGAAATGACTATTTTATATGTTGAGCCATACCTTTTGAGCAATTCGTTCAGTTTACTCTTCACTAATTGATGTAGCAAATAATATAGTATAATAGAAAAAAATGAAGCCATTAAATAGAAAGAATACTATAAAAAGAAGTGTCAGACTTAAAGCTAAATAAAAGTGATTTCAATAAGTATAAGTGAAGAGAGGTATCTATTACTAGATTTTTCAAAATGAAAACTTTCATATTAGAATATACAATATTCAGAAATGATATAATAAAGTAATTAACTTTAAAAACAGACAAAGAGAAAGGAAAGCATAAACAAAAATAAATATGGGCCATACTACTAACATTAGAAATAAGAGAAAAATAATAAAATTTATTAAGATAAATATTTTATATAAAATTATAGAATTAAGTACTAGGAGAAACAAAAGAGTTGAGAGCCATTCTGTTTGGGAAATAGGAATCAACAGAGTTTCCAATGTTTTATTATAAACCTTTCCAGACTTTTGAGATTTCTAACAAATTTGATGTACTTGTAAAAATATTGAAAATGTTTTAAAACATTTAAAAACATTTATAACTTTAAAAAAGTTCTACTGTAAAATGATCTCTTAATCATTTTGTCATGACAATACACACAAAATATTTAAACAAATCCAAGAAATATACATTATTCACATACAATAATTTTGATACGAACAAAATTTTGAAAAGTACCATATTCTCTGATCACAATGCAATGCAAGTAGAAATAAAGCACTTAAACGCAGAATAATTATAAAAAAATCATAGGCCAGTATCCCATATAAAATATACATAGGGATTCATTTAAATCTTAGAAATAATTAATCAATATTCTAAGAGAAATACATATATAGCAGTTATATTCTGTTCATAGGAAATGATAACAAACTTATAATGACTATGATACCTCAATCATAAGTAAACATGAAGTTAAATAAGATCTACTTTCTAGTTATTGAATCACAGAGGTTCAAAGCTTTAATGCAGAGTTGGTAAGAAAAATCTCATGAAAAACATGATAAATCTTTAAATTGTTCGAAAATTTTTAAAAGAAAATTTACCAATATTTTTCTAAAAAAAACTCAGAAATTCAAATTTCTAAATGTCATTAATATATTAAAGCAATTATTTTCTATTTGTTTACTAGTATGTCTATTTCAAAATATGCTATCATAAAAAAGAAAAAAAATTTGCAAATATCTATCAGTACAGTATCCTATAATAATTAAGGTATATGCATACAATAAAACTATATTCAAACATTAAAACAATGGAATTAACATGTACTCATAGTCACAGAAATTCTCTAAAAATTTCACAAATAAACAAACTGGTATTTGTTCCCTATTTGTTTTTAATAGAAAATAAATGACAGGAGAAAAACGGTTGCCAAGTAGAATAGAATTTTATTCAAAAGATGAAATAAAATGGTTAAATATAGAGAATAAAAGTAGGAATCTGAAATGTAAGGGATTTTAACCTTTTATTGTGACATTTCTGTATTTAATGTTTCATCCAATGGATGGGTGTCTTATCACAATAACACTTTAGGAGACAAATGTATAAGACATACTGATTTCAAGAGGTAGTGAAATTCTCAAAATGAATCGGAATCAGATGTCTCTCATTTTTAGACTAAATATGAGATGAGAGATGATGTCCTTGATAGAGAACATAACCATAGCACATTTATTTGTGAGAAAGAAGCTTAAAAGGGGAAAGCAGTATGAAGATTCCTCAGAAAACATAGAGTGGAACCACCACTTGACCCAGTTATCCCACTACTTGGTTTATAAACCCAAAAATTAAAATCAGCATACTACAGTGATGCAGTCATATCAATGTTTATAGCAGCTCAATTCACAATAGATAAACTATGGAATCAAACTAGGTGCCCTTCAACAGATGAATGGATTTAAAAAATGTAGTATATATACACAATGGAATATTATTCAGCCTTAAAGAAGAATGAAATTATGGCATTTGCCAGTAAGTGGATGGAAATGGAAACTGTATCATGCTATGTGAAATAAGTCAATCCCCAAAAACCCAAAGTCAAATGTTTTCTCTGATATGCAGATGCTAATTTAAATGGAGTGTGGGGTGACTAAGGAAGGATAGAGTTACTTTAGATTAGGTAGAGGGAGTGAAGTGAGGGAAGGGAGTGTAGAGGTGGGAAGAAGAGTAGAATGAAACAGACATGATTACCCATGTACATATATAACTATACAACCAGTGAGATTCTACATCATGTAGAACCAGAAGAATGAGAAATTATACTCTATTATATATGATGTATCAAAGTGCATTCTACTATAATGTATAACTAATTGAAGCAAATTAAAACAATCAATAGGAAGCAATTTCTAAATTATTACTACTTTTTGAAAGAGTTTTCTTATGACAAAAATGGACATTTCTGCTTTTCTAAGATTTTCCTAATTCATACTACAGGAATTACTACTGTATTTTTTATATGGCCAAAATAGGTCAAAATTATTTGCTGGATACCTGTTTTATGTATGTGTTCACTTATTTAGCAAAGATTTATTGTGTTTATAATGTGTCTGGCCTTCTAGAAATATATAGAATTCAATGTGTAATATACATGTATAGCATGTAATATATAGCATGTATATATAGCATGTAATAATATACCTGTGCTCAAGAAAGTCATATTCCAGTGGAAGATGGGAAATAAGTATATTTATGACATTACATCAGGTATAAGACCGGTGGTTAGGGGAAAACTCTTTAAGCTTGTAATGTTGAAGTAGAACCTTAAAGGAACTGGGACTGTGGAATTAGGAATATTTAGACAGGAGAATCCTCAGCAAATGGAAATGCCAGTGTGATGGTTGTCAGACTGTGGGATGCCTTTTGGATGAGATGTTGTGGGGGTGGTAAGGAATGAAACTCAGTGATAAATAAAAGAAGTAAAAAATGAGGTCAGAGAGATAGGCTTTGGGCCAGAAAAATCTAAGCCATAATTAATTGATAATAACTTGAGGACCAAATATATTAATTGCAATAAAGGCGAGTAAAAGTTGGTGTTAATCATTTTCCTATTTGGATTGAAAATTCTTATCAGTAGTATAGTTTTAAGCAACCATTCTTAATATGGGGTTATTATATGATTATTTGAAAAACTATATATAGATATTAATATATAATTTATTACCTACTGGAGGAGCATCAACAGGAGTCCACCTGAGAGCTTATCAGACCAGAACTCAGGCCCACCGCTTTTTAACATGATCCCCTGCTTATTCATGTACTATGTAACATGAGAAAGACTGACTCAGTATCAAGTTTGATGCTTAGAATGTGTTTAAAAATGTATTGCTTCCCCTTCTCTGTTCCTACTTGATCTTTGTAGGCTCCAGATTTAGAGGAAGATGAGGTGTTTCCCCACCTCTATCACCTCACTTCCAGATTGATACAAAATGAACATAAACCTATGACTAAGATTTGCCACATAAATAGACCTTTCTTAGAAATCAAAGAAAAAGGTCATTACTTTTGTTGTGTGACTTAGTTATATCAATTAAGTGTGCAAAGCCTTCATCTTAGTAAGGAGATAGAGAATCAAATGGGGTTTTGGCCTCAGGAGCTACTGCAGTGTTTTAAACTGTTGGCATCTTCATGTTCTTATATAATGTTTATGTAGTCTCATGAATACATGTATGATATTTCTATTCAATCAATATGTGTTAACACTAAATAAAATCATCAGTGATAACTAATTTATAACATTCTGTTAATGCTTAGGACTATAAACTCTTACTTGCTTTCTCAAATATTGACAAAACTATTCCAATGTTGATATTATTGATTAGAACTCCCCAAGGTGTGTCCTAATCAGTGACCTCACAAGGATTTAAAAGTAAGACTATACATACACACACACACACACACACACACACACACACACACATACATATCACTCTGTAGGACAAAGAATTTTAAACAAAATTTTTAAGTAAAAATGATATTGCCATTTTCAATTTTTAATACAGTTATTTGAGGAACATGCACCTTAAAATGGAAATATATCTTCTCTTTACACCAAGTTTTCTGTAGAAAATTGAGGTAGACTCACTAGGGTTGCTTAAAGAGCAGTTTCACTGGATTAGGTTTGGAAACATGATTTTTTAAACTATAAACAGGAAACTGCAGATAAGCGATTTCCACGGATGATTGACAAATGTTTTCTGCTTTACTGGAGCAATGGAGCTTTAGTTGGTTTTCAAAATAATACATAATGGGAATCTTCTGAAGAGAAAACCTTTTTATATGCTTGGATTAACACTCATCTATGGAGAAACTTCAGTGCCTTCAGGATTAAGAAGAGAACTTGGTGGCAAAGTGGTTGAATCCATAAATGTTCCAGGAGCAGAACACATTGGAGAAGAGTAACAGAGAGAAGAGACATCATAGGTACAGATTTATAACAATAATTCTTTGTTGGAATAAAATAGTAAAATATTTAATCCAGAATTCATGGAATCTGAAGAAATTTAGATTTTTTTCATCTTTTGTGACATTCTGGGCTCACTTCGTTTCTATAGAGGATGTTAAAGGTTCTTGTTGACCAAAAATATGCACTTTGTGCTTCCTGCATAGTGCAATAAAGAGAGATGAAAAAAGAAATTTGAATGAAAAGGGAATGTTGGTAAAGAGTTTTTACTGAGTGATTAGTTCTCCAATGCATCTTTTACTTTATTGAATTGGCTATATTATCTAAGGAGTTCCAAATATGACTTGTCAGTTCACCCTCTTGATTGGAATTTTAAAAGGTAACTTTCCCTGATTAAAACTCACAAAACACAAAGTATGTAATCCAGAGAGGCACTTAATTAATTTATAGTGAGAGACATTACAGGAGGTAGGTCAGACATTTGTGTTTGTCTAACCATTAATTTGTTTTCCCTACAGACAACCTACATGGGAAGAAAAATTATCACTAGGAGATAGTCACCTCAGCATGAAAATAAGGCAAAGGGATTCAGTTACTGGGTTTAGATACTTAGTAGCATGGACTCTAGAGCTCCATGAATCTATCTCAACACATTCCCACCACTTCCTCATATTCTCTGAGTTAGAAGTTGGAATCGTCTATCATCCTTATTTTTTCTCTCATAGCCCACAACAATTTCATTACCTTGCCACTTAAATGCTGTCTCTAAAATAAGTCAGATGCCAGATTATCTCTCACAACTTCTTCCTCATTAACATTAAAGTCATGTTCATTTATCATGTGAACTATTCTGAAAGATCAAGTCTTTCTTTTGCCGTTCTCTGCCTCCATCCCCAGCTTCCAGAGTTTATGTCTACACTAGTTAGAGTTAAAAAAAAGAAAGAAAGAAAGAAAGAAAAAGGAAAAAGAAAAAGAAAAAAAAGTATGTGTATATAGACTTCAACTTCTCATTAACTTTACAATAAATAAATAAATATTTTTACAAGTAACTCTCTAAACCGATGCATCTTTTCCACTCATCTCTGCTTTTGCTATCCTACCATTGGGATTTTATGTTGGACATGACTGTCTGACCAATGTATTGATTATCTGACAGCATCCACAGCATTTGTTGGGGATACAGAGCACCATATACAACATGGCCAGTGTCCTTCAAGCCAAGTGTTTACTCCCATCTCACTGCCCTTTTGACATAAGCAAACCATTAAGGCATGTTCTCTTTCGAATGCTAATCCTCCTCTCTTACCCCTAAGTATCAACAAAAGTTTTCTTCCTTATCCTGTGTGGTTAAAATACATGGCACAATTCTTATCAACTTAATAGCTTTAGAGTCTATACTCATCCAGGTTTGTCTTATACTGTTAGTTTCCAGCTTCAAGTATCCCCCGCAAAAAATCTAAAATTCATTTCAGTCTTCATAACATTGCATTTCTGCAAATTAAATGTGTTTGTTTTCAGGTTACTATCCCCCAAGGCTATTTCTAAAAATTCTATTTAAAATTAACATCTAAGCACTGACTTCTTTGGAGTCAACTTAGGAGTCTTTTCAATTCTAGAATCAGCAGTACTATATGTTAATGTATTGAAAGATGTGGAATAATTATGAAGAATTGGTGATGAATGTGGGATCAAGATTAGAAATGTTATTCCTTTGTTGTTGCATGATCGCCAAGGAGTTAATATAAGCAGTAGTGATAAATATGATTGTGTTGACCTCTGAAACTTTCTGAAGTTTCTGAAAACTACAAATGAGCAAGGTGTACTATCAAAGGAGTTAAGGTTTGTTATACACAAATACAAATATGCCCCAATGAAACCCAATATTGTGTAGAATTAAAATGCACAAATAAGAGTAATGAGCAACTCTGCAAGGTAAAACCAATATAAATAGTTTATATCATAAGTCAAGTGGAGCATTTACCCAAAATCTAAACATACAACTGAATACAACCAAGAGTCATAAAAACACATGAAATAATAGTACATAGAATGTCAATATCTGAAAATGCTAAGATGTCCTTAATTTGGATTATTATGCCTTTGGTCAAATTCCAAGACTGTGCAAAACTATTTATGCTTTGTATTGTCTTAAAGCCTACAAGTTCAACTATAGTAAGCAAAATTTTCAACTTTGTACTCTAACCTCAACTTTTCTATTATATATCCAATCTTACTTATATTTATTTCCAGACTAAAAAAAAATATGATCAAAAGTAAGTTTGGACTTTTTCCCTCAAAATTTATTTTTTTATTTTTATAATTTCATTTTTTTCCAACTGTATCACTATTTGTCACTAGAGCTGGAAACAGTGATTCATAATTTTACTCCCATTATCACTAACATATCAGTTACCAATTCCTCTCTATTCCACCCACACAATCTGAGAATTCATGAACATGAACACACACACACACACACACACACACACACACACTGCAGTTAACAATACTACTTCTATAATCAAATTGCCTTTATTTAAGGGCAACCTCAACTACTTAAATGAACTTAGTTTAGGCCTGCTACATAAACAGTCTATATTTCAAAATACTTCTGTATAAAATGTGAACAAAATAATAACATTTATCTTTTGTTATTATTTATTCCTTTGTTCAAATAATATGATTCATGTAAAATGTTTAATATCCAGCAACATGTTAGGAAATATTTACTATTATATATTTTGTCTGTAATCAGCTATTTTCTTCTCATGTCAACTGACAATCCACAAAGTGCCCTTATCACCTCTCACCTGGAATACTACAAGAACTGATTTCCTTCTTCTTCTCACTCAAATTCCAATTCATCAACTTCCCTATTTAAGAAAAATAAAATAAAATTTGTAATGGTTTCAAAATAAACATCAGAGATCTTAAAATAATATTCAAGGGTTTCAAGTGATGTGACCAAAAATCACTTCTTTAATCCTTTGTTCTCTTTGCTTGTAAGAGTTAGCCAAACATGAAACCTGGTCTGATATTTCGTTTAAGTCTGCCTTTATATAATGCTTCTGCATTTAGTGGAATTGCATTTAACATTATTTCTGGTTATTAAGGTCTAAAATTGATGCTGGAACCTGTGATATCATTTAGTACTCAAATACTAATTTGCTACAGACATATCTGAGAAATAATTGATGTTAAAGATTTACTTTTAAAAAAATGTTCCTTAGGAAAATAGAAGTATCATAATAGTAAAAAAGGCATAGTATCTCAATAGGCAGTTAAAGAAGTTATACCCATCAATATAATGTCAACAGAAAGGCAGGAACATAGAACAATGTTTACATTTATCCACTGAAGGAAAAGTGACAAAAACTATTAAGGTATTATGTAATAAAATCAGCTATATACACAATCTATCACTCAAGAATTTCATTATTAGTTGCATCCTCTAAAGAGATTCTTGGGAACATACATTCCCATGTTCAGGAATGTTCAAGAATGTATCTAGCACTTTTGATTTACACAACAAAAATAATAAAATAACTAGAAACAAAGCTTAAGTCCATTAGCAGTACAATGGATACACTGTGGTACATTTGTAAAATGAATCACTTTAGAACTATCCAAATTAACTGAGACTTGGGACAACATAAGTAAATCAGAAACACAATATAGATTGAAGAAGCATGATTTAAAAAATCTATAATATAACCTAATATGATTTTTAATTTTTGTAAAATTTTAAAATCTGAAAATGAAATCATAAATTATTTAGGTGCATACTTGAAGTATAATAATATAACACAATAAGATAATTATGAGATATATGCAATGTTATCAACATATATTAATATAGAATTAATAATATAAATTTATTTATAAAATAAATATAAGAAAAATCAAAAGAATGATAAAATACAAAGAAAACAAGTTATATTAAACAAAAATTCAAATTAATAATCATCACTGGAGATGGGGAATGATAGTGTGTGATTAGGAAAAAGTGTATAGAAAACCCCTTGGACTTCAGAAATGTTCACTTAATATTGAATTCTGTAATAGTAATAACTATAAAAATAAAAGCAAGTGCACAGATAGAACTTACTATGGTGTTAACTTTTCTAAGATCATAGCTAATGTTAATTCACTTACTCATCATAACTGAAATATAAGGCACATATCATGATACATATTATTATTTCCTTCATTCAAATAAAGGAACTAGGACACAGATAGTCACTGACTTGTCCAAGGTCACATAGTACACAGCAGAAGCATGATTCAAACTCAATCACCTTGGTCTTCATTTCCCACTCCAATCTCGTTCAGAGGTTCAATTCTGGTTATTCACAGGAATCACCATGAAGCTTTAAAGATTCAGAAGTTTGAATGACAGCCTCAGAGATCCATAACTAGTCTGGTATATAGCTTGGGTATTTAGATTTTTGAGAGTTCCCTACGCAGGTGACTCCAATATATAATTGTGTTAAACAACTATGACTTAGGCATTTCTTCTTCACATTAGATATATAGATATTTTGTTGTTTTTCTTAGAAGAAAACAAAGAATATATCTAAAGTCAATCAGCACCTTAATATCTGGAGAGTCAGATGGATATCAAACTCTGTTCTTTGGGTTCAAAGCTAGAAATGAAAACTGGACCCAGAGAGAGTTTAAGCACACACAAGGCTTTATTAGGGCCTCAGTTCAACTGAGAAGGGAGACAACACAGCTGGAAATCCTCAATCTGACTCAAAAAAAAAAAAAAAGGCAAAGGGAAAAGCATTTATGGCACCTATGCATGCGGTAGGCAAGAACTCCATCACTTAATGGCATCACATGTAGATGTCATCACATGTAGAGGTGGGACGTCAGTTTCACCTGCAGAGTTCTTCATTGTGCTTCTTCATGCATCCCATGTCTGCACCTTAAGACTGCACCTACGCGTGTATTTAACTATGCTAAGAAGCTAATGGTAACTCTGGATTACTTCAGCGAATATTCTCATCACCTAGAATTCACTTTATCTTCTGGGAGAGTCTCTAACATTTTCAGAATAGAGCATGCCTTGCTTTGTCCTAAGTGACTTTGTATAGATGATTTTATTTTGACTTCAGCTTCTTGGCATTTCTGTTGGCTACATAATCTCAGAATCCTGAACTAAGTCCTTAGCCTTCTGACTCCTAGTGTGTTATCTTACTCCTACAGCTTGAAGACTGGTTCTCTTTTCTCTTTTTTTTTTTTTTTAATTTTTTTTATTTTTTTACATTTACATAGGGTAATGATGTTTATTTTATTTTTCCCCTCCCCCCACCCCTCCCACCCCTCTTTTCCCTCTACACAGTCCTTCTTTCCTTCATTCTTGCCGCTCTCCTTAGCCTAACTCTAAACCTAACCCTAAACCTAATGCTAGCCCCTCCCACCCCCCATTATATGTCCTCATCCGCTTATCAGCGAGATCATTCGTCCTTTAGTTTTTTGAGATTGGCTTATCTCACTTAGCATGATATTCTCCAATTTCGACCATTTGCCTACAAATGCCATAATTTTATCATTCTTCATTGCGGAGTAATATTCCATTGTATAAATATGCCACAGTTTCTTTATCCATTCATCAACTGAAAGGCATCTAGGTTGGTTCCACAATCTGGCTATGGTGAATTGAGCAGCAATGAACATTGATGTGGCTGTATCTCTGTAGTATGCTGATTTTAAGTCCTTTGGGTATAGGCCAAGGAGTGGGATAGCTGGGTCAAATGGTGTTTCCATTCCAAGCTTTCTGAGGAATCTCCACACTGCTTTCCAGAGTGGCTGCACTAATTTGCAACCCCACCAGCAATGTATGAGTGTTCCTTTTTCACCACATCCTCGCCAACACCTATTGTTGCTTGTATTCTTGATAATCGCCATTCTAATTGGGGTGAGATGAAATCTTAGGGTAGTTTTGATTTGCATTTCCCTTATTACTAGGGATGTTGAACATTTTTTCATATATCTGTTGATTACTTGTACATCTTCTTCTGTGAAGTGTCTGTTCATTTCCTTAGCCCATTTGTTGATTGATTCTTGGAGTAGAGTTTTTTGAGTTCTTTATAGATTCTGGAAATTAGCGCTCTATCTGAGGTATGGTTGGCAAAGATATTCTCCCACTCTGTAGGCTCTCTCTTCACATTTCTGATAGTTTCCTTTGCTGAGAGAAAGCTTTTAAGTTTGAATCTATCCCAGTTGTTGATTCTTGCTTTTATTTCTTGTGCTATGGGAGTCCTGTTAAGGAAGTCTGATCCTGAGCCAACAAGTTGAAGATTTGGGCCTACTTTTTCTTCTATAAGATGCAGGGTCTCTGGTCTGATTCCGAGGTCCTTGATCCATTTTGAGTTGAGTTTTGTGTAGGGTGAGAGATAAGGGTTTAATTTCATTCTGTTGCATATGTTTTTCCAGTTTTCCCAGCACCATTTGTTGAAGAGGCTATCTTTCCTCCATTGCATATTGTTGGAACCTTTGTCTACTATGAGAAAATTGTATTTATTTGGGTTTGTGTCCATGTCCTCTATTCTGTACCATTGATCTACCTGTCTATTTTGGTACCAATACCATGCCGTTTTTGTTACTATTGCTTTGTAGTAGAGTTGAAGATCTGGTATTGCAATACCCCCTGCTTCGCTCTTACTACTGAGGATTGCTTTAGCTATTCTAGGTTTTTTATTCTTCCAGATGAATTTCATAATTGCTTGCTCTATTTCTGCAAGGTACATCATTGGGATTTTAATTGGAATTGCATTGAATCTGTATAGCACTTTAGGTAGTATAGCCATTTTGACAATATTAATTCTGCCTATCCAGGAACATGGGAGATCTTTCCATCTTCTAAGGTTTTCTTGAATTTCTTTCTTTAGTGTTCTGTAGTTCTCATTGTAGAGGTCTGTCACCTCTTTTGTGAGATTGATTCCCAAGTATTTTATTTTTTTCGATGCTATTGTGAATGGGGTAGTTTTCCTAATTTCTCTTTCTGAAGATTCATCACTTATGTATAAAAATGCATTGGATTTATGAGCATTGATCTTGTAACCTGCTACTTTACTGAATTCACTTATGAGTTCTAAAAGTTTTCTGGTGGAATTTCCAGGTTCCTCTAAATATATAATCATGTCATCAGCGAACAGGGATAGTTTGAGTTCTTCTTTTCCTATTCGTATCCCTTTAATTTCTTTGGTTTGTCTGATTGCTCTGGCTAGAGTCTCAAGGACGATGTTGAATAGAAGTGGTGAAAGAGGGCATCCCTGCCTTGTTCCAGTTTTTAGGGGGAACGCTTTCAGTTTTTCACCATTTAGAATGATATTAGCCATGGGCTTAGCGTAGATTGCCTTTATAATGTTTAGGAATGTTCCCACTACCCCAATTTTTTCTAGTGTTTTGAGCATGAAGGGATGCTGTATTTTATCAAATGCTTTTTCTGCGTCTATTGAAATAATCATGTGATTCTTAACTTTAAGTCTGTTGATATGGTGAATGACATTTATTGATTTCCGAATGTTGAACCAACCTTGCATCCCTGGGATAAAACCCACTTGATCGTGGTGAACTATCTTTTTAATATATATTTGTATGCGATTTGCTAAAATTTTGTTGAGAATTTTTGTATCGATATTCATTAAGGATATTGATCTGAAATTTTCTTTCCTCGATGTGTCTCTGTCTGGTTTAGGTATCAGGGTGATATTGGCTTCATAGAACGAGTTTGGTAGGGTTCCCTCCTCTTCTATTTCATGGAATAGTTTGAGGAGTATTGGAATGAGCTCTTCTTTAAAGGTTTTGTAGAACTCGGCTGAGAACCCATCTGGTCCTGTACTTTTCTTTGTTGGTAGGCTTTTGATGACCTCTTCTATTTCATTGCTTGAAATTGGTTTATTTAAGTTGTTCATGTCCTCCTCGTTCAGTTTAGGTAATTCATATGTCTCTAGAAATTTGTTGATGTCTTCGAGGTTTTCTGTTTTGTTGGAGTATAGATTTTCAAAATAGCTTCTAATTATGTTTTGTATTTCACTCGTGTCTGTTGTGATGTTTCCTTGTTCATTCCGAATTTTAGTAATTTGAGTTTTCTCCCTCTTTCTCTTTGTTAGTGTGGCTAAGGGTTTATCAATTTTATTTATTTTTTCAAAGAACCAACTATTTATTTTGTTAATTTTTCCAATTGTTTCTTTTGTTTCGATTTCGTTGATTTCGGCTCTGATTTTAACTATTTCCTGTCTTCTACTACTTTTGGTATTGGTCTGCTCTTCTTTTTCTAGTGCTTTGAGCTGTAGTGTTAAGTCGTTTATTTGTTGATTTCTACTTCTTTTTTTGAATGCACCCCATGAAATAAATCTTCCTCTAAGTACTGCTTTCATAGTGTCCCAGAGATTTTGATATGATGTGTCTTTGTTCTTGTTTACTGGTTCTCTTTTTAACTCCTGGTTTTCCAGCATGACTGTTAACCCCATAAGACTGTATGCTAACATGGCTGTCTTATTTTTCCTGAGAGGTTTCAGTCCCTTCATCCTCAAAGATCCTGATTTTCATGGAGGTTCCTAACTACATCAAGATAAAAACAGGAAGCTATAACTGAGACTAGCTTACCTGGAGTAAAAGCTGCTGGAGCAGTAGGAATGTACTGTCCTTTCAAAGAATTGCTGGAGGCTAAGTGTAGATTAACTTTAAAGTTAAAAACTATCAGGTACGATTTTTATGGGGTTCTCCACACTTTTGTGGGCTTTACCTCTAGATTCTCTTGGTAAAGATTGGATAAAAATCCCCTAGTGTTTATACCGGGGGGAGCAGAAAAATAAGCATTTTGAAATGCACCTATTTTGAAATGCACCTAAAGTTCATATCATGCCTGCTCACAAAAGCTACATTACCAGAGTTTGCTCTGACCTGAAAAAGGCAATTAATAAACTCTGAAAAAGATATTATTTCTCACATAATAGTATATTAAAAATCAAGTCTAAGAAACATATCTCAAGGTTATAATTTAGGGACTTCAACGTAAAAAAAAAAAAACAAAAAAACCCCCTGAGATTTAATCATAGTTTGTATAACACTTCCGTTCCCTCCTCGCAAAATTTGCCACCACATCCATAGGCTTCAGTATAATAAGAGTGGAGTAGAACTTAGAAAGCTCCAAGACAGACTCTAAGAAATTAATTTTTTTATAAAGCAGATCCAAATATGCAGCAGGAAAGAGGAGAAAAAAATCATTTAATAAAAGTAGAGGAAACTGAAATTTCTGGCACTTACAGGATTAGCAAAGAATAAACTCAATAGAGTTACAAGTCATATTATGAAACTCATGCTAAAAAACAAGTTTCATTAATTCCTATTACTTACTATATCGTATCTGCCTGCCATCAAAAAATTACAAATACTGCTAACATGTAGAAAAGCAAACATATCAACAAATAAAACTCATTCTGAAGAAATAAAGCAAGCAGCAGAACCAGATGCAAATATACTACAGAGTTTGTAATTACTAGACAGGGGATTTAAAATAACTATGATTAACATGTTAAGGGTTCCAGTGAAAATCTATAGATGCATACAACATTTTAGAACAGAGAATTCTTGTAGACAAAGAAATAGAAAGTATAAGAAATAATAAAAAGTAAATGTTTAGAAATTTTTAGAGACACACTATGAAGAAAATGAATATCAAATGATTTTGATAAACTTATTCATAAATTTGACATGGCTAAAGAACAGATTAGTGAACTTGAAGAATAAGCAAGACATACTTACAAATATAAAATGCAAAGATAAAAAAATTAAAAAATGGAGCATATAATTCAAGAACTCTGAGATGGTTGTAAAAGACATAACATACACGTGATGGCAATACCAGAAAAGAGAAAGAGAAAGGGATAGAACCTGTGGTAGTGACTGACTTTTATAAAATTAACGGCAGCAAACAAACCCCAAATCAAGAAATCTCAGAGAATACAGAGCAGAATAAATGCCAAGAAATTTACAACTTGGCCTACCATACTTAAGCTACAAAAATCAAAGTGTAAAATAGGGGATATTAAACAAGTATGACTAAAGAAAGATCAGTGTAACAGAGGGATGTGATTGAGGGGAAGGGAGGAGGGACCAGATAAGGGAAGAACAGTGGAATGAACTGACCTAACTTTCCTATATACATATATGAATATGAATATATCACAGTGAATCTCACTGTTATGTGTATCAACAAAGTGCTAGTTCTAAGAAGTCTTTAAATAGCAGAATGATCAGTAGAGTAGAAGGAAGGAAATGGGGAGGGGAGAAGAGGAGGGAAAGGGAAAGTACTGGGGACTGAATTAGAGCATATTATATTCCATGTTTTTATAATTATGTCAACATGAATCCTGATGCTATGTATAAATAAAAAGAACCAACAAAAAAGAAAAATAAAATGGGTTCTGGGGTTGTAGCTCAGTGGTAAGAGCGCTTACCTAGCATGTGTGAGGCACTGTGTTCAATCCTCAGCACCACATAAAAATAAATAAATAAAATAAAGGTATTGTGTCCATCTACAACTAATTTTTTTTAAAAAGTAAACAATGTAGATAATCCCTCTGACAAAAATAAAATAACAATGATTTATATGTTAAGAGCTAAGGCAAAAAAAATAAGTTAAAAAAACAAACATCTATCATAAGACTGGTAGCAAGGGTAACAATTACAATGGACTTCACACCATACAAGCAGGAAGGAATTATAGTGAAATAGTATTCAGGGGAAAACAATGAAACAACCTAGAATTCTAGGGTTTTCTAAAAAAAATCTAGAAGAAATAATCTCTTTCTTAAGCTAACAAAAACTGAAGGAACTGGTCTCCAATGAACTACTTTGCAAGGATAGTTAAAAGAAATTCTTCAGAGAAAAGAAAGCTATACAAGTCATGAAATTTGATCCACAAAAAGAAAGGAGGAACAACTAAGAAGAAATGAATGAAAGTAAAATAAAAACGTATTTTTCTTATTTAAATTGACTGTAGAGATTATTTATTTGAAATAACAAAAGCAAGAAAGTGTTGAGTGATTACAGAATATGGATAAGTAAAATGAATGTCAGCAACGTAACAAGAGTGGGAAGGAGAATTGGAAATAGCCTATTAGAAGCTACCTTATTACCCAAGTAGTGGTGTGGTGTTATTAGAAAGTGTTCTTAGATTAGTTGTAAACATTTATTGCAATTTCTAGTGTAACCACTAATAAAAACTTGAAAAAGGAAGAACAATATTCTGAGAGAAGATGAGATGGAATTATAATGAAATATTTAATTGAAAAAAAGAATTGATATTTATATTAAAATTAAATCTTTGTGATAAAGTAGGAGCTATTAGAATTCATAGAGTTATTACTAGAATTAAAAATTAAGTCACATAACAGGAGACAATATTTGCAAAACAAATATCTGATAAAGGACTTGTATGAAAAATGTACAAGTAACCCTAACCCTTAAAATTCAACAGAGAACAATCTAATTAAAAAATGAGTGAATGATCTGAAGAAGCATCATATCAAATAAGATAAACAGATGGAAAATTAGCATATGAAATGATGTTCAACTTCATGTTGTTAAAGAATTACAAATTAAAATATGATTCCACTCCACGCCTATGTGAATAGCTAAAAGAAAAAAAAAAAAAAAAAAAAAAAAAAAAAAAAAGCAGTGGAGAAAGGAGCAACGGGAATTGTCACCATAGAAATGTGGAATGGTGCAGCCACTTTGGAAAATAATTTGGCAACATTTCTACAAAAAATTTTTACAATAGTTATATAATGTGATTCAAGCCAACCTCTTCCTAAGGTCGTACTCAAGTTTATAACTTATGTCTCTACAAAAATTACCCATCAACAGGTGTTTTAGTCAATTTTTGCAAACTGTGACCCAAACACCCTACAATAGTTTACAGGAAGGAAAGTTTATTTGGGACTCATGACTTCAGAGGTCTCAGTCCTTACAGGAATGACTTCATTGCCCTGTGCCCACTCTGAGTTAGCATATCAGGAAGGAAGGGCCTAGAGGAGGAAAGCTGTTCAGCTCACATGGGGTCAAGAGGCAGAAAGGAAGGGGAATAGAAATGGGCTGCAGGAAGAATAACCCTTCCAGGGCCTGACCCCAATGACCCACCTTCTCTACCCACAGCCCACCTACCTACAGTTACCACTCAATCAGTCCATTCAAAGTAGGCTGGACCAATTAGGTTACAACTCTCATATTCTAATCATTTCACCTCTGACTATTCCTGCATTAATAGGAGCTTTTGGGGAATACCCTGTATCCAAACCATAACTGGTAAAAAAGATAAATACAAACTGGAACCTATACACAATGAAATATTTTTCAGCAGAAATAAATATGTGAACTGTCAAGACATACATGTGCGCATGCACACACACAAAACATACAGACACCTTCGGTGCATTTGAAAAGTTAATGAACACAGTCAGTCTTATGATGCTTTCTATTCTGTGATTCCAACTCTATGGTATTCTGTAAAAGATAAAATTATATAGACAATAAAAATACCAGTGGTTACCACAGGTTGTTGGTGTGAGGGAAATAGGAAAATAGATCGTAAGGAAAGTTTTAGCAGGCAAAACAATACCAAATCACGCTATCAAAATCCATTGAAATTAACAAAATAAGGAATAAGCTATGAGCTTTAGTTAACAATGGTGTACCAACATCACTTATTAAATGTGATAAATGTACCACATTAATGCACTGTGTTAATAATTTGAGGAATTGGAAACAGCAATAGGGATAGGAATTCTGTATGTTATCGGTTCAGATTTTCTTTAAATTTGAAACTATTCTAAAATATTGACTTGATAAAATAAAGTAAAACAAGTAACAAATCACGTTTGTCATGTGGAGGAAAATGGTCAGTGAACATAAAAAGGATAGTTTTAAAATAATTTTTTCAAAGACAGAAAGTGACAAAAATTTTATTTTAAAAATAATGTTTGTCTTTCCCATAAATCATTTTCTGACTTTAACAGCATTTAGTTTCCTTTATATTAGGCCCAAGGTTTTAGTAGCTGAGTGCTTTCTTTCACAATCCTCTTACATCAGTGTCTTTCATCTGTATAATTTCATGTGGTGTTGATTTTTCTCTATATTTGAACATATATGTTCTTCTTAGTATCTAATTTATCCTCCACAAACATGACAATGTCTAGTTAGTAAGACTCATGTCTTTTATAACCCCAATGATATCAACTATTGCTGCATTATGTTCCTTGATTAGTTAGCTAAACTTTTCTGTTTGTTTGTTGGTACTGGGGATTGAACCCAGTGGTGCTTTACCAATGAACTACATCCCAAGTCCTTTTTATTTTATTTTTAGTTTTGAGACAGAGGCTCACTAAATTGCTTTAAGCTGGTCTTGAACTTTTCTATCCTCCTGCCTTGGGCTTCCAGTCACTGGGATTACAGTCTTCTGCTACCATACCATGCTAGTTAGTCATCTCCTTACTAATACATTATTTTCAGGTTTGGCTCCTCCTTTCCTTTCATGAGAAAATTATCCTCACAAGTGGACATTCTGTTTATAGCAGGGAGGAAAATACATCAGGGAAAGGACATCAGGTACAGTGGATAGGAGTCCAGGCTCTGGAACCAGGACACCTGTTGAATCTTCTCTTCTTAATGACAATCATGTGACTTTGGATAAAACTGTCCTCCAAGTGTATGTGTGTGCCATCTGAGGATATTGAATCAGGGTAGGAAAGCAATTTCGTCACAAATTGAGTCCTTCCTGAAAACATAGCCTACTCCTTCCTCAGTATGTATGTATATATTTCCTTCAATAAAGGGAATATATACTGTATTACCTAAAGCAAAACAGGCACTTCTTAGGATAGTACAAATTTAGGTGAAATATACCTCCTTTTGAATTTTTAAATTCCAATGTTTGATATTTAACTGTGGAAGTTTCATCAAGATCTTATTTTCCTTCAAAGTAAAAGCTGTTTGTTGATACTAGTTTCCACATTCTCTTTAAGAAGTATTAATTTGAATTCTATTTTAAAAATTTCATCAAACTTCTTCATTTTATGGCCAGGAATTATAAGACCTGTTTAAAACTCTCACATAGCAAATAAATACAAGGTCCAAATATAAAAATAATCATCCTGAATTGCTACTATATTCTAATAATCAACACATGAAAGCCCCTTATTTCTATGACTTAAAAAAGATCATTATGACAAAATTGATAAATTGAACATTTTATCATTCTGTAAAATGAAACACTATTAAATGTCTCTTTTATTCATTAATATCATAGTGATAAGAGACATTCAGAACTTTTTGTTTATACATGGGAAGAGGAAATTAATAGACCAATGTAACCACAACTATACTGAAGTGGTCACTAAAATGAGACATTATATCAAATATGCCATTACATACGTGAGGTGAAATATGGAAAACTACATCATCAGAGATAATGAGTTCTGCTGCTAGGGAGGCTGAAGCAGGAGGATCACAAGTTCAAAGCCAGTCTTGGCAACTTAATGAGGTCCTAAGCAACTTAATAAGACTTTGTCTCAAAGAAAAAAATTAGAAAGGGTTGCAGGTGGGAATGTGGCTCAGTGGTTAAGCACCACTGGGTTCAATCCCTGGTACCAAAAAAAAAAAAAAAAAGAATACATTAAAAAAATGTTAAAAAATTTGTTCTAATTAGTTATACATGACAGTAGAATGCATTTATGCATTTTGATAAAGCATACAAAAAATGGAATATATATATATATATATATATATATATATATTTCATTTTTCTGGTTGTACTACAACAATGGTCTTTTTCTACCTGCTACTGCTCTAAGATTCCTGGGATTTGGTAGAAGGCATATGACTGAAGCCAACATGTATGGTTGGTTGCCTTGCATCTCTTCTTTCTTAGCTTGATCATGTCCACTGGTTTTTCCCTGAGATTCTACACCAGCACTTAGGGTTTCCTGCAGCTTCGATATAATTCATATTTTCTTCCATCCAGTTGGCCTACCCTGAATGATGGGACAACTGAGCCACTCTGACATCTCTGGGAAAGATGCCCAGTGAAGTTCAACCATCTTTCTCATGAATTCCCTGAAAGCACATGAGAGTTCTGAATTCCACTCACACCCCAAGATCCCAGTTCTTAGGGAGATGTTAACCCTAAATATGTTCTTCTACTCTGATTATTCCCATACCACGATGGCATATGTGTATTTCCTAGTATCTCATACTTTTTCTCTAAAATTATCTTCAAGTTTTTGACAGTTTCTTTTCAGGAAGCATGGAGAATTAAAAGCTTGAAACACATGTTTTTCAATATGTTATTCTCCAATTTCTTTCTTCCTATTATACTCCATAACAGACTGGACCAGAAACAGCAGGTGATCCACATACTCTGTGATAATAAATTTCACTAAAATATTTTTCCCATTTCCACTGAACTAAACTTAAAGGCAGGTTATTTAAGCAATGGAGAATTTGGTTACACCGTAATCAATAGAACATTAAAATAAGGAGACAATTAAAAGCAAACTTTAAAATCTGTATTTAGAAATTACACAGTGTTGTGTTTTAAAATCCCATGCCTATATTTTATTTCCTCACATTAAAAGAAAAGATACTCTATGCTCTATAAAATGTTTCATGATTAAGTCCACCGAACTTTATTATTACATTTTTACTAGCATTTGAGTATAGGTGGAGGGGAGGAGGAGAGGTTATCAATGGACACAATGCTATTGCTTGATAGCAAGAGTTTATTCCAGAGGTCTATGGCATAGTGAGGTGAATGTACTAACAATAAAGTGTTATATGGCTCAAAATAGAGAGATAGGAATTCTAGTGTACTCACCATTAGGAATGATAAAAATTTAAAGTGACATATATGCTAATTATCCTGAGTTAATCACTACCCAACAAACACATGAATCAAAAATCACATTTTACTTCATAAATAAGTACAAATACAATCAAAAAGTTAAAAATACATTTTCAAAAAATTTTAAAATTCAAGAAATCATTGTCTTTCCCAGGAAATTCAGGATTTAAACTACTGTTAAAGCTAGTGATTACATTTAATAGAAAAGTCTTATTTCATGTCTGCTATATTAGTCTTACTGAAAATTTCCATTTGGCTGGTCCCCAACATGGTGGATTGATGCCTTGGGTTGTCAAGAAAGGAAACCATGTCTAAAACAATACAAAAAGAAATAATACTGACATATTGTGTGGGGAGCTGTTTATGATCAGCAATTAAAACCAGGTTTGGTGAGCTGTCAGACACAGAAATCTGGCTTTCAGGAACTGGTTATCATTGAGAAATTGTTCCAGATGGCCTGAAGTATGTGATATCCGTGCAGTGGCTCACCAATGGGAATTTGCTGGTCTTGCTAGGATGACCTGCTAAAGCCAATGACTTCCTTAACTCCAACCCATCCTGTTCCTCATAAAAGAAGTTCCTCCTGATCCCCCATTACCATATGACTATAAAAAGAGGGAAGGTGGGCTCCTCCATCTTTGTTAGAAGCCAGATCTTAGCAGGTTCAACCCATCATGCCCCCTTTGATTTAAAAAGATAATTGTCTATTCTATTAATTAAGTTTCTTAGTGATTAATCTATAGCCGACTCATCCCTCCGACAGAAACCCTTTCCCTCACCCACATTGGACATGGAATAAACCCCACAATATTATATAAGACATTATTTTGTTAGTTTCAAAATGATTTTATATTAAATCTCTGGTTTCCTTGTTTTCCTTTACATTTCAAAGGTAAAATTGACTAAGGAAGTTAGCATAATTGAACAATTAAACAATTTTTCATGATTAAAATGTAAACTTTGAATTTTCCAATTACATTTTATTTTATGCATGTGATAGTTCAGAGTAAAATCAAACTAAACAAAGGAATTCATATCCTGAACATTTTCTCATAATTAAACTGAAAATTTTGCTGTTCATAATAGTCCACAAAAAGAACTAAAATTAAAGGATTTCTGAATTTATCATTTAACAGCTCTACTATAAATATCGACTGCTATTTAGTTCTGATTAATTGATTCTCTAAAATGTAGTTTCCACTTAACATTTTTTATTCATTTTGTGCAAAGCTTTTTGTTTAGGTAAAAGAGGCAATTTTTAGTTTCTAGAAAGAAATTGCAAAGAAGATAGATTTATATTTTAAAACCTATAGTAAAAGTATTATGTTTCATGTGGTATAATCACCAGAAGATGTTATCTTTCCACAAACAGAAACATTATTTCTATTTATTTTGAATGACTAATTGAGTTGATCACTCAGTATATATTCTCACAGATACAACCCATAAACCTACACAAGTTTAAAACTTTAATTTTCTAATTCCTTATTTTGTAAAGTACCTAAAGCAATTTTTCCCTTTAACATATGTCTCCATATATTTCCCTTCCCTCATATTTATAAGTATTTGAACACATGATCTTTAAACTGATTTTTATCCAAATAACCTGCAAAGTACTTAAAATGTTATTTTCTTTGTGCATATTTTCAAAAATATTAATGAAATAAATATACTTAAATAGAAATAATACTATGCAATGCAATGAAATATATAAATAAAATAAGATATAATATAAAGAAAATTCTTAGCTAAGAAATCAAGGTCTGAGAACTAATGTGTCTATTAAGGCCATTTTTGTGTAATTTCTACTTTCATTCACAAGGGCAACAGTAGGTTTTTGAATTTTTATTTTAAAAGTTCTGGAGAATAAGATGTTGCTTATACAGGAATAACATCTTCTATTTATTACTTTTAAAAATTCTAGTGAGGCAACTAAGACATCAAAAGAAGGGAAACACTAGCAAAATCTCAAATGTAAAATAAACCAAAAAATTAAGGCCTTCTGAATCTGAAAAAACAACAACAAAGACAAATTTCTTAGAAGAGCAAATACTTATAAATGAAAAATTATAGATTTATAAATATTTATTTTAAAGTGTTAAAAAATATGTTCAGATGAAGAAGTTTAGTAGTAGTCAAAAATAGTTTCCTAATCTAGTGTTTCTCAAAGCAAGAACAGCATCTGTCATTAAGGGACTTTGTTAAAAATGATTTCTGGTGCCATCACAGAACACTGAATTGAATCTTTTAGTATGGGACTTGAAAATATACATATTAAACAAGCACCAGTGATTCTAATGCATATTAAGTTTTTTTAAAAAGTATTCTAATTAGTTATAAATGATAGTAGAATGTGATTTGACCTACAGTATAACATCTCAGTTCTTCTAGTTGTACATTATGTAGAATTATCTTAGTTGTGTGTTAGGGGCTATGCCATGCGGACTAAGCCAAGATGGCGCCTGGCAACCAGGCAGAAGTTGTTTTGATCACATCGGTGGTGAGGAAGTTGGTTAACATAGACACACCCAAGTGCTTTATCATTGGCCATATTCAAATAAGTCCACACACACAATGAGTGCACATGTATTCCCGAGTGCTCCTGCTCGTGCCTGTTTGACCTTTACCGTGTTTGGACAGCTAGCTCCTCACCTGATCTTGGCATAACTAGCGTTGGCCCTACCCTTCACCTCCTGGAGGGAATATAAGCCGGCTCTCCTCAAGCGCCAGTGTTCCAGGTTCCTGAATCATCAATAAACTGCTTCAAATTCAAGAGTCTTGCTGCCCATTTGTCTCCTGCGCCAAATTGACTCCGCTGGATGGCGTCAAGTGGTGGCCGATATGGGGAACTCTGCATTCGTCTTCCCTCCCGAGAACCCAAACAGTAAGTAGCGAGGTAAGCTGCAGCCCCTGTCTTTAAGGCAGTTTGGTGCTCAGGATAGCTGGCCAGGTAGTGAAATACAAAAATAAATAGGATAGTAAATAAGCTCCAGAGTGCGTGTATTTGTGTTGCTTGTGTGTTTGTACCACTGTTAGTGTGGTCTTTGTTCGTCCTGTATCAAACTTATTTAGCAGCAAAAGATGGGTTCGGAAATATCACAAAATCAGTCTGAAAGGATAATTCAAAAATTATTAAAGGAAAATGGCACACCAGAAAACAAAAAACTGTAAAATATTATGTACAGACCCTACAGAGGGTGAGTCCTTGGTTTTTAGAAAAAGGCTTAATGAACATTCCTCAATGGGAACAACATGGGAATGACTTAAGAAAAGCAGAAGCAGAGGGTGTAGACCTCCCCCCTGGTACCATTCCTATGTGGACCTTAATAAGAGGATGCCTAACTTCAACTAAAGGAGGCATAAAAAATATATTACAAGAAGGAGAAGAAGTGCTAGAAGAGATTAAAGAGGAAGTTAGCTGGAGTAGCCAAAAACAGGAAGAAAGTTCTGAAGAGAAAGGAGACACTGGGGAGGAACTAGAAAATAAGCAAGTTATTGAAGAATTGCTAAAGGGCAGGAAAGACCATGAGATAATTAACCCCTCAGCTCCCCCTTATAATAAAAGGTGGGAAGACCCGACATTTTGTAAGCACTCTTGTCGGCCATGTTGTAGTGGAGTCCCAAGTGATAAACAGACCGCGGATTGCTGGGACCCTGTGGAAGGCCCATTATGACTGTCCTGTCTGGTCTTGGCGAACAATCAGGAGCAGCAATTTCATCAGGCCCTAGAATTTAAAACAGTAAAAAATCTTAAAGAGGCAGTCGCTACTTATGGGCCCCAAGCTCCTTTTACCATGAGTATGGTGAAATCCATCGCAACACTTAATCTGACTCCTAGTGATTGAGCAAGTATGTATCGAGCAGTTTTGCATGGCGGACAATATTTAATGTGGAAAGTAACCAATCAAGAGCTCTGTGCAGAGATGGCTTGTAGAAATGCAGCCACAGGTTTCCATCAACAAAACCTAGATATGTTACTGGACAAGGACTATACGCTGAACAACAGCAACAAATTACATATGATCCAGCGGTCTATCTTCAGATAGCTACCACCACTGTTAGAGCTTGGAAAACATTACAAGGTCATGGGGACTTGCAAGGGCAATTATCCAAAGTTATATAGGGCTCCAATGAACCATATGCAGAATTTGTAGACCGTCTGTTACAAACATCAGGCAGAGTGTTTGGGGATTCAGAACAAGCAATGCCTTTAATAAAACAGCATATAAACAAGCTAATAAATGGTGCAGGGAAGCAATTAGGCCATGGAAAAATAAGGATCTCAATACCTATTTAAAAATATGCAGAGATATTAATGAGTCAGCTACACAGGGTCAAGTACTAACAGCTGCTGTCACCCAAGGAGTAGCTCAAGCTATGGGGGCCAAACCCAAAAGCTGTTTTTCATGTGGACAGCCAGGACATTTTAAAAGGGATTGTCCAAACCCAGGTCATAGTACACACAAAAAAATGCCCGGAGTATGACCAAGATGTAAAAAAGGAAAACATTGGGCAAGTGAATGTAAATCTGTAACTGACACTGAAGGAAAACCATTCCCAAAAACCGAGATGAGGGGCCCTCGAGCTCCGGCTCCACAAATGTTCGGAACCCTGAAGGAAGGACAGTCAGCGGCAGATCCCATCAGAGTGATTCCTCAAACCCATTATCCATTAATTCCCTCATCAGACATACAACAGGAAGCACAGAATTGGACCTCTGTGCCACCACCAGAGCAGTACTAACTCCAGAAATGGGGGTTCAATTACTACCTATGGATATCTATGGATCTCTTAAATCGGGGACAGTAGGTTTACTATTAGGGCACAGTTCTGCTGCCCTAAGAGGACTCCATATAACACCAGGAGTAATTGATCCAAATTATGAGGGAGAGATAAAAATAACGGTCAGTTCCCCAAAAGATATTTCTGTTATAAGAATTGTACCAAAAATATCCTCAGCATCTACCATTCATTCCTCATTATCTACAATTCAAAAGTTAATTTGGGACCGTAAGGAACCATTTTTTGTTGGACATTTAAGGGCTCATACTGGGTTACCAGGACCTCTCAGTTTGGGTAACACTTTAGCAGACTTAGCTACTAGAGACATACATATTTTTTCCACGTTCTTAGAAGCAGAAAATTTTCATAAAAACTTCCATGTTAATGCTAACACTCTTCAAAAACGTTTTAAATTGACTAAAGAACAAGCTAGAAGTATTGTAAAATTGTCAACATTGTGTCACTTATCTCCCAGTACCTCGAAATGGTGTTAACCCTAGAGGATTACAAACCAACCATATATGGCAAATGGATGTTGCTCATATCCCAAAATTTGGAAAGATTAGATACATGCATGTGTCCATAGATACTTATTCAGTATTTATTATGGCCTCCTTACAGTCAGGTGAAAAAACAAAAGATATTATAAATCACTGCCTACATACCTTTTCTATTCTGGGCATTCCAAAAACAATAAAAACAGACAATGGTCCAGGCTATCCTTAACCTTTAAACAGTTCTGTTCTACATTTAGTATATATCATGTCATAGGTATTCCTTATAACCCCCAGGGACAAGGAATTAGAGAAAGAGCTCATCTAACCATTAAGACCTTATTAATAAAACAAAAAGGGGAATAGGGGAGTCATATCCACCTAAGAACAGATTATCCATAGCCCTTTTTATCTTAAATTTTTAAAATTTGGATAAATCAGGAAAATCAGCAGCGGATCGACATGCTGCAATTGACACTGACATAAAGCCACAAGTTTTATGGAAGGATGTTGTAACAGGAGAATGGAAAGGACCTTCCCCAGTCTTGATTTGGGGAAGAGGGCATGTGTGTGTATTTCCACAGGAAGAAAAAACACCAATTTGGATTCCAGAAAGGCTAGTCCGAGCAGTTAAAAGGGTTCATCAAGATGCAGCCGAGCCCTCTGAAGATCCTGCCGCTACTAATGATGATAATGAATTTCATCCAAGGTGAACAGTTCTGGACAATAGTCAAGTTACTTACTGCCTTAACTAGTTCCAGTCTCTCAAAATGGTACAGTCTTTCCTCAGTCCTTTTCCACTAATGAATCCACTAGGCAAGCTACCCTTAGGTACACACCACCATTGGACTCCAAATTTACCCTAAATTTATCACTAAAGAATACATTGTGCCTCATCTTTAGCAATGGCACACCTGTGTACAATTGATTAATCCTACTTTGGCAGGTATTACCTTAAATAAAGAAAACAACTCCAATACAAATGTCACTGGTTACATGCCCAAAGCTAGTAGTAATAAGACTGATTTTCATATCCATTGGTATGGCCATCGCCAGTCCTTCAAAAGGCCTATTTCTTGGCCTCCTTTATGGGAAACTTGTCAGCACCTAGGACCTGATAAAAAGGTTTCCAGTAATCTGGCTTTTGGACCTTGGTATTTACCTAATCAAATATATATCACAACTCAAAGCGCAGAAGATTTTATAGAAAATTTGGAATATAAAGGTAATTTCAACCCCTTATCCATCTGGTCCTTATGCAGGCCTAAGGTATGTACAGAGATAAGCCCCCTGACTTTTGTAAAAGGAGGGTCTATAAGTAAAGGAAAGTGCACTGATCAAAAGGTTAATGGAGTTAATACTGAAATATGTAGAGAGAGTGAAACAATTGTTTTTTCATATACTCCTGTGTACCTAGCTCTCCCTTTCCTTATTGTGACTTCTAATGAGAACCTCTCTAGACAGTTATCTTCACAGATCGCACAACAATGGACAGATAGATTCAACGAGCTAGTAACAAGACTTCGACAACAAATCCTCACCATAAACACCACTAAGGTGGAAGTCAAACCGGGAGAACTTATCACAGGAGCATTAAATAAACTAACACAATTTGGCACCAAATTTGGGGGACTCTTAAGTCTCACACTAATAAGCTTGGGTGAGCTTGTGTTAATTCTATTCTACATTTACAAACGCCTCAAAACCAGTCAACAGGCTCATAATGTGATCATAAAACAAGTCATGGCCGCCCTTGAAGCAGGACAATCTCCCAACATATGGCTTAGTATGCTGGATCGGTAGTCAAAGACGGGTAACCAGGGAAAACACTGTACCAACCTAAGACAGAAGGGCCAACCCTGCTTTGGTATCCTTTGATGATGGGTAAGGACAGGATGTTGATTCCTGGGACCTAAGACAGACACGATCCCTGCCAGCTTCATTTTCATTTCATATAAAGAAAGGGGAGATGTTGGGGGCTATGCCATGCGAACTACACCAAGATGGTGCCTGGCAACCAGGCAGAAGTTGTTTTGATCACATCGGTGATGAGGAAGTTGGTTAACATAGACACACCCAAGTGCTTTATCATTGGCCATATTCAAATAAGTCCACGCACACAATGCATGCACATGTGTTCCCAAGTGCTCCTGCTCATGCCTGTTTGACCTTTACTGTGATTGGACAGCTAGCTCCTCACCTGACCTTGGCATAACTAGTGTTGGCCCTACCCTTCGCCTCCTGGAAGGAATATAAGCTGGCTCTCCTCGAGCATGGTGTTCCGGGCTCCTGAATTATCAATAAACTGCTTCAAATTCAAGAGTCTTGCTGCCCGTTTGTCTCCTGCGCCAAATTGACTCTGCTATACGGTGTCAGTTGTGTCAGATGATTTTTCCCAAAACTATAATTAAATCAGTGTGGCTGGAGACTGAGAAAAGGTGAGTGCTGAGAGCAGGGTGGAAAGGATAGGGGATGATCCTTTCCCTTTGGTGAAAGCAGGTAAGAAGTAAATTCACCTAGAGCGCAGTGCCTCTCCAAGAGGGAGGAGACAAGTGCACTTCAGTGAGGATATGCATCGACATGCCTTGGAACTTGGGTTGTGGCATAAAGAGAATGAGTGAAAGAATGAAAAAAGTAATATTCAAAATACCATATTTGTAAATTTGTCCTATGTTCATGGGATGTTTACCTAACAGAGGGTAGAAGAAATTTCATTCTGGGGCAGATTAGTCAGCCCATTCTATCTACACTGTTATTACTCCTAGTATAATTGTAAAAATATAGAATAAAACTGTGATTTGAATTTTAGCAGTATGTGTGGGAATAATGGAGAACAGAAAAACAACAAAACCATGCTTATTGGAAAATGTCATGTCTTAATTGATTTTTTAAATCTAACTGTATTTCTTTCAAGAAATGATAAATGTTTGAGGAAATATGTTCAGGTTGATTTAAACATTGCACAATATATACATGTATCAAAATATCATGAATTTAAAGTCATCTTAACAGTCTGCTTAATAAAATGTATTCTCTACTCCTAAAAAAAAAAAAAAAAGAAAATTAAACATTAGAATTGAAATTGAACATTGATATCAGTTTGCCTTCTTAGTGTAATTAAAAAAAACTGTAAACTAAAATATGAAAAAGATAAAAATGAAATGAGAAGACTTCTGGTTCTTTCCGAAGAAGGTTAAACTCACCCCTCCTTAAGGCTATTGCATTTTCTATTTTTTTCTGTATTGAACCCAACCTTCAAATGTTTACCTACCTGGCTGTATTCTTATCATTCAAGAGTCAACACAATAAGCCCTTCTCAGACAGACTACAGTGATCACCTTATTTAAGTTTATGTGCTCCAGTTATTCTCCTGATAACATCTTGTGTTATTTCACTCAATTCCATGTTACTATTGTGTCCATCTTCCATCCTGCCACCCACAAAGTAGCATGCAAATACTGGAATGTAGAATGATTTTCTAGTGTACTCAAATTAGATGTTAAATAAAATTCTGTTGAATAAAGACATTTGTTTTTTCAATTAAAAATAGCATGGAATATACAAAATAATTAAAATATTAGTTGATATGTCTGTGAAGTAAGAAATATTGATTTTTGGAATAAACAAAATATAATAAAGATGGCATAGAAAGGAAAAAGAGAGATCTTTATAAAATTCTATTTGCATGCATTTTTTTTGAAGACTTAGGTTTTAACTCATTTAGAGCACAACTGCTGGATTGTATGGTAAGACTGGGTAATTTTGTAAGAAATTGAAAATTTGTCTTTCCAAATGGCTGTACCACCTTGCATTTCCACTTGCCATAAATAAGAGTCCGTAAGTGTCACTTCATGTTCATACAATTGATGTTAGTCATGTTCTTGGCCTTTCTAATAAGTATATATGTTCTCCTGGTCTTAATTTGCATTTCTCAAATGACTTATTATATGGAACATATTTTCATACATATGTGTATTAAAATGTACTTTTTAAAGAAATTTGATGTGATAAAGTCAGGGATTTTCCTGCTCTAAATAACTTCCTGCTTGTCAGGTGATGATTTGATGATCTCATTATTCTAAATTGATAAAACAAAAACTATATTTCTCAATCTGTCTTTCTCATTCAATCCATATAGATGGTGTCATTTTTTTAACTTGTATTTTATATTTTATCCAAAATGGAGTAAGGATTTTTTTTTTTTTTTTTTTTTTTTTTTGCACTGCACGTTAAACTCAGGGGTGTTCTAACTATTGAGTCACATCCCTAAACCTTTATTTTTTTATTTTGAGACAGGGTAATGCTAAGTTGCTCAAGGTCTCACTAAGTTTCTGAGGCTGTCCTTTAACTCATGATCCTCCTGCCTCATACTCCTGAGCTGCTGGGATTATAGGCATGCACCACCATGCTCAACAGGGATAAATTTTAATGATATAGGATTGATAAGTATATCTTTTAAAGTTCTTACTCTAGTTTCTACTAAGATGAAATGACTGCAAAGTGTGAATAAGATAATACATTTAAATGTTTAACACATTTTCCTCTTTAAAAATTTATCAGGGCATAATTGACAAAACAATAGTTATTTAAAGAATAAAATGTCATGCTTTGATATAAGTGTATCTTTCTAGCATTCTCATTGAATGCAAACTTTTACAGTCAACATTATTATCATGGTCATAATTTTTAAGCATATCAGTTTCAATATCATCCCAATAATACTTCATTTCATGAATTTTTACTTACAAAATAGTTGCATACCATATGGCCTCCACATTCCTATAATTTTGAACTGAGTTCAGTGTTTTCTGACTCTGTGTCTTGTTTTTACATGAATCAGAATTCTGTCCTATCACAGTGAACATTTTGAGGAGCCCAGACAGCCTGTGTGTCACTCCTAAAATATGTGTTGGAAAAATGGCCCACCTCCTTGTTATTCAGTTTAGATACTCACCTGATCCTCACAAAGCCACAGAGCACTTCAAATTGTTGCCAACGCTTTTGGTGTTAAAGAACCTCTGCCCTCACTTCCTAGGACTCTTCATTAATCATTATCTGTTTCAGAAATTTGAAATTTATATTCCTCTGATGAAGGCATACACCTACTTCAACAAAAGTTAATCTGTGGCTCTGTTTCCTACTCTTTAACCCAAACCATAACAAAACAGTTTTAAAAGTATGTTGTATAGTTTATTCACATGTTATTTAGTAATGTTTTCTTTAATTTCCAAATTGAAGATTTTTCTGGTATTTAATTGGTATCTTCTTTAATTATATTGTTGTCTAGAATCATATCTTCTGTATTTTTATTCTCTAAAATTTATTATATTTTATAGCTGAGAATGTCACCTATTTGTGAATTTTCTATACAAGCTTACTGATAGGTATTCTGTTGATGTTGGGTGGAGTATGATGTCAATCACATGATATTGATTGATGGTATTGCCCACTTCAATTGCAGCCTTACTGATTTTGCTTCCTTGGTCTATCAATTTTTGAAAGAAAATTATTGAAGTTTCCAACTATAATAGTAGTATTATCTATTTCTCCTTTAGTTTGGGTTACCTTTGCCTGTCCTGTTTTAATGTTTTTTTTTCGCTATTAGGTACATACAGATTAACAATGGTTATGAGATCTTGGCACTTTACCAGCAGAATTGACCCTTTTAAAATTGTTTAATAACAGTTTTAATGTTCATAATTCCCCCTCATATTGTTTGGATATGGTATTATTTTGTTGTTATTCTGAAGACTACTTTGTCTGAAATCAATAAAAGTACTTCAGCTCTTTTGTGATTAGTGTTAAAATGATACATAGTTTTTTAACCCTTCGCCTTCAAGCTCTGTGACTGCAGTCAGTGATTTTCTTGTACAGCTACAGTTGTGTAACTGTAAAGGTTAATTGGGGTCCAGTTATAAAGGTTAAGAGGAGAGCTAATAAAGAGTCAAGCACACAGGATGGTGAAGAGCAAGAAGTGGCTCCCATGGGAAAGCCAGACCAGTTTATTTTCTATTCCAGCGTCATATCAAGTTACACTAGGTTGCACAGTACAGTTAGAGTTGAGCATGTGCAGATCCATAACTTGCTTACTTCTTACTAATACCAAAGGCTATTAGAATAAGATAAAGTCTCCAGGTCTCAAGGACAGAGGAATTGCAAAGCATCTCTAAGCCATTCAAACAGGGTGCAGATAGTATTCTAAGGAGTTTTCTCCACTGAAGAACTTTTACTCCCCTGTACATTGACTGACCTGAAATCCCTACACAAAACATATAATCTCTCATGTTTCTGACAATATGTGTCATTTAATTGTTATGTTTTACCATCAGCATAATTGTCAATCACTTAAATTATCCATATGCTAAGTTGTCCAGTTATAATATTATTACTCAAAGGTATAGCTATTATTCTTAAATCAATTAAAGGTAAGAAAAATAAGTGATATTATCCTCCTATTATTTATTCCTTCTCTAATGTTTCTCTCCCTCTCTCTCTTTCTCATAAAATAAATATTTGAAATATACATATGTATATATATATAATTTCCATTAGCCTAAATAAAATTACAATATTTTTTACAAAGCATATCTGTACATGATGAATTCCCACATTTGTTTGTTTCTCTGAAATCTATTTTTTATTTATTCTGCAGGGTAATTTCACTGGATTTTTATTCTATTTTGATGTTAATTTTTTTGCTTTTGGTATTTTAAAAATTATACACAGTATTTTTTTTCTTATTTCTTTCATGGAATCTTATATGAAGTCCACTATAATTTTGTCCTTGTAATAAGTAATACCCTCTGTTCATACCTTCTTTCAAGGCACAGTTTTTTTATTCGATTTTCTGCTGTTTTAATATGATATGCCTAAATGTTTGTTTGTTTGTTTTTCTTATACAACTGGGAGTTTGCTGAGTTTCCTGAATCTGTGGTTTAGCTTCTGTTATTAATTTTCAAAATGTCCCAACCATTATTTCTATATGTATGGGTTAATTTTCTTTAGCACATTTATCTCTTTCTGTTAAATCCATTACATGCATACCGCACATTTTGAAATTGTATTACAGTTCTTTTATATTCTGTTCAGGATCTTCCCTTTGTAATATATTTCATTTTGGAAGTTTTGGTCAGCGTATCTTCAAGCTAATTAATTCTTTCCTTAGTTATTTTCAGTCCACTGATGAGTCCATCAAGGACATTCTTCATCTATTTTTCCCTTAGCATTCACTTTTAATTTTTTTTCTTAGATTTTCCAGCCCTTTGCTTAAGTTACCCATTTTTTCTCACATATTGTCTTCTTTTATTCCACTAGAGTCCATGCCATATTAATCATAGTTATTTAAATTCCCTATCAATTCAAAAACCTATGACATATCTGGGAATGCTTCAAATGTTTGCCTTGTCTCTTCACAAGATTTCTTTTCCTCATCTTTTAGTATGCTTTGAAATTACTGTAAGTCAGACATAACGTAAGAGATATTGGGAAACAAAGTAAATAGTACTTTAGTGTGTTTTTTTGTTTATTTTACTAGTGGTTTCTGTTGTGTTTAATGCTTACTATAACTGTAGGAATCAGAAGTATCTAATCCTTCTGGTATCCTTGTTTTTGCTTCTGCGGTATTTGAGTTTTTCTAAGAATTCCTACTTAGATTGAGTCTGATTCTTGCAACTCTTTTTCTTGTAGTCTGATGTTACTAAGCTGAAGCCCAACTGGTAAGATGATGAATTATTTTGCAAGTGAAGCATTATATAATCTTACGATTTAATGCTTATCTGTTAGTGGACCTGTGTACCTCAACTACAACCTGTAGTATTTCTGGTTTTTACTTCCCCAGTCAACTTAATCTTCTTAAATGAGACATGAATACTGGAGGGGTCTGGGTCAAAAATATGCCTTTCATCAAGTGGGATTAGCCACAAAGGGTTCTTTCTACACTTTTCATTAGGAACTTGTAGGGTTTGTGGAAGTTAACCCCAGAAAAGGATATAACAAAACTACAACTCTTTTCTACCTAGTAATTTACTCTCATGTTATTCTACATTTGACTTCTGGTAACTTGTTACTATATCATTTATGGGTTACTACTAATTTAGGACTCCTGGAGCTTCTGTTCCAGGTAAACTGATCTTAACTGTAGTTCCCTGGATTTGACTGTCTCTCTTGACTTTGATCTACCCTGAAATGTCATATCATTGAAAAAAACATTGATTTCCAGTTTATGCATCTTTTTCTTCTAGTTGTTGATTTTTGACAGAATGGGAGGGATGATTTCCAAACTATCTGTTCAAAATGAAACAGGAAGTTCCATATTTCCTTTTAAAAATTGCACTTAAATGATACTTTATTTAAATAATAAAGTAACTATACTTTTTTTACTCATGATGATGTCATGCAGGTTCTACTACAGAACAGGTATTAAATTAATTATTTAATTTCTGTAATACTTGAAATTATGCATTAATTTATTTGCTGGTTATTTAAAAAACTTCTTTTCTAAAAATGAAGTTCCCAGGAGCTTCATGATTTTCTTCTGATAGTCTCATAAAGCTTTTAGTCCTTTTTAATATATGCATATTATCAAAAGGTAGAAGTGACATCCTGAGCAGTTTTGTCACTTAAAAAATAAACAAACTGTCAAACAAATCTGCTTCTAGCAAGAATTGCACTAGTTTTTTTTTTGTTTAGATATTTTGCAAATAAAATGAACCAATTGAGGAAACATGTTTGGATAACATCTGCTTTCTTCAACTTGCATAGTCTGAAACAAAGAGTGTGCTAGAGTATTTCCCATTAATTGTTCCCATTGTGAGTGAATTATCCTGAATAGCCAATATACTTTATTCTACAGTTTCTCATTAAAACCAAAGCAGCTAAAGTTTGTGGGCCATCATTTTCTATGCTACATTTAATATGCAAACTAATTTTGAAAGGCAAGAGGCACCTGCACCACAGATTTCAAAGGAATTTGCATAATAAATATAGTACAGACTCAAAGCTTGCCTTGTAGAGGACAATGACAGATGTGTAAGCAGTTTTGTGTGATAGTCCTGCATAACAAAATTTGCTCCAGAGTTGAATTTCAGGGTCAGAGTAGGACAAGTAATCTATTATAGGATAAACATTTCATGTAAGCAAACATTCTATGTTAAAGCATCCAAGATTTATTCTCCATATAAACTGATGGGGGAGGCTCTTCTCTTTGATCTAGAGATCTTGTATTCTCTACTTGAATATCTGACTGCCTCATATTTGAAGATAAGAGACTTTGCAACCTCACAAGAGAGAGGGCACTAAATTCTGATCTTGTTCTTTTTCCACTTAGTTTATTTTTTGTGTTTACTATTATTTATTCTTCTGAAAATGGTATCAAATACTTCTTATATATGTGATTGTGGAAGTCATAAGTATTAAAAGACAAATGAAAAATACTGATCCATATGAAAATATATTGGGCTGGGGAGATAGCTCAGATAGTAGAGTACTTGCCTCTCAAGCACAAGGCCCTGGGTTCAATCCCCAGCACTGCCAAAAAAAAAAAAAAAAAAATTCAAAGAAAAAAGAATAAAAAATATGAAAATATATCCACTGGCTTTTTCCACAAACTATGTTAATGCTAAAAACTAATTGGTAAACAAAGTTAACTTTTAAGATAGCTCAGAGAAAATCTACTTAGCTTCAAAAATAACTTGTGAAGTGATTGATTAGTGATTCAGAGATTTATTAACCTCATTATTAAAGGCATTGAATACTTGGAATAAAGTATAACAATGCTCTACATCTATCTAATGGTAGCTCCAGGTAAATTATAAATTATAAGCCAGAACAACGATGGAGGAAAATATTGGTTTTTCTAGAATTATACTTAAGTATACTGGAATTTAGTGGAGTCGGACAAGTGGAATTTTTGTCAAAAAGAAAAGATACATTTCCACATGCACAGGAATTTGCTCAGTTGGAAACCTCTATATTTCTACTCTTAGAACACCACAAAAAGCTTCCATAGAATAGTTATTTGATGAGACTTTAAAAAATGCTATAAGTAAAAGGAGAGGACAGATACTCCTAGGTAAAAATACACAATGTTTTATAATCCAAATTAGGAACTCTAATCAATTAATTAGAAATTGGGAGCACAAGTAAACCAGTTAGTATTGCTGATAATTATGGAATCAGATAAAAAAAATACAGCTTAAATAAGATAGAAGTTGATTCTTCTTTGGGATCAATGATATTAAGTATGTGACAAAATTACCCTGACTCCTTCCGCTTTACCTGTCTGCTGTCTTTAGGGTTTGAAAGATTGAACACAGCCAATTCACATCCAAGTAAATAGGATATGGATGCAAACAAAGAAGTGGGACTTGGTTCCTACTCTGCACTCTCTTAAAAATGATAATCACAACTTAAGGCTTTAGTCTTGAGAAACAAATGTGTGATGCTTTTATCAACAAGAACTATCTTCCACAATGACTCACATCCTTATGTCATTGTCACAGATGTAAAATTAGTATTTAATATACTGGATTAAAGTAAATCATTGATCCTGAAGGTATATTTAAATGAATATTAGAATTTTATACAAGTATCAGAAGACCTGAATGATCTGGGTGTGCAAAGTTCTATAATTAATTTAATGTTGCATGTATAAAATACTAAAATTTTAAAAATACAACATGGTATTGCACTTCTATTAAATTTATTTTCATATGTACATATGTATGCATATGCACATATGACCTATTTTTAAAATTTTTATTGAATACCTGTAAAACTATTGTTTGAATTGAAAGACCTAGTGAAATTGTACCATAGTATACTCATTTTACTTTTCAAAATCAAGAACTTTAAAAATAATAAAATTCAAAGTATTATGTGATAGTGCGATTTTGCAACTGTTATATATTTCAATTATGAGGGGTAAAGCTTTGCAAAATATCTAGATATAAAAATGGAACAAAGTATTTGTCAATATGAGTATCTCTTAATTGAGACTGAAATTAAATTAAGAGGACACAAAAACAGCTATCATGTTCTTTATGAAATCCTGGAGGTTTTACACATAATCAAATAAAAAGGAGGGCAAAATTACAAAAGCCTTTATTTAAATATGAACACTACAACCTAGAAAAGCAAGTGGAGCTAAATCATTGGGCTACATTTGAATCAAGAGCAATTTATAAAAACAAAATTATTCAATTCTTTCTTCTCCTGTCACTCAAGTAGATGTTATGATTGAATTCTGGGGCAGTACAAACTAGAGGCTTATATGATTAAACTGAGACATTCCAACAGAATATTCCAACAGTTTTGCTTCAGTGATCTTGTATGATAGTATGTAGTTAGTAGATACAAAAATTCCATATATTTGAAATAAAGGCAAAATAATTCAGATTTATATCTGTTTAGAAACTAGAACTATTTTGAACTTTCATTGTTAGCAACAGAAAAAATCAGGAAGTTTAAATAGCACTCAATAAATATAAGTAATATTTCTCAGAACTTTATGAAATCTTAATATATTAGGTAGAGAAGAAACGAGCTGTAAAATATTTATCCATATTTTTGTATAAGAAATTTCAAGTGCTAAGCAAGATAGTCTAAAAATATGAATCTCAATTGTTCAAACAATTCTACTTTATAAAATAGCTATAAATAATATATGTAATAATATATACACATCATATGCAAATGAGACAATCATAATAGATTGGATAAATAAAAACTATAATAAAATAAAAATAGATGAAGAAGAAATAGCTAAATGTAAGAAAATCATACTAAAGAACTAGTTGAAGGTCTGTAACTTATTCTAACTCCATACTAACATAATATCAAATACTGTTCTAGAATTATGAAAATAACTGACTCAGCTGGATTTCCCAGAAGCGAAGTTCTTGACATTACATGCTATGTTTTATGGATAGCACTTAAATAAGGGAGTGAGTAATGTAAGAGAAAATCTTATGATGAGTAATTGTTCATAATGGACATTTAAAAACTGATGAAAATAATAATGATGGAGCATGAGAATTTCAGGAACTTATGTTTTTAAGAGACAAAACCTTAGCAAGTAATATGCCAGAGTTTCTTTTTTGCAGAATTTTATTTTCAGATTTTAATTTTCCCACAGGTATTAAATTTGAAGGGCTAACTGTGTCTAATAGTTATTATTTTGATCTAGAAAAGGATATTTGGTGATTTGTAGAACAAAATACTTGAAGTAATTCTTGAGAATCTGTGACAAATTGAGAAGCTCTTCAGATGACAAACAAAAGGTTTTCTGAAAAACTAGTGATTTCTTACTAATGTATTTTGAGAATAACAAAGGGAGTGTAGTAGATACATTATAAAAAAATTAAAACTGGTCTTGACATTTTCATAGGGGTTCCCACAGTGAAACTAGAGGTATCCATGAGTTGAAGAAGTTAACAGGATTATGTTTATTTTTCAGTTGTTACATTTCTAATATAACACATACACATGCACTCACACACACACACACACACACTTATTTACACTGAGAGTGACCAAAGAGAAGACAATAAAAAAAGTAGAAAGACTTTGATATCTATAGCAGCTCAATTCACAATAGCTAGATTGTGGAACCAACCTAGATGCCCTTCAACAGATGAATGAATAAAGAAACTCTGGTATATATACACAATGGAATATTATTCAGCCATAAAGAAGAATAATATTATGGTATTTGCAGATAAATGGATGAAATTGGAGAATATCATGCTAAGTGAAAGAAGTCAATCCCAAAAAACCAAAGGCCGAAAGCAAATGTTCTCCCTGATAAGTGGATGATGATATATAATGGGGGTTAGGGGGGTGGTGGGTAAAAGAAGAATGGAGGAACTTTAGATTACGTAAAGGAAAATAAGAGGGAGGGGGTGTGAGAAATGGTGGAATGAGACAGACATCATTACCCTATGTACATGTATGATTACACAAATGGTATGAATCTACATCGTGCACAACCATAGAAACGAAAAGATGTACCCCATTTGTGTACAATGAATCAAAATGCATTCTAAAAATAAATAACAAAAAGGAAATAAAAAAATTTAAAAAAAGAAATGTAGTACATACTTGATTAAGTGGGTGGATAGGAAATTCTGAGGTTTGAAAAATGGCACATATTTCTAAAGTATCAATATCTCTCATGAAGTAGATTGCATTTTAAACATTGGACAAGTTTCAAAAATACAAAGCCACATAAAGACAATAAAATTAATTTGAAAAAAAGTAGAAAGAGAAAGGAAGTAAATGAATGGGGACCAAAATTTTAATGTATAACACATTATATTACATTTAAAATAATATTCACAAAAGTTACTTTCTCCCAATGAGGGAAACTTACTTTCACCCAAAGAGGGATTTATGGATTTTGAAGTTAAGGAAATTTTCTAAGGCAAGTATCCACCCATGAACATCTATTGACTTATCAATAGTTTTCTACTTTATCAAAATACTTTGGAGTTAGCATTCATTATTTTTAAAAAATACTTTTTGTCTTAATAATTCTAAAATTTAAAAAAATCTTTGAAAAATTATTGAAATTATATTTAAATATACTCATAACATATACCCAATTCACACAGTAATGAATTTTGTAAAATAAAAAGTAATATGCTATATCTTCCCACAGTCATGAAATATATTTTGGAGAATGTTTTGATATCTTGTCTTCACATGTATCCTCATATATATCTTTGCCTACCTACACAGAGTCTTATTTTATCACACAAAATAAATTATACTCCATATGTTTGCTTTTCAATGTAGAAATCTGTAAAACATTTTTCTATGAATTAGTCTACAGAATCAAGTTGTTCATCCATATTTTTAGTGGTTTCATTGCACAAATCAAAAACAAACAAATTTATCATTTTATTTATTTATTTTTTGCAGTTTGGGGAACTGGACTCAGGGTTTCCTAACACTGAGTTACATCCTCAGAACTTTTTTATTTTGAGACAAGATCTGCAAAGTTGCCCAGGCTGACCTTGAACTTAACTTCAATCTTCCTGCCTCAGCCTCCCCAGTCAGAGTCACTGGGTTTACACATGTGTAGTCTGCAGCTGCCTTTGTTTTGCCTTTTTGTTGAATGTGTCCACATAAGGTTTTTTTTCATAAGTTTCGGGTGTTATACTCTCAGTACCTATAAGATCTGTAAAGAAATCTGTAAGGTCCGTAAAGAAATTTAACAGTAGCTTTCCTGAATTCTCAGTTTCTGTCCACAGTTTGCTTGCCCTTTCCACAGATTTCATCATTGTTTCTCCTGATACTTTTTCTAACTTTTGTTAATAATCTCCTTGCATCTTATGTAACCTCTACTAAGGTGATTTTACTGAACCCAGTACTGTTTCTTCCAGGCACCAAATTCTCTAACACTTCCTATTGTTAAGAAATAAATCAGCTTAAACTGGTGGCTTAAAACAAGAATGAATGTGTGTACCCATGAGGAGGCCATGTGTCTCTTGTGGCATCTACAGAGCTTCTATATTTGGCTATAGGCTCCCAAAGGGAAGAGAGTTAGGATAAGTCCAACACAAGAGCACATTTCAAACTCTTGCTTTCATTATGTATCTTAATGTCCCATTGTTCAAATCAAATTACTGTTTAGCACAAAGTCAAACTGAGATGAACCTATTTAAAACTAAATATTAAGATTTAGACAAATTAATAATTATTTTAAGGCTCCTGAAGTTTACATTGTGTTTATTAAAGTCTATACTCAAATATTAGAGAAAAAATTCAGTCTTTCTTTTATAACATTTTTCATTTTTATGTATGAACCTTTGCTTTTTATGGAATATAGTATGAAATAATTAAAATAATAAAGTTTATTTTATCCAAATGATTAGTCAATTATGAGAGTAACATTTATGAATTACTTTAAATGCCCATGAATAACATTCAAAATATATCTAATAGCCTATTATTAAGATTTTATAACTATTTTATGACTATTTTTGTTGTCACTTTAATTTGTGTAATTTATACTAAATACTTTATATTATTTCATTATGTGCTGTTATACCTAAAAATAATATGCAATGAATAATATATTTTTTATTTTTTATTATTAAAATCTTTTATTTTTAGACTGCATTTTGACTCATTATACATAAATGGGGTACAACTTTTCATTTCTATGGTTGTACACAATGTAGATTCACACCATTCATGTAATCATACATATACATAGGGTAATACTGTCTGTTTCATTCTACTATCTTTCTGTCCTCCACCCCCTTCCACCCATTTTCCTCTACACCTTCCAAAGTTCCTTCATTCTTCTTTTCCCCCTATCAAACCCCCTCATTATATATTGTCATACACTTACCAGAAAACATTTGGCCTTTGGGCTCAGCCTATTTCACTTAACATGGTATTTTCCAACTTCATCCATTTACCAGCAAATGCCATAATTTTATTCTTCTTTATGACTGAGTAATATTCCATTGTGTATATAGCTCAGTTGGTAAAGTGCTTGCCTCACGAGCACAAGGCCCTGGGTTCAATCCCCAGCACCACCAAAAAAAAAAGTACCTCCATGGTGTATATATACCACAGTTTCTTTATCCATTAGTCAATTGAAGGGCATCTCAGTTGGTTCCACAATCTAGCTTTAGTGAATTGAGCTGCTATGAACATTGATGTGGCTGCATCACTGTAGTATGCTGATTTTAAGTCCTTTAGATATAAACTGAGGAATGGGATAGCTGGTTCAAATGGAGGGTCCATTCCAAATTTTCTGAGGAATCTCCACACTGCTTTCCAGAGTGACTGCACCAATTTGCAACCCCACCAACAATGTATGAGTGTGTCTTTTTCCCCAATCCATGCCAACACTCATTATTGCTTGTGTTTTTGATAATAGTATGATAAATAATATGTACTGATGAGCAAACACTGGTAGTAGACACATAATTGTTTTGAACATCGATTTTTTTGGTGTGTGATTAATTTTTTTCTTTCTTTCATTGGGAGAGTTTATTTCATATATCAGGGAATCCTGATAAAAAGAGAAACCAGCAAAGTCTTCATGAGAGGCAAGTAAGTCGCTACAGATGTCTATTTTACCTTCATGCAAAGACTTGTCTTTTTTAGGGTATTCTTTTTTCCTGACTATATAATATCAACAATCCAGTGGAACTGATGAATAAATGACAACAATTTGGTAAGTGGTACCCGTACAAAACATCATGTAGTCACCAAGGAATAAAAGTATATACAGGCCGCTTCTGGATGCCAGAGAGTGCATCCACTCGCCCTGCCACTTTCGGACCTCAGCATCCCCGCCCTGCCCAGACTCAGCACCTGTGCTGCAGCTATAAAGTTGTCACTATTTGCTGATGACATGATGCTATATTTGGAGGGTCCAAAAAACTCCACAAGAAAACTTCTAGAACTAATAAATGAATTCAGCAAAGTAGCAGGATATAAAATCAATACACATAAAGCTAATGCATTTCTATTCATAAGTGATTAATCCTCTGAAAGAGAAATTAGGAAAACCACTCCATTCACAATGGTCTCAAAAAAAATAAAATAAAATACTTGGGAATTAATCTAACAAAAGAGGTGAAAGACCTCTACAATGAAAACTACAGAACACTAAAGAAAGAAATTGAAGAAAATCTTAGAAGATGGAAAGATCTCCCATGTTCTTGGATAGACAGAATTAATATTGTCAAAATGGCCATTCTACCAAAGGTGCTATACAGATTCAGTGCAATTCCAATTAAAATCCCAATGACATTCCTCATAGAAATAGAAAAAGCAATCATGAACTTCATCTGGAACAATAAGAGACCTTGAAAAGCCAAAACATACTGAGCAGAAAAAGTGAAACAGGAGGTATCACAATATCAGACCTTAAACTATACTACAGAGCAATAGTAACAAAACGGCTTGGTATTGGCGTCAAAGTAGGCAGACCAATAGTATGAAATAGAAGACACACAGACAAACCCACAAAAATAAAATCATCTCATACTAGAAAATATACAATGGAGAAAAAGATAGGCTGTTCAACAAATGGTGCTGGGAAAACTGGAAATCCATATGCAGTAAAATGAAATTAAATCCCTATCTCTCACCCTGCACAAAACTCAACTCAAAATGTATCAAGGACATAGGAATTAGACCAGAGATCCTGCACCAAATAGACAACAGAGTAGGCCCTAATCTTCATCATGTTGGTTTAGGATCAGACTTTCTTAACCAAACTCCCAAAGCACAAGAAATCAAAGCAAGAATCAATAAATGGGATGGATTCAAACTAAAAACCTTTTTCTCAGCAAAGGATACAGTCAATAATGTGAAAAGAGAGCCCACAGAGTGGGAGAAAATATTTTCCACACTCCCTTAGATAGAGCACTAATCTCTAAAATTTATAAAGAACTTACAAAACTTTACACCTAAATACAAAGAACCCAATCAATAAATGGGCCAAGGTACTAGACAGACACTTTACAGAAGAAGATACACAGCAATTAATAAATATGTGAAAAAGTGTTCAACATCTCTAGTAATTAGGGATATGCAAATTAAAACAACTCTAAGATTTCATCTTACTCCCATTAGAATGGCTATTATCAAGAACACAAATAATAATAGATGTTGGCATGGATGTGGGGAAAAAGGCACACTTTAATATTGGTGATGGAGTTGCAAATTGGTGCAGCCACTCTGGAAATCAGTGTGGAGATTCCTCAGAAAACTTGGAATGGATCCTCCTTTTGATCCAGATACCCCACTCCTCAGTTTATACCTAAAGGACTTAAAATTTGCATACTACATTAATGCAACCACGTCAATGTTTATAGCAGCTCAATTCACAATAGCTAGATTGTGGAACCAACCTAGATGCCTTTCAACAGATGAATGGATAAAGAAACTCTGGTATATATATACAATGAAATATTATTCAGCCATAAAGAAGAGTAATATTATTGCATTTGCAGATAAATGAATGGAATTGGAGAATATCATGCTAGGTGAAATAAGCCAATCCCAAAAATCCAAAGGCTGAATGTTTTCCCTGGTAAGTGAATTATGATATATAATAGGCATGGGGGTATGGGGAGTGAGAGAAGAATGAAGGAACTGTAGATTATGTGGAGAGAAATGAGAGGAAGGAGGGGGTGGGGGAATGAAAAATGGCGGAATGAGACAAACATCATTACCCTATGTACATGTATGATTATACGAATGGTATAAATCTATATTGTGCACGACTACAGAAACGAAAAGATGTACTCCATTTATTTACAATGAATCAAAATGCAATCTGTAAAAATAAAAAATAAATTTAAAAAATTTAAAAGCCAAGTCCTGAAACCATTAAAAACTTCATTCAAGGAGCAGATAATGATGTTTTAATATATAAAAATTAATGGTCAGTAACAACTTTAATAAACATGTTCTACATAACAATAGCAAAAAATACATACTTAACTTTTTTTGTAGGTTAATACTCTTAACAGATTTTTTTTCCTCAATGAAAAGAAATTCACTCTCAGAGTAATAAGGAATCATTGAGATCAAAACAGGAGTTAAAGGAGTATATATAAAACAAATGTCTGAAAAAAAGCTAGTTTAGAAATGATTTCTGGAAGAATACATTGTTTTATTATTCTTAAATAAATTTCTCTTGTATCTGCAGTGGTCTAACTGCTTACTAATTTATATTTGCTAGGTCAATTCTAAATTACATAATTTTCTGCACTTCTCAAACCAATATGAATTTCCTTTATCTTGTTGTTCAACTATGTAAGACTAGAATGCATACTTCTATTCAATAATTGTCCCACTTAGATCCATGCATTTCTATTCGAATACAATCAAATGGGCTATGCCCAAATCATGAGAACCATTTAATCATGTTAGTCGTAATAACTAACAACTTTGACTTGAAGTAGGCTGAATAAATAAATCTTATTTAAAAAATAGTATATACATTTTCCATGCAGAAGAATGTAATGGATTGGTATGGAATGTGGCATTTTCACTGAAAGATTTCTAAGCAAAATTGTCCTAAAACAAAATATAGCATGAAAAAATTCATGACCTCTTCAGGAATATTTGATAATAGAAATTTTACTCTTTACTTTTTAAAAATTTATGGGTATAATAATTGTTTTTAAGGAAAAAATATAGAACTTTAATTATATACTCATTCATTTCTTGTCTTAATACTTAACAGAAAACTTAGGAGAAAAGTATACATTATGCAAGGATTTAGAAAATGTATTACTAAAAAACAGATTTTTCATATCCAAAAATTAAATTTAAAACTTCAAAAACATAGACATCATTTTGTAAACAGAAAATTAAGAATATTTTGTACAAATAATAATTGATTTACAAGTGCAATATAATTTTAAACCCTTTGACATATAACTAATTTACACACTATAGTTCTTAACATATTTATCTATTTCATACACATACACCCATCTCCACAATCCATATCCTGAATATTTCCATTACCCCATTAGGAATCCCTCACTGATTTGCAGTGACACTGTATTATCCATACATCCTCATATCTAGGCAAAAAGTAATCGACTTTCTGTCTGTACAGAATTGTCTATTCTGGAAGTTTCATATAAATGAAATTGCATCATGTATGATTATTATGTCACTTCTGCCCAAAGTATTCAAGGACCATCTATGTTATAGATAATATTTTACCCTGCTTTTCTGACAAACAATATTCCTCTGTACATAAACACCAAAGTTTTTTTTTCATCAGTTGAAGGACATGTAGTTTACTTCCACCTTTTCGTTATTACGAATAATGCTGTTATATACTTATTTGGCTTATGTGTCCTTTCATTTCTCTTGAATAGAAAGTTTGGAATATAACTACCAGATGCTGAGACAACTCTAAGTTTACCACATTGGAGAACTGCCATACTGTATTTCAAACGAACTTCCCCACTTTACCTTCCCACCTGCCTTGTGTAAGTATTCTAATTTCTCCACATTCTTGTCAGAAATTATTGTTTTTATAACTATCCTAGTGTGTTAAAGTAATATTGTGCTTTTGATTTGTATTTCTTTAACAGTTATTGTTAATATTAATAATCAGATTTTCATGGGCTTATTGACCCTTTGTGCATCTTCTTTAGGTAAACTTTCTATGAAAACCTATTTTTAAATTACCCTTTTAAAAAGAAAAGCTGACTATAGTCAACTATTTACAGTTGACTATTAATTCAACAGTGGTCTGTTGAAAGTAATTTCATAAGAGCTCTTCTTGGCTCTTTCACTAGTTCTGTTAAAATTCCAATTGCTTTGTTACTTCTCTGGTTACTACCATTATCATGGATCTATGAGCACCCTCTTAATGGATCTCCATCAAGTCCTCTGTTGTTTTGACGAGGACCTTTAGATGTGTAACTCTCAGACTTTGTTCCAAACAAGGTCAGATCTTTCAGACAGCTACAGAACTCTTCATCCAGAGGGTCTGACTGTTTTGTTGGAAAGAACTTGTATACTACAGTGAAAGTGCAAGAGCTAAGGCAGCCGTGCAACCCACTTCTCCTGTAATAAATTCTCTCATGAACTCAAAGTTGCTGATGCACTAGAGGTTTCTCTTAGTCTTCTTGGCTTTTACCTCCATGTACAGAGGTACATAAACCCCATGAGTGAGCTTGAGTGTGGGTGGATGGATTCCCAGTGTTCTTGGTTGCCATATTTCCTGTAGTAGACCTTCCAACCTGAGTCTGAACTCTGTGGAAGAAAGAAGTTGATGTTCCCTGTGTTGAATTCACAGGGAATACAGTTTCTGTCACACAGAGTTGGGAAAACTAGAAATGCTGGCAATCTTCCTCTCGTGGTCTGAAAATGTACACTGGGAGTTGGTGAAAGAGGGCCTCACTTTTTCTTGTTCTCACTAATTCAGAAATATGTCCATAAGGTGGACTTTGGGAGTCAGAGGCAGGGAAGGAATATACTGTTAGCTTGTAAGTCACAAATTTATGGTTCTTATTGGGATTTGATGAATATATCAGTTTCCTAGTTCTGCTATAAAAAAGTACCATCAACTTAGTGGCTTAAAAAAATAGAAATTTATTCTTTTAATGATCTGGAGGTTACAAGTTGAAGGTTAAGGAATTGGCAAGGCTGTTCTCTTTCTGAAGTCTCTTAGGAGTGGTAATTTTCTGCCTTTTCTACTTTTTGGTAGACCCAGAGGTTCCTTGGCATATAGCAGCACATCAAATTTCAGTCACATTGCAGTCTCCCTGTGTATGTCTCTGTTCTCACATCATCTTTTTTCAATTGGTTTATTTTAGTTATTATGAAACATTAGGATTTATGTTGATATAATCATAACAGCATGGAATGTAATTCAGTTCCCAATACTTCCCCTTTCCCTCCTGTCCTACCTCCCCTTGTTTCCTTCCCCTTATTCTACTGATCTTTCTACTGTGTACTTAAAATTATTTTAATTAGTGTCTTCTGGATATACATGATGCTCAGATTCACTGTGGTATATTACTATATGTACGCAGAAAAGTTAGGTCAGATTCATTCCATTGTCCTTCCTTTATCTGGTCCCTTCTCCTTTTCCTTTTCCCTCAATCCCCTTTATCTACTTCACTGTTCATTCTTCTCTTTTGAAGGAATTTCCCCCTTCTTTTTTTTTTTTTTTTTTTTTTTCCTTTCTGCCTCTTCCTTTCCCCCTTATTTTGGAGAAAGATTGTAGCAATACCTTTGACTACCTTTGACTTTTGGGTCTGGCTTACTTCACTTAGTATGAGGCTCTCCATTTCCATCAATTTACCAGCAAATGCCATAATTTTATTCTTCTGTATGGCCAGGTGATAACACATTGTATATGTTTACCACATTTATTTACTCATTCATCTATTGAAGGGTACCTAGGTTGGTTCCATACCTTGGCTATTGTGATTGTGCAGTAATAAACATAATGTTGCTATATCCCTATAGTATGCTGATTTTAGAATTTTTGGACATATACCAAGGAGTGGGATAGCTAGTCATATGGAGGTTTCATTCTTAGTGTTTTCACTAATCTCCATACTGCTTTCCAGAGTGGCTGCATCAATTTAAAGTCACATCAACAATGTATGGGTGTACCTTTTTTCCACCACATCATTGCCAGCATTTATTTTTAGTTTTAGTTTTGATAATTGCTCTTCTGACTGGAGTGAAATGAAATATCAATGTACTTTTGATTTGTATTCTCCTAATGGGGAAAGATGTTGAATATTTTTTTAAGATATGTGCTGGCCATTTGTATTTCTTCTTTAGGCCAGGTGTGGTGGTACATGCCTATAATCCTATGACTTGGGAGCCTGGGGCAGTAGGATTATGAGTTCAAAGCCAACCTCAGCAACTTAATGAGGCCCTAAGTAACTTAGTGAGACCCTGTCTCTGAACAAAATATTTTCAAAAAGGGCTGGGGATATGGCTCAGTGGTTAAGCATCCTTGGGCAAAGTCCCCATTACAAAAATTAAAGAATTCCCTCTTTATTTTGACCATTTGTTAATTATTTAATTTTTATGTTAAATATTAAAAACTATCCTGAGCAAAAGTAGTGATGCCAAAAGAATCACAATACTGGACCTCATTTATACTACATAGCTATAAAAACAAAAAATAGCATGGTACTGGCATCAAAACAGACGTGAAGACAATGGAATAGAATATAAGAAAAAAAGACAAACCCACATAAATACAGTTCTCTGATACTAGACAAAGATTCCAAAAACACATGTTGGATGAAAAGCCTTTTTAACAAATGGTGATGGGAAAATTTGATATACCTATGTAGAAGAATGAAATTAGACTCCTATATTTTACCCTACATTAAAGTCAACTCAAAATGGATCAAATAATCAGTAACTAGACCAAAAACTGCAATTGCTAGGAGAAAAAGAAGACACAACACTCAAACATGTTGTCACAGGACTGACTTCCTTAACAAGACACCTAAAGTGCCAAAAATAAAACCAAGAAACAATAAGTTAGATTGCATTGAATTAAAACTTCTGCACAGCAGAGGAAATAAGAGTGTGAAGAGAAAGCCTACAGAATGGGAGAAAATCTTTGCCACCTGTACCTCAAAGGTACAGGTTATACAAAGAACTCAAAAAGCTTAATACCAAAAAAACTAAATAAACCAATCAGTAAATGGACAAAAGATCTGAACAGGCACTTTACAGAAGAAATACAAAGTGCCAACAAATCCATGAAAAAATGTTTAACATTTCTAGCAATTAGACAAATTCCAATTAAAATTACACTGAAATTCCATTTACTGCAGTCAGAATGGCAATTATCAGGAATACAAGTAACAACAAGTGTTGATGAGGATGTGGAGAAAATGTTCACTCATACATTGCTGATATTAGTGAAAATTGGTAAAACCATTCTGGAAAGCAGTATGGACATTCCTCAGAAGCTTTGGAATGGAACCACCATTTGACCCAGTTGTTCCATTCCTTTGTATATATCCAAGGATTTAAATTCAGCATATTACAGTGACATAGCCACGTCAGTGTTTATAGCAATTCAATTCACAATAGCTAAGTTATGGCACCAACCTAGAGACCCTTCAACAAATGAATGGATTAACAAAATGTGGTTTACATACACAACAGAATATTACTCAGCAATAAAGAAGAATGACTTTGTGGAATTTGCTGGTGAATGGATGAACTGGAGACTCTCAAGCTAAGTGAAATAAGCCAATCCCCCAAAACCAAAGGCCAAATGTCCTCTCTGATACATGGATGCTGGCACACATAAGATGGGGAGAGGAAAGAATAGAAGTTTATTGGAGTAGCCAAAGGGAATGAAGGGAAGGGGGAGGGAGGATGGAAATAGGAAAGATAGTAGAATGAATTGGACACAACTTTCTTGTATGCATTTAAGAATACACAACCGGTGAAACTCTTCATTATTTACATGGCAAAAATGGGATCCTAATTAGAACAAGTTATTTTCCATGTATGTATAGCATGTAAAAATACACTCTAATGTCATGTATATCTAAAAGAACAAATAAAAAATATTACACACACACACACATATAGCTTTAATTAATTGTGTATATTGAAACATCTTTTCACCCTGGGGAAAAATTCCTATCTCAATGTGATTTTTAACTCAGTTTACTAGTGTTTTTTTAAGCATTTTTTGCAATGATATTCACCAAAGATATTGGCTTGTATTCTTTTCTTGTGATCTTTTATTAGTAGAGTTTGGTATTTGGATGATGATGCCTTTCTGTTTCATAAGTGAGTTTGAAAGTGTTTCTTCTATATTTTAAAAAAGTTTAGAATTGGTAGTAATTCTTTGAGTTTTTGGTAACATTTACCCATGAAGTCATTCTAGTTCTTTTTTTCTTTTATTTGTTTCCATTTTTTCTTGGAGGGTGAATGAAACTTTGAATTACTAAGTAAATAACTTATTTTTAGTCTGTTCTATTTCCTATTGGTTTGGTTTTGTCAAAAGAATATATTCAGTTCCAGATTATCCAACATGTTGGCATGTCTTCACAAGAGTCCTTTATGGTCCATTTTATTTCTGAAGCATCTGTTATATCTCTCATTTCTTATTTTATTTATTTCACTCTTTATTGTTTTTTCTTAGTGAGAATAAGGGTTTATTGATTTTGTATTTTTCAAAAATGCAACTCAATTTTGTCAAAATTTTCTGTTTTCTATTCTTTATTTAATTCTGCTCATATTATTTATTTTATTCTGCTAATGTTATGTGTACTATCTTGTTTTTCTAGTTCCTTAAGCTATAAAGTCAGTTTATTTTAGATTTTTTTTAATGTAGGCTGTAATATATAAAGCTGCTCCCCCGCCCATCAGGTGCAGTCATTTTCCCGCCTCCCAACCACTTGTCAGTCTGTGAACATCCTGGCTAGCTATTGGTTCATCAGTCAGCTTGCAAGTATCCTTCTCCGATATTGGTCCCCTGTTAGCCTGGCGGAATTCAACTGTTTACTGTAGCTTCCCCGCCATCTTTTCCCATCCTTCTGTCTGTCCTCCTCACTTTTCTCTATCCTCCTGGCTTTCCACTCTTTCTAGCGCACACCCTTTCTTTTCCTTTCTCTTTTCCTCTCATTTTCTCTCTTACCCTGCAGGGAGACACTCTATTTGCTTAATAAAATCCCTTATGTGATTTCCCGTGTCTGGCGTGGTTCCGTGGAAATTCCCTTACATAGGCATTTATCGCTATAAAATTCTCTCAGCACTATTTGTGCTGCATTTCATAGGTTTTGTTATGCCATTTTTTCATCTGTTAATCACAAGATTTTTGTTAAATCTCTTTAATTTCCTTTTTTGAGTCACAGTTTGCTCAAGAATGTACCATTTAATTCTAAGAATTAGAGTACTTTCATTTTAGTATTCCTGTTGTTAATGATTTCTAGCTTTATCCCACTGTATTCAGAAAAAAAATATATTGATTTTGAACTTCTGAAATTTGTTAAGTGTTATTTGGGGATATAAGATATGATTCTTCTTGAAGAATGATCTCTGTGTCCTTAAAAATATGGAGTTGGGCCCCAGGGAAGTACAGCAATGTCTCTGGCTCTGAAGGGCCAGTATTCATCAGTGGAGACCTGGGCTGCTCTGTTGGCTGGGCTCCGTATTGATGAGGCCTGGAGAACTTTGACAGCCAGTACTGAGCTGCCCAAAGTAGTGCTGGAAGTTGATGATGTCCTCATTGCACAGGCTGCCTACATCCTACTGCTTTCCTTTTCCTCTGTGGAGGGGTGGAGGGAAGCTGACTAAGAAAATCTACCTTTACTCTAAGTTATACCAATATAATAATCGGGTGTTATAAGTAAAATGCTTTCTACACTTTCCTATGCAATCATTCTAAATTTTGTGCTCCACTGGATGGCTATGACTTCTTAATTGTAGTCCAGAGATCTCCTGGAGTTATTTATGTCTTGGGTAGTTGTTACTTCATTGCTTTAGTAGAGGGGACAAAGGATGGTGAGGTGGTCCCTAGCCTGCCATCTTGGTGATGTCACTTCTTAAACTTGCTCCTTGAAGAGAGCTGTAATTACATGCCTCCCCCTTAATGTGTAGTGTGTAATAATAACAACTAATTATCCCTTTTGCAAAGCAAAACCATGTACTATGAGCCTTCTGTCACATGTATGGTCCGGTTACTTTGGAGCATTGTTTTATCTTTTCATTCGTTGTTGTTTTAAACTTTAATCTTTTGCCTATGACAGACATTTCTTGCACCAGTAGCAACTGAAAAATGCCTCAATATAATTGTAGTGGTAAATTTTGTGTAGTTTTCCAACATATCTGAAAATGTTCAACAATATAAGATTGTTTATTGAGTCTATCAAGTACAAACCTTTGCTCATGAGTCAGGTGAGTTATAGGTCTGAGAACATGGCATATTTACTGTAAAGGAGGGCTTTGTCTTCTTTGCTTTCAACTCTGAAAAATGCAGCCAGTCTTTCAGGGATCTCTCTTTAGTCGCTTCTAGCAGGGTGGGCAGTGGCACTGTGCCGAGGAAGCCTCATGTCGTTGAGCACATAACTCTTAATTACAAAAAGATCATCGTGGAGTTAAAAATCTGCAGGGAAATTAAAAGACCTGTAGCAGAAAACCCTGATAGGGAGATCTGCTTTACACAAATTAAATTGACTTAGGTTACCCAAACAATCCCAATGATTGCAGCAGTCTGTCTTCTTGCAATGCAGACCAGTTATAACTACATAGTTCATTTGCCTTAAAGGATATGGATATGTTCAAATTAAAAAAAAATGTGGAATGTTCCTCTAGAAAGTAATGGATTGACCCAGTTAGATTGTGAATATTTTGAGAAAAGAAATATTTATGTATACTCTTTCTCTTAACGTAAGTTTTTTCCACGTTTATTTTGTTTAGTATTCTGGAATATTTAGAAGTAAAGTTTTTCCCTCAGTTCAAATAATAACATTTTCATTTGGCAGCAAAAGGATATTATAGAAAATATGTTCTAATAAACTTACAAAAAAATGAAAAGTTAGTGGCATTTCGAAATACATATTGTTCATGCTATGAAGTCTAATTCTGTGATCATGAATTCAATTCCTGATCACATACGGCATTCCACGAGGGATGTATAAATATGAGCTATAATTATATTACATTTATGACTGATAATATTGAATTATTGGAAAAGAGAAAGATCAAGTAGCATAGATCATAGGATGTAAGGCTAGAAAGAATATGTAATTTAGTACTAAAAGTGTAACAGGGAAACATTACCCAAATAAGTGTCACACTGCTTATAGAAGGAACAGCTAGGTATTATAGGGCTATATGGAATTTCTAGACCAGTCACTTGCAAATTGTTTCAGGCATCAAAGGGAACATTAGGTAATGGTGCCCACAGTGAAAATCTGAAGTCCTGATATTCACAGACAACCAAATGAATGAAAGATACAGATAACTGAAGTGGAAGAATAAGTTGGTTCAAAACTGATAAGAGTGTGTCCTGGAATAGAGAGTCAACACCACCAAACTGCTTATAGAAATCTGCTGTGCTACTGAACCTCAACACTAAAGAAAGAATAGATGCGTTAGAAGCAGAGCAGTGATTGGATGATTGGGAATGAAGTTGTGGGAAATGGTGGTTTGGGGTTGGAATGAAATAGCCTGAAATATTCCCCCAATGTCCACTCAGTGTCTAATAAACCTCAAGTGTTTAGTACTAACCACTCATTATCACCACCATGAAAGTTTTGCTTTCTTCCAGAGACTCATTTAACTTCCCAACCATTAGCAGTTTCATAGTTCTGCATACATACTTCAGTTTTTCTCTTGGTGTTGTCTTCTATTTACAGTTTTTTTTGTTTTTGTTTTTGTTTTTAATTTTCTTTTTCCTATTTATGCACTGGCCTATGAGATTTTCAAAAGGAAAATGTTTCCTTAATAACCCATCCACCAAATATAAACACACAGATGCATACCCATACAGATATAACCAACAGCATTATATACAGGAAAAGTAAGTTTTAAGTAAGTCTTAGTAATATTTGTTAAATGAATTAAAAAATAAGTGGGTTATGTTTCTGAAATTTTTACATTAAAAATAAGGCAAACTTCAGGTTATTTCTAATCAATATTTTTAAATTACATGACTACTTTTGAGTAGACTTCTCTTTGAATATTTCTCCAATAGCACTATGCTTAACACTCCTTAGAATACTACCTTTCAAGTATATATTTGCAAATAGTGAATTTAGTGAATATAGTCTTTATACTGTTAATTTATTCTACTCATCTACAACCAAAGAATGTGAGCAAATTTAGAGTTAGACAATTTCTGAGACTTCACATGAGTACACATAGGGTTAGAGCCATGATTTAAATTCCAAGAGATGATAGTGCTGTCTAGTTTCTTTTAGTAAAAAAACAAAAACAGGATCATTCATGGATACTCCTGCAATTGTCAGATAAATCTTATATCCGATTAAAAGATGAATCTTTTTAAAAAATATTTTTTAGTTATAGATGGACACAATACCTTTATTTGATTTATTTTTACGTGGTTCTGATTTATTTTTACGTGGCAAGCCCTCTTCCACTGAACCACAATCCCAGCCCTAAAAGATGAATCTTATCACCTATCAGTATAATCTATGACCTTTCTTTAATCATTGAACTTTTGAAATTTTTGAATGTAAGTATTCATCTTTTTTTTCCTCAAAATTCTTCAGTCAGGAGATATGATCAGTATGAACGACAAACACCTGCTTCATACTTTAGCATTTTATATCCTGAAGTTTCTCATATTTTTAAATGGTTGCCCCTTCTTTTCCTATGATTCCTAGTTGACTTGAAACAAGGTATACACATTTTGCTCTCAATATATCTTTTTAGAGAAGTAGTCTTAATTTCTCAAAACATAGCAAAATAATTATATTGCTCTCACTTTGAGCAAACTGCCATTACCATATTACTTATTTTTTGTTTTATTTGCATTAAAATACATCAAACACACACACACACACACACACACACACACTCTTGTATACTCTTCATTATGAAATGTAGAACATGATTTTTATGCTGTGTTTATTTATTTTTCCTTTTCATAGACAGGTGAAATTTCATCTCTCTTCACCCAAAGTATGCAGGGATTAATAGTGGCATCCTTGGCACCTATATTATCTGTGACAGCTGACAACCAAGCTCCAGGTAGGTTTCACAGAAGAGGTGATTTATCACATTAGACTGATAAAATGATTGGGTGAGAAAGTTGATGCTAAAAATTGCCTGTGAGGTCCCTGTCTTCTTTCACTAGATCATAAGAACTTTGAGGACAAGGATAATAGGGAGTGTGTCTTTTTCATTTCTTTCATCCATGAGTCATATGGTTATTGGGATACAAAAGGTGTGTGAGACAAGTGTGTTAAATGAAATTGTTGAACTAAGAATAGGCAGGGGGTTGTAACAGGAAGGAAATTGTCTAACGCACAAAAGAGTGTGATTGAACATAGACTGCAAGCCAGGGAAGAAAGAGACTCAAAGGAAGGTGAAAATAGTATTTAGTGACAGAGAAAATTACAGCAAAATGGGGGAAAAAAAAAAAAGACAACTAGATTTCGTGATTGGAGTTTGGGTAACTTTTTATATATTAATTGGCCATATATGTTTCTTAATCTCTGAAATGTAGATTTGTATCCCTCATCAATTTTTCTCTCCTATTATTTATGCTACTTTTACTGATTTGTGGAAATTCTATTATTTTTGTTATAAATCATTTGATGGTTATGTTTGTTTAAGTGTCTCTCCCACTTCATAACATACATACATCTTTACTGCCTTTAAGGATGCTTTATTTTAATATGGTCAAATTCATCAAACTTTTCTTTTCCATCTTAGTAATTTAATCTTTTCTTATATCAGTTCTAAAAATGATTCACCTACATTTCCTGAGAGTTTTAAAGTATTGTTTTTGCCAAACAAAATTAGAATCCATCTGGATTTAAATTTACATATTTCTATATCTCTATTTAAGTGTCTATATATCTTGGGAGTGAAGTGCTAAAGGGTAAAGCTGATAAAATACAAGTTTTTTGTTCAAAAGGTAATTTGGAAATAAATGAAGTTAATCTGAGATAAGAGACTTTCACAATTAATGAATTCAAAATAAGGATAGTGAAGACCAATTGGTCTTTATAAGACATAACAAAAAGGAGCCAGTTGGTTCTTTGTATAATTTTTATCACAGAAACGTATTTCACAGACATTTGGGGGAAAAAAAATCAACTAGTTTTAGAGTCACTCAAAGAAAGAAGTGCACAGGTCCTAAGGATAGGCGGTGTCATATCCTAACTGAAGCTACAGCACCAATAATAACAAGAAAAAAATGATGTAGTGAGCACTTTGACACTGACAGCCCCAGGGAGACAAGTTAAAAATTCAAGTGGAGTCAAAAGATGGTTTTGGATTTATTTTAAGTGTGTACTTTCAGAGAAGTGTTTTGAAATTTTGGGGTTTCTGGAATGCAACTGATTTTCCTGTTGACCTCAGATGGATCAGTAGTATGAATAAGTCATGTGATTTTATACCAAATTTTCTTCGCTTACCAGTGAGTCAGTGTGGATGTACAAAGGAAAGCAAGATGGGGAAGAGGCAGAACTCACTCACGGGCATCAGGGTAAGCTGACATGGATGAGAGAGAAGGAGCTCTCAGGGTTAGCAAGTGATTTAGATTATTCTCCCAGCATCCCCCTTAGGTCATGCCTGCCCAGAGGTAAAGGTAATTGCAGACTCAACGGTTCTCTCTTTCTCTGTCTCTCTTTTTCAATCTCTTTCTATTTTAAATTGTTTAAGCACAATTGTCAGACTGGAATGAGGGTCAGGGCAAAAGAAACTGCAAGTAAGAACAGTGTAAAGAGATCTAATTTTTTCAATATCCCTAATTATTAATACTTATATTTCAATATAATGCTGAATATATTTCAAGTGTTTTTGCTAATTTAAGGGTAGCTTCTATCATAACAGAATGAAAATTGTCTACGGAAGGGAAACATAGGATAATGGCTAAGAGAGTGGACTCTGGAGCCGCACCCATGAGTTTGGTAATTTGGATAGGTTCATTAGACACCTTGTGCCTGAGGTTTCAGATCTATAAAAGGGGAGGAGTGATTAAATCCTCTTTGTAGAATTACCTTAAAGAGAAAAATGTGTGAATAGATATAAAGCACTTGGAGAAGGGTCTGGCCTTGATTTTTTTTAAAAATTAATATATACTTATAATTATTAGATGTCTTTGCCACAATCCTGTTGTACCAGGCAGTGGGGTAGGTTGTAGACAGGCCAAAGAAATGCCCAGGGACAGCATGGGAGACATATAATTTAGTAAGGAAAACTTAGAAGAGAATACAGACTGCTGAAAAAGGAGTTCAGTAGTGACAGGCTGATAGATAGTATATCCATCTCTCAAGGATCTTGCCAAGCAATGCTTCCTTTCCCTCGTGATGCTTTGTCTAGTGGCAGCCAGCTGGATGAGTGACACATATCCTTTCTACAATTATGTACCTCTCCCACTCGGAGAGAAATTTTATATGATTTGCTGCAGAAGCAGTGATATCATGAGCATTAGCATACTTAGTTTGTTTTTCTGACCTGCATCCAAGGAGAAACTGTCTTGATGTCCATGCAAGAAAGTAGCTTTCTATAGAAAGCATTAATTTGTCCTATTTCCCAGGGTGCATATAAGAAAGCAATTGTTGTTTAAGATAATATGTATCTGGAACTTCCAACCCAGACTTGTTCTCATTGTTCCCTTAATCTGATGAGTGTTTAGAGGACAGAAAGGCGTCATTTTAGAACATAGTATATTACTGTTCCCCTTTACTTTAGGAATGATACATTAGAATATCCAAATGTATAAGAGGAAAACAAAAGGGGAAGATTTGATTGATTCCACTAAAATCAGGAGAGGGGAAGAATGATGAATGATGAAAGAAGAATGATGGTCATATAGTCTTATATAACAAGGCAGGATTCTGATATAATACATTTATACTACGGTAAACACAGATTATATGTTCCTATCATTGATCCACTCATTAATTTCACAAATATTCTATATATTCACTATTACCAGGTGTGAACGTTGTAAGTACTATAATATAAAGTTTACTGTATTGCACAGAAAAATTTTTTGCACACATGGATTTGGGGATTTAATGGAGGAAACAGAAATATGCTGCCAAGTAATGTAACCACCAGCCATATGTGATACTTGCTTTTATATTTAAATGAAATTAAATGAGTAATTCAGTCCTTTTGTCTCACTAAGTGCATTTCAAATGCTTAATAAATGTATGTGGTTGTTGGCTACTGTATTAGATAGTGGAAACATAGAACATTTCAATAATCACAAAATGTTCTATTGGACAAAGTTAATAGAGAAATAAACCACCATAAAATAGAAACACTTAGATACTAACGTGGGTTGTGATGGAAATAGGGAGAGCAATGTAATAGAATGTGAGAGGAAATATTTAAAAGGCAAAGTCAGGCACAGTGATGAAAAGTGAGGTTACAGAATGCTTTTTTTGAGAGGAAAATATACAAGTTGTAAATGAATGGTTAGACCAAGTCAACAGTCAGCAACCTACAGAAGTTCTCTCTGAAGAGCTAACACCATGCATAAAATCTAGGCATAGCATTTGGAGAAAATGACAAATAAAAAGAAACTGACAATAAAAATCCTGGGCATGTAAACAGGATAAGAGTATTGAGGAATCAAGTTAGATACATATAAGCAATAGGTAGAACAGATAGGTTCAGGTGGACCAGGTTAAGACATTTGAAAGTCATTGGTCAAATCATTCATTGAACAATTATAAGTGATAAAATTGTGAATGCAAAAATATGAACTGAGTCTGAGTTTTTAAAATCAGCAAAATTCTTGTTAAGAAATTTAAATAAAAAGTATATTGCATCATTGAATAATATGTAATTGATAAAGACCAGTCAGATGAACATCAGCTACAAAAAAGGTATTGGTAGCAATATTTTTAAGACGAATTGAAGATTAAAGCAATAGAGAATGACAAAAAGCAATATTTCACAATGATTAATATATAATGTGAAAGTTTCTCCTAAAACGTTCCATATATAAAACCTTAATATGTATTGCAAAGATACTCTGGAATACAAATATTCAACACATTGGCAGTAGTCATGAGCCATCTCAGATGTGGCAGTATATGGAACCAGCATTTTTAGAGTACTTGAGGCTAAATGAGGTTAAATGGGGGACTCTGATCCGTTTTGACTCCTATTATAATGAGAGGAGATGGGGACACAGGCAGGCACAAAAAAGAAGGCCATGTGAAGACACAGAGACCAGGCCATCCACAGCCAAAGAGAGGCCTCAAAAAACATCAGTCCTGCTAACACCTTGATCTCTGACTTTTAGCTTCCTATATTGTCAGAAAGTAAACAAGTCTTTCAAGCCACATAATCTGTGTCTTGGTTATAGCAGCCCCAGCAAACTTATACAGTTCTTGAACATATTCGAAGTTTAAAGAAAATCTGGTTTCATCTTCTAATTATTAATTCAAATCAATAAAGTTATATATTGTAAATATATCTTAATGGTAATAGAAGTTATCTGAAAATATATGTCCCTCCTAAAAGTGAACAATGAAAAAAAGAAATCTTGGTTAATCTTTTTCTTTGAACTAATAGGAGAAATTATTCTAAAATAAATAAAATATAAATTTTGAATTGCTGCTTCCCATATTTGTTTGAATACCAAATGTACAGAATAAAGTTTGATTAGATATTGTACATCTATTACTACTTACACAAGGTTTCTTGGTCTGACCCTTATGCGTGACCCTCCCATTTTCACCCACAGAATTTAGAACTTAAGGCATCTTAAATCTATTTTAGGGCACAAGACCATCTCTATTTTCCCGTGTAAGCACAAAACTTATGACAAACTTGATGCTAGGTATTGAAAATTATATTTCAATAATTCTATGGACTATGTGTATATAACATTATCTTTACAAATAAAACTTGGAAATATTAGATCATTCAATTAAACATAGCTTCTAAGAAATGTAAATAAAACAAAGTTCATGTTATTCTAAAACTCCTCTATTTTATTATATAATGCTTTCTCCTTTTAAGAATTAATTATTCTACATGGCTAAGTGGTTAATGGCTGTAATCACAGTGACTTGTTGGGGTTGAAGGAGGAGGATCAAACTTTGAGGTCAGCCTCAACAACATATTGAGGCTATAAGCAATTTAATGAGACCATCTCAAAATAAAGAGTAAATCAGGCTGAATATGTTGCTCAGAGGTAACACATCTCTGGTTCAATCCCCAGCACCAAAAGTAAGTAAATAAATAAATAAGCAAACATTATTTATTAATTTCTAATTGATAAGTGAAATTACATATATTTAGCATATGACATGATATTTTGATACATTATTAAATGGCTAAATTAAGTTATTTAATTTGTCCTCCTTTGAATGCTTAATAACAGCCAACCGATATTACTGAAATTTCTTATTTGGTATATATATTCAGTGTCAGGTGTTTATGAAAAGGTCTTCTACTTTATGCTCAGGCTCTGGGAAGGAATCTATAAAAATCAATTCTAAAAAGATTTGAAATGAACGAGAAAATTTCGCTTACATAGAAAATTTCATACCCAGCATCCCACTATTCACCTCCATTAAAAAAAATCCAAAATCTTGCTGCCTTTTCATTGCAGATTTGTCATTCATGACTAACTCTGGAATAAAGTAATTTCACCTAGTATCTACACTTTAAACAGAGCACATAAATGGATTAACAAAGTGAAATAAAAAAATTTAAAGACATTCAAAAGTTAAAAAAAAAGTCACTGAAGTCTCTACCATTCATCCAAATTTTAATGAAGATGTGCCTTCTAACTTAAAAGAAGCTCATTTGTATCTCAGGTGCACATCATTCTTAATTAAGTCTAACTTACAGTTCATATGCTAAAAAGCATTACCATTATAAAATATACTGGGAATGGAAAAAAAAAAAGAAAACCATACAAGATGATTTCACCTTTTGGTTTTCATGTGAGTAGAGCAAATTGCTAAATCTGCAGTTGCCAAAATGTGCACATATTTGTTAATGGAGCAGCTGGTAATGTTGTACACAAGCTGCACTCCAGAAATTAATTGGGAATATTAAGAATAATCTTGACCGGGGTCACAGCTGCACTGATTTATTTTTTTTTTTCTCCTAGAAATTTAGCAGGCCTGTTCTTCTTCCATCTAACTGAAAAGCAGGAAGTCTCAGAGTTCATGATGAAAACCCGCCGATGCATTATGAACCTATAAAACTAAGACATCTGTTTAAAACCCCATGCTTTGGTCTTTTCATGATTGTAGAATGCCAAATTATGAACACCATATGAAGCATAAAATTGATCTGGCTCACCTTCTTTTTGTAGGTAATTAAAAAGAAAGACTCATCTAAGTTAACAAATTAATCAAAATTTAATGACTAAATTTTCATGTATTCAAGTGGTGGAGGTAGATAACAGAAATTCAGTGTAAGGACAAGAAAATTGTATGAAGTACATTGTTTTATAGTGCCAAGAGAATCCACTTGAGAAAATTATTTTGAGAGATTTTTATCTTAGTTATTCTCTGCTTTTGTGGATATGTGTTACAGTTTGGATTTGAGGTGTCCCCCAAAAGCGCATGCGTGAGACAATGCAATGTTCAGAGGAGAAATGACTGTGTTGTAAGAACCTTAAACCAATCAGTGAATTAATCCCCTGATGGGGATTAACTGAGTGGTAACTGAAGGAAGATAGGGTGTGACTGGATGAGGTGGGCATTGGAGGTGTGGCTTTGGGGTATATATTTAGTATTTAAGGAATGCTGCCTTATCATCATGTGAGCTGCTTCCCTCTGCCACACTCTTCTGCCAAGATGTTCAGCCTCCCCTAGAGCCCCAAGGAATGGAGCCAGCTACCTATGGACTGAGACCTCTGAAACTGTGAGCCCCTAAATAAACTTTTCCTTCTCAAATATTGTTCTGATCAGGTCTTTTAGTCACAGCAGCAAAAAAAGCTGACTAAAACAACATGTCTTATAATTTCATTTATAATTAAAGGGAGCGCCAGATTTTTTAGTTCCAAACAAACAGTAGATATTTTTAGAGTCATATCACTTAAAATTCTTTATTTTAAAATATGATATCCTCTTTCACATTTTGAAATTTAACAATAAATGTGTCTTAATTTCTTTATGTATAAAATGAAATTTACTCTAACAAGTTAATAGAATCTTTGTGAGATGCAAAAGAGTAAATGTGAAATATCTGTCACATAATAATTCCATACATTAAGGTATGGTTTTTAAGAAGGCTTAGAAAATTTTATTTAAGGGTATATTCACTGAGTGTATAAAGTACTAGAATTCCACCCTTTATTTCTATATTTTTCTTACCAGTTTGTCCTGTGAACTTAATACAATTGTTTTTAAAAAAAATATTTTTTTTACACATTCTTATAGTACACAACATGATATGAAGTACATAGGTAGTAAAATGAAGACTATTGTGAAACAGATTAACATGCATCATCTCACATAGTTACATACTGTGGGGGAAGAGAGAAACTACAATCTATTCATCTAGCAAAAGTCTCAAATACAAAACACTGTATTAACTATACCTCTAGATACTTTATATCCTTTGACCTAATTCTTTGTTTTCTTCTCCTACCCTTCCCTGATAGCCAGTTTTATTATTTACTTCTGCATATTCAGACTTTTACTTTCAGTTTTATTTTGTTTTGTTTATATTTCACATATAAGTGAGATCATGTAATATTTTTCTTTCTACATCTGGTCAATTTCACTCAATATACTGTGCTCCAGGTTCATTAATTTTGTGGTAAATGGCAAAACTCCTTTTTTAAGGCAGAAAAATACACTCACTGTATGTATGTACATGTTTTCTTTATCCATTCCTCCATCAACAAATACATTTTTCCGTATTTTGGCTATTATGAATAATTGTGATGTACATGAGAATGCAGGTGTACTTATGAGATGTTGTTTTTACTTCCTTTGGTTATGAACCCAGAAGAGGGCTTAACAGTAGTTCTACTTTAAATTTCTTTAGGAATTTCCATACTATTTTCATAATGGCAGACATAATCTAGCTCATCTACCTCTCCATTTACAGTATAAAAAGGTTTACTTTTGCCATGTCCTAATTACTGCTGGGTATCTCTCCTTTCTTTTTTTAATAATAGTCAATCTAATATATGTGAGATGATATCTTCTAGTAGTTTTGATGATGAATGATTTTGAGCAGCTTTTGACATATTTCTTGCCTACGGTGCTAATTTATTTATTTTGCCTGCTTTAGAGAAATGCATATTCAGGTACTCCTTAACATATCTTAATGTTCATTTCCCTTTTTACATATTCTCTGTTCATGCTCCAATTCTAAGCCCACATATCAGCATATAATGGTATTATTTTTCATATTAAGACACAGCATTCAGTTCAAAGCCAGACTCAGCAACTTAGTGAAGCACTTAGCAACTCAGTGAGACCCTGTCTCTAAATAAAATATTAAAGAAAGGGCTGGGGATGTCGCTCAGTGGTTAAGCACCTCTGGGTTCAATCCTCAATAAATAAATAAATAAATAAATAGCATTAAATATGCTCTCCCTCAACATTTCATGATCAGTCTTCAAAATTGTCTGTATTCTTACTTCTTTATTCCTTCCGTTTCTATAATTTTGGAATAGTTGTTCCTTCTTTTACTGGAGACAGTACTTCTACTTTAGTTATCACCTCTCTCCTTTTTCCTCTCTGCTGACCCCTTTATGCTTATATTTAAAGATTTTAAAGTTCAGCTAATTGTGAAGGAGATTCTAAGCTATATAGAGAAATGACTGCCATAGCCATTAAAACTATAACATGTACAACCCAAAATAATCAACTAAAAAATCTATGACAATAAAAGATAAATATTATGACATTGAAAATTAAATTTAATAATATAACAAACAAATCAGAAAGATAATGGAGTTGAGATATAATTGCTTACTTTTTTACATTTTTTGCTGAGATTTTTAGACATAAAAAGCATCTGAAGTTAATAAAAAAAAACTTCTAATAATTTCAAAAATGGCCATAAAAAGTACTAAAAATAGTATAAAACTTAACAAAGATCAAGACAAAAGAAATTTGAAAGATAATTATGATGAAGTACAAATGAATCTTTCTCATCTTTCATAATGATAAATAAGATCATGTAGATATATCTTAAATTAAAAATTTAATAATAGAAAACCAACTAGAGTATGGGTCTTTTAAAATACCAGACAAAAACATGCACATGAAAGGATAACAACTTGTTGAAAAGGCAATTCTTGAACCAAAGCAAGAAAACAGAAGACATCACTACAAACAAGAAAATGAAAACTTTAGCCCCAAATGAAAGATGAAGTACACATTTGGCTTTTATCATCAGTTGAGATTCCTTATTGCAGTTAAAAGGTAGAAATTCAGAAAGGATACCATCAAACACTGTCAGGACAATGGGAGAGAAGGCTGTGGAGATGAGAGAGAGAGAGAGAGAAGCGGGGAGATTTATTAAAGTTATAGAAGATGGGAGAATTAACCTTAGTCATAAAGAAAATGCATTAAAAGGTGGGAATTTCTATTGCTGAAGTTTACAGGATAGGATGCATTGCAGAAGAGGAGAGAGTCTGTCTGAAGGGTTGTGAATAAAACTCTTGGCCTAAAATTTAGCAGACAGTAGAGGTAGCGTGAGGACAATTAATACAGTGGATAAAAGGGGGAGTAAGTTAAAAGTTTATAGATCTAATCCTCATCCCAGTGAAATTCCACAGACACACTCAGGTCCTTAGCAGCCAGCAATACCCCCAGCATGAACCTGCCTTGATGTTCTCTGTCCAGTATATTGAATAATATGCCTTCCATGGCCACCTGGAAGCTCAGAATACCACCTATTTGGAAGTTGTGTTTTTGTAGATGTTAGTTAAGGATTTCAAGATTAAATAATTTTGGAATTAATTTGAGCCCCCAACTAAAGAATCATGCCTTAAGAGAAAAGAAAGATTTATTTTGAGGGAGACATAGGGAGAGAGAAAAAGAGAGAGAGAAGAGAGAGAGAGAGAGAGAGAGAGAGAGAGAGAGAGAGAGAGAGAGAGATATCATGCCATGATGATAACACAAAAATTGAAGTTCTATATTACAAGTCAAGAAACATCTGCGGTCACCAAAAGCTGGAAGAGGTAAGGAAGGATTCTTCCTTAGGGCATTCAGAGGGTGCATGGTCCTAAGGATACCTTAACTTGCACTTCTAGCTTCCAGAATTGTGAAAGGATGAATTTCTCTTGTTTCAACCTATTTAGTGTGCTATAATTTGTTAATGCAAATCTAGCAAATAAATACATTCATGGTCTATGAAAATCTCTTGAAAAAGAATAGAAAAAGAGAATCTTCTCAGAATCTTTATCCTTCACTCATTTTATTTCTTGTGATTGAGGTGGGAGTAGCTGCTAAGCATGGCTGGACAAATTGACCTACTGGGCAGAATGGATGCATTCATTTCATCAACTACAAAATCGGATGGACTTTTAGCTGGCTTAGCAATTAATTGTATTTATATGGCAAACTATAAACTCACTCTCACACTTCTTAAGGGATGGTTTCATATCACTTTAATTCTCAAATATGATTCCCTTCTCATCATTTCACTCTCAGCTCTTGATTTTTCATTATATTATGCTGAACATATAGAAGGCATCTGAAAGGAACTCTTACCTTCTTCCTCCACAAACCCAGTAAACTAATTATCTATGCACCTACTATTTTCTCCCGCATTGGAGAAATCTGTCTTCCCTCAATGTGCTCTGGAGAGCATTTTTTGTTACCTCTGCAAGGACTTTGCTCTTGATTTAACCCATGGCTCTACAGCATAATTGGATTCTCTATACCCATTGTACCATGGAACAGTTTGCAAACTCACTTTGATTTCATTGTCCTTCAATCAAAGCAACATCACCAAAAATGTGTGTGTGTGTGTGTGTTTTTTCCTAAATACACCCCATTTCCTCTGTTCCACTTCATCGGCACTCTTCCCCAAACCCTTTTCTCTCATTCCTGACCTCCCAATTCATTTCCTAATCTCCCAGTCTTCTTTCAATTTCTTTACTTTTCTAGCTGCCTGAATCTGACTTCTTGGCAATATTTAGCAAAATCGATTCCTCTATTCCTCAAGAAAAATGTTCCCCTATTAAATGTATTACAAAATACATTGCCGATTTTTGTTTCATTACTAGTTGCCCCTTCTTGGGCCTGTTGGAATTGCTCCTTCTTTACCCCAATTTGGTAATTACCTGATAATGACAACTGTTTTTCTATTTCCATTTTCTTCATAAATATTTACCCCCAAAATGAGACCACCTGGTTCAAATGGTTCATATGCTTCTTTTAGCAAACTTTTTGTCACCTTCAATTAAAAGTCTTACTATCACACCATTTTCCCCAAGAGTTGCTTATGAAAATCTTTGCTGGTTTTCTTAAGGATTTCAATCCTCTCAGAATGTAACTTTTACAGAGGAAGTATTCAAAATATTTGAATGAAATATGCTTTATATAATGAATATAAACTGTAAACTGAATCCTTATTTAGCAAATTATTAGGGAGTTTGTAATAGTAATTTGAAACTTTTATGGAACAGTTTAATTTTAGTTCAAAACAATATGTATATTCTAAGCTGATCATCAAAAAGTGCTATTAATCTACTCTTGGAATTGCTGAATTGTGCTCAGAGACTGTTATTGGGTAACCTCTTTACTATTGGATTTATTATTTATTATCTGACCTCAGCTGAAGGCATATCATTTGAATACTTCACATTTATCTCTTCCCCTAGTCTACTAATCATTTAGGAAAAATCCTAAGTCTATATTCACCAAAAGTCAAGAATTCAAATCAACGATCTAAGTTCAGATTCAAGACATCAGATATGGATATATTCCAAAATAAATCTAAATATTTTGTTTTTTAATAAATATTTATTAACTTTATCAATTTAGCTCAAGAATTCAGGAAGTTGACAAAACCTTAAAAACCCTTTTATGAAATGACTTAAAGTTTTTATTTCATAATAAAAAGTAAGGTTAAATTATAGCTAAAAATAGTGACCACTAAATGTCTCTTAAATTTATTTATCATAATTTTTCACAATCTCCTCTCTGTCCAAATAATTTCTATTTGCAGTCTTGAGTGGAGATATCATATATTAACACAATATTTTTAAAAATATTAAAATATCCAGATTTTGTTTTTACTCCACATTTAGCACTGGAACTTACATATGACAAGAACAGTATAAAATTAATGTGATCAAATGCATTTTTCTGTCTAAAGTAAAAAATATTATTTATCTTAAATGCATAATTATGATTTCTCTGCTGTTATAATCTGCAATAATATCCTAAAATACATATTACTTCTTATTTAAGTAAATACTTGGGAAATACTTAGATTGCAGATTTGAAACTGATAGCTAAATAGATCAAAACCAGAGTTAGCAATCCACTAGCCTTGCTAGGTTCCAACTTTCTTGTATAATTCAAGATAACTAATGATTTTAAGTTGTATGTGAGAAAAGAAACTTGTACATAATTGCCAACATTTGTAAGGAGACCTATACATTAAATATAGAAATAAAAGTGTCTTTCATGAGGTTATAGAGGGATAAGCTATAGGAATATAAAAGACCTTAGTACTGTTTAATATAGATACTACATATATATATATATATGCATTAATTATTATATAGTAATATATACAACAGTGTTTGATATGTAAACTTTATTATTCAGCATGACAACCCCTCTTTGCAACTGACATTAACTAAGCACTCTGCATAAGGATGCATGGATAAAGAGTAAGTAAGTAGAAAATGATGTTGAGCTTATTTTTTTATCTTATTAAACTCTTTTTTATTTTTACAGACTGCATTTTGACTCATTGTACACAAATGGAGTACAACTTTTCATTTCTATGGTGGTACACAATGTAGATTCACACCATTCATGTAATCATACATATACATAGGATAATACTGTTTCATTCTCCTTTCTGTCCCCCACCCCTCCCACCCCACTTTCCTCTATACCATCCAAATTCCTTCATTCTTCTCTTTCCCCTGCCAACCTCCCTCATTATATATTGTCATGCACTTATCAGAGAAAACATTCGGCCTTTGGTTTTTTGGGCTTGGCCTACTTCACTTAGCATGATATTTTACAACTTCATCAATTTACCCACAAATGCCATAATTTTATTCTTTATATTGAGCTTATTTTAACAATCATGTTTAACTGGAAATTTCTTACCCTTTAACATCTACATGTGTCCTTGTAATGTTTAATTATAGAGGAATACCAATAGATTAACTCATGGAGAAGGATTAAAAGTCCAATCTTTACATCTTTTTAGTACTTTATTTTTCATGCTGTAATGCTAACTGTATATTAGACCTTAGCCTTTTCTTTAATATATGATAACTAATAATCATGTTCCCAAGATGTGATTGATGGACTTCAGATATACAAAATCATGGGAAAAATGATGGATCTGAAATACATTTGGCTTGCTCATTTCATGATAATCAGCATAAAATTTTAGGAATTTCAGGAACATTGAGACAACACAGCTTTCAATGTGAAGAAGTTTTGACACACTTGAATTTATGCCATCTCTAGTTAATCTATCCATGGTTTAAAAAGTAGAGTTCCTTCAGATGATGCTGTAATAGTTTTCAAATGTAAGGATAAAATTTTAATATAATTATACTGCTTAGTAACATGATTTAAAAACTGAATTCCACTTACTGGTAATGTGGAGGTATTACAGGGAAATCCATAACTTTAAGAGTATACAAATAAATATTTTGAAATCAAACTAGGAGGGAGAGACAATGTATCTTCAAGGTCAGTATAAGCAATAAAACATTAGCCTTTCATAACTTCCTTAATTATTGATATATTTGTGTTATCTATTGGTAAGTCCCTTTAAAAGTTTTCCCCCACTGTATTTATTTTCAAAGTGTTTACTTCAGTTATTTATGTACATGGAACTGACATTTTTAGTTCCAGTTGCTGTAGACAGAAACTACAAAGAGGCAAAAAAAAAAAAAAGGGAAGAAAGAAATATAATGACAATCTAATGAGAGTAGCAAATAGGAAGGATTTAATAATTGAAAATATCTCCTAATTGGCTTGTTTCATTTTACATAGTCATCATCTTCCTAATAAAACAGAACAAATATACTTGTACAATGATGAATAGTTTGTTGATTTTTATGTATTTATACCTCATCTTACTTCACAAAAGATGTTAGGTTGTTCAATGTCCTCCATTGTAAACTGACAGAGAACATGAAGAAAGCGCATAACACTTTCTTTCATGTGAGCATAAAAACACCCTGCTTAAGTTCTTTAATCCATTCCATCCCAATAATACTCATCAGCCTCCCAGTGTTGAACCAGAATCATTAATTATCGATGTTCTTTTTTGTGGTTTTAAATGGAAAAATGGTTAGCTTCTTAAATATTTGTAAAACTATAAACAAAGTGGCTTAAATGCACAGTATTAAGGCTATTCTTTGGCTCCTTAGGGTAAATGGATTATAGAATCAGAATAGCTATTGCATTGTAAGTCACAAATCCTGAGTTTTGGCTGCTGCTAAAATGTCCATTTGTGCTATTCACTCTAATTTCCCATATGAATAATGCATAGTAAGCAGTAGAAAATGAAAACAGCATTAATAATGGCAGGGGAGTGTATGCATTCTATCAGTTATCAAAAATCTTAATTATATCAGAGTAATACTCCATTATTACTGGAAAATATATCTGCTTTATCTTGTTTAGGATTTATAATAAATTAGTTTTCATTAATTAGTTATTTAGAAAATTATATGTCTATTCCAAAGAGATAACATGGACTCTGCCCTCACACTAACCAAACTGTCATCAAAACATTAAAGAAGCTCAATTCATTCAGCCAAATATTTAATCTGAATTTTCAATCATAGTGACTAAATTTGTGTGCATGTGGTCACTTTTTCTATGTTTCAACTAACCCTATGCCATAGAATTTGTTTATAAGATGCTATGATCCATAATCTAGAATCATTTGTTACCCCAGTTTTGTCTTCACACAGCTATATCCTGACATTGTCATATGAGTAGATCACTTTGTATTTATAAACACAATTCTAATCATTTTAACCTCTACTGAAGTTATGGACAAGAGCCAAATTCAGACTTCTGTTTGATTTAATTGGGCTTTTATACTGATACTGATTTTAGCACAGCTACAAATGACCCCAAATAGTTAGACTTGATATGATACTCATTTTACTACAATCTTCAGTATATTTATACAAGCCTATATACATAAAAGGCAAAAAAGTCTGAGTAAATGTGAATTGTGCTGCTATACACATTGGTATGCATGCATCTCTGTAGTATCCTGTTTTTAGGTCTTTTGCATAAATGCAAAGGCATGGAATAGCTGGGTCATTTGGTGGTTTTATTTCTAGCCTTTGGAGAAATATCCGTACAACTTTCCAAAGTGATTGTACTAACTTGCAGTTGTAGGTACCTATCAACAGATAAGTGGTTAAAGAAAATGTGGTATATATACTCAGCAATCAAAAAGGATCAAATTATGTCATTTATGGATAAATGGATGGAACTAGAGGCCATGCTAAGTGAAATAAGCCAGACTCAGAAAATCAAAGGTCAAATATTCTCTCATATGTGACAGCTAGAAAAAAAGGAGCAAAAGAAATTAAAAAAAAAAAAAACAAGAAAGGATCTCACAAAAATAGAAGGGAGACAGTTAAGGAAGGAAATCTAGAAGGAGGGAGGAAGGATGGTATGGAAAGTACTAGGTAATGAAATCTATCAAATTATCTATGTCCATGTACAAATATACTACAATGAATTATAAATACATATACATATATAATTGTATATATGATATATAATTATAACTCATCGATTAAAATAATAATAACAATAATAGGAGGGAGACAAATAGAGTAGAAAAAGCAGATTAGGGGGAGGAAAGAGGATAGAAAAAGTACTGAGAAATGAGATTGATCAGATTATGTTAGGTGCATGTATGAATTATGGCATGATAAATCTCACTACTATGTATAATAATAATGTGCCAGTAAAATATAAATTAATCTTAAATAACTAAAAACAATAATTAATGTGAAAAATAATATGATATACTAAAATATATTATTTACCACAAATAATTCATTTCAGAATCAATTTTGCATCTTGTTTGCATGCGTTTCCTTTATCTTTACAATTTCTCCCTAGTCTTAAAATTTTCTCAAATTTCTTCTTCTTTCTCTCTCTCCCTCAATTCTGGGTTTGTCATTTTCTTTCTGTACTTCCCCTTTTATTGTTATCCCTTCATTATTTCCAAAATTGATCACATTTCTCTAATTCTCTTCCAATACAAATTATTCTCAAAAAAAGTCATGTAAATGAACATAGATGCTTAATGTAAACCTGTCAAAAAACATACCAACAGTAATTAATCTCATAAATTATAAGGAAAAAAATTGAAATGTTTGATCATTTGCAATGGGTGGATAACTCTCTTTTCTTTTGATATTATTTTACCACTTACTTGTGAGATATCAATAGTTACTAATATACTAATAACTTTTTTGTTGTTTTTTTTTAACCAAGGTGTTTAAATTCAGCATATCTAAATTGGAACTCCTTATCTCTTCAATTATTTTATTTATTTTATGCTTACTTTTTAATTGACAAAGAGTATTTCCAGATGATTATAAACTATTTATTTTTATTATTTATTACCTAAACTTTATTCTACTACCATTTATGTCCAGTTATAAAGCTTAAGAAACCTGGGATATCTGTGACTTCTTCCCTCATTCACTACATTTCACAGTCACCAGAACCTCAATATTCATTCCTCTCCTCCATTCTCAATGACACCGCCTTGTCCATATAGTTGTCATCACTTGGACAACTTATCACAACTGCAATTTAGTTATTAATTGTCTCCAATATCTACCATTTTACAATTTAGTCTTTTACCCCTGCTTTATCATGTTAAGGTATAACTCTCATCATGTGCCATACCAACTCCAAGAATACTTACATTAGACAGCTTTTGTGCTTCATTAGATGCAAGATTATCCTCAGAACTTTGCGTATATTTCATCTGTTATAATCTTCACAATAGTCCTATTGCTATTATCATTTACCTTGACAAATCTCTGACAAAAAGACTTCATTAGGAAATAGAATACTTCCAGTAATTTCCAATTTCAAAATATTTCTTAAATGCTCAACTCAGCACATAGCAATTACCTAATATACCCAAGTTCAGATGATCATTTTGGATATATACTGATAACAATCCAGAGATCTGTGATATGGTCAGATAGCATGATATTTTGAACATTTGTTTTGATCTGCAGAGTTTTATAAACTTCACTGTATTAAAAATTATCATAGATTTAAAAGAAGTCATTTTAAACTAATTCTATTACAATGAATGATTAATTTTGGAGAGAATTATAAATTATGTATGAGAAGTTTTACTTTAAAATACTCTATTGATTATTTCACCAGGGTATCTGTCATATATCCAGTTAAGTTTTCTAAAACATTAACATCTTCAATATTTTGGTCTTTAATGTTTATATTCATGATTTTGACATACTTTCCTTCATCTGTCTGAATTTACAGGCAGAATTTTTTTTGAATCAACACTTTTGATTAAACGAATTCATGTTGAATGTAAATTTATGTAACTATCATAAATAGCAAGCCTGTGTAATTTTCATTGTAAAAATGTATCTAAATATAGATATGTAAATCTAGTTCCATTGATGGTAATATAGCTTTTTTGAAAGAAAACATTAAAAATTATAAAGCATTAAAAATTACATTAAATTTACATTAAAATTTATAAATACTAGATAGAAATTTTGTACAATAAGAGCAACCACTTAAAGACACTGAAAATTTGACAAAACATGTAGCTGTGGTAAAGGATGACTCATGAAGGTGGTCCCACATTAGATAAAATCAATTTCTCTACAAGGGCAGTTTCTGTTCTATGCAGACTAGAGTAGCCTGAATTCAAAAAGATATACAAAGTCATATAACTTTGTGATACCAAAAAATGGAATTTAGAGCTTCCAGATAAAAATCAAAGGGGTAAATCCTAGGGGAGAAAACTTCAGCATGCAAGCCTTAAATCTTCATGGAAGTTCACTCAAATCCATGTCTAACTTCTGCTCTGGACATGTGTAGGAAAAAATGCCAACAAAACCCAGAGGAAAAAATTGAAAGAAGTCTAGAAATGTTCAGTATGCATTTCAGCTATTTCTCTGAGGTTTGTAGATCTCTGAGACAGAGGGACTTGCAAACACTTCTGTATTCCATAGACTTTCCAGAAGGTCTACACATTTGGATTAAGAATCTGTTCTAGGACTGAGAAATTATTCTACATCTGTAAGCAAAACTAAAACTCATCAGTTCTAGCAAAGTGTCAAATCATGACTTCACAATTTGAAAGTGATCAGAAATTTTTTAACTGTGTTCTAGGGGAAAATTTTTAGATCCTCTTTTTTCAAAAGAATTGAAAACCTACTGAATATCATATGCAATTTCCAATAGACTGAAACAATGACAATAATGAATACTTTACATGTGTATAATTAGGAAACATGAACCCATAGTCAAAATGAAAGCAGTCCAAAGATAATGGTCTCAAACTGACCTAGTCCTAACTACATACTGACTAAAGACTCAATTGAAAATATGTCAGAAGGTATTAAAAGAATAGCAACCCGTCCATATATAATTACTACTGAAACACTTAAAGACATGGAGACATTGAAAGTAGCATGGTGATAAAAGATATGCCATGCAAATGTAAACATTAAAGAGTGAGCATCAGTTTATGAGCACTGGCAAAATATTAGTAATATTATAAGCATAAAAGAGTATTTCAGAATGATCAATAAGTTAATATACCAGGAAGGTGGAAGCTTCTGCATATCCTGTGAAAAAACTCAAGGCCTCCTGAGACCCATATCAGTACAGTTTACTGAGGACTCGTTCCTACCATTACAGCACAGAATGAAATGAATGAGTACCCAAAAGTTCCAGTTGCCTAAAAGTAAGAGCTGCACAAAATATGAAATTTTAATCAGTTTTTTAAAAATTATTATTGTAAATTGTGCACTTTAAAATATAAGGACCAAATTAGTTGATTTGGTTTTCATTTTCTGACATGAATTATTGGTCAACAATGAAAGTATTCAAGATTACTGAAGAAAACTTTGTATGTTTTCTGTTGCCAATAATTTGTTGTGAAACAATTTGATTGAGATTCACTCAGTATGATTGATTCTGACACAGCTAATAACCATGAAGGTTACACTCCATTTCTAGTAGGAATAAACCAGATCACATAGAGACATTGATCTACAACAGAATTGCACAAATAAAACTCTAGGTTAAAAGCAAATATAATACTGGGACAAGGAAAAGTTTCTCATTGATCTATTTCAATTGAAGACCAGTCAGCTTCTTTTCAATTAATTAAAATAATACAACATATCATTTTACATTTAGCTATACAGTTTCTCTACTCACTAGTAGGTCAAGAAATAAAAGCAGGAAACTTTATAAAATAGTATTTTGACATTGTGGACTATACAATGAGCTCTATAAATAAATAGTTCAAAAAAGGGGCAAAAACTCTATTGGGGCACATGATTTAGCAAAGTGGTACATTGTAAATTATAATCATTTCCTGACAATTCCCAATTGTTGAGATTAAAACTAGCATGTTCAAGGAAGCACATCATTCTACATGTTATCCTGGCAAAATAAACTGGAAAATGGATCACTTACTTGAACAAACATGGCAAGAAGGCTATTTTAATGAGAAGAAATTTGTATTTTTTGTCAGTATCATTCATGTGATGGCTAATTTCAAACAATATTACTAATGAACTGCACCTTTCTCTTTATGTAAAGAGAGCAAGCTGTAAGTGGTTTAACATGACTGGAACTAAACATGCTGACCAAGGACTTCCAGATAGTCTGTCTCTGCACACAGTGCCAAAAATAATAAATAAAATAAGTGGTACATGGCACAACTACATAACATAGAAGAGGGGAATCAAATAATACACATATACTTAGCTACTCTAGATGACCCTCATTTCTTCCACCTGATAGCCAAAAAAGGACCTCACCTGAATATGAAAATCGTAGTGAAAATCACGTATGATCAATATTAATAGTGAAAAATCACATACAACATTTAGCACCATGATTAGCAAGCACATGCTCCCTCTTTGCTACGTGTTTCTTTTTCAATTTTTTCCTCTTGCAATTCCTCCTCCTTTTTCCAGTTTTAGTTTAAGTGAAATTTATTTCTGGAAAGTATTATTGCTTTAGGTTTAGAAAATACAAAAATAAAAGAACAAATCCAAGTTATGGGAACACATGGTTATTTCAGTAGATATGAAAATGTGCTACACAAAATTCATCATCTCCCATATTTATAAACAAAAATAGTCTGAAATAAGAAGGAATAATTTTATGTCATGTTATATGATTTTTAAGTAATATTCAATATTACATAAAATAGATAAAATGCCAGGGTATTCTTAGTACACAGAGTATATATTGTACCACTACAAGTTCATGGTTTCAAAGTTACCTGACAAAATGATAATTCCATAGTAGGCAATCTTTTTGTTTTTTCAAAATCCCTCTTTCAAGTCTGCATTATTCTTGCAGATACTCCTTTTTATTATTCTTCTAAGCCAAAGGCACTATTACAAATAAAAATAGAAACTCTGATGTAGGAATTCTTTCTATGTTTTAATCAGAAAGTTATCCCCAATTCCATCTCCCCCACCCCCTTAGATAAACGCATATCTTCTCTTCAGGCATCTTGTTCTGTTGATGATTTTCTTTTTCTTCTTTTGTAAAACAATCACTCTTCTCTCCGCTTCCTTCCACTTACATAGTCTGTAGTTTTGCCTTCTCTTCAGTTTTTGCTATCAGTATCACTCCTTCCATTTATAGCCAAGCTGCTCAAAAGAAAAGGTGATATATAATGACCATACTACTTCACCTTTGCAAGGTACTGAAATCTGATTTCTAGTTTTATAATTAAGAGGGCTTCTACCACAGCAGTCACATGGTATAACCAAAATCAATTAGATATCTTAGTTTACTGGATTGGACAATTTCCTTTTGTTGACCCTGAGGACATAACTTGTTTGATTTTTCTATTTAAATTGCTTCTGTCAGATAAAATATATGAAGTATAAATACCAGTGTTTTATTCCAGGAGACAAGAATGAAAGTCTGGTAGTAGACGGTGTCCTGACTCTCAAGACTCCAGCTTTTCCAGGCTTTCATGAGAGATAATGGGAAAAATATTTCCAAACAGCTGAAAACTCTTTTGTATAACAATATGCCAGGTCCTACTGCTTATGAACCTGAATCTGTACATTTTTTCTATGAAACTCATCTTATTCTGTGAAGAGCCATTTTTAGGGGCAACACCAGTACTCACTGCTCTCTTCCTAAATCCACATTTACATATTGAATTGGCTAATCTATATCACTCTGTGGACTCCAATGAGCTCTTCAAAATCAATGTGCAAAATGAATCCATATATTCCTTCTCTCCTTTTCTTTCGACCTACACTCCTAAAAAATTATTAAACAACTTAATTTCATTTCTGAAAGAAAATTCCAGAATCCATTCATTCTTTCAAGTAAGAAATATGACAGTCATTTTTGCTTCTGACTCCTACTTTCATTTTTAAATTTTTTTATTTTTATTTTTTTAATTTATTCTTTAATTTTTTATAGACTGCATTTTGATTCATTGTCCACAAATGGGGTACATCATTTCATTTCTATGGTTGTACACGATTCATACCATTTGTGTTGTCTCCTACTTTCTAAATCTACACTTTTGCTTAGAAAATCTAGTTGATTTTATCCCTTCAATATATTGCTTTGCCTCATTATACTCACTACCAATAATTTCTTTCCTCCTCCAAGTCCCATAATATTATATCAAAAAGTCCTATTAGGACTACCAGTATTAATATTCATTAATATTGCTACATTCAAACACAATTTTCACATTGCTGACAGCATAATCTTCCTCAAATCAATCTTTCTATGAAATACCCTTGATTAAAACTTACCATGACATAAACCTGATTAAAACCCATGAACTCTCCTTTTGGAGGCTTATTTATCTATTTTTCTATATTCTGGATTGAAAGCTTATTGTGTTTTACAAACCTATTTTAAAATAATTTTCCCCATAAAATTTCTGAGTTGTGTCCTCTGTATTCTAACTAAAAAAAGAAATACATTGTGTTTTTGTTTCTCTTGCTCTTTTTTATCATCTTGTAGCTTTGAAACTGATTTCATATGTAAACTAATAAAATAGGGAACATATGTTTACAACTGTAGTTTTCTCCTGAAAACCTCATTTTTGTCTTTCATTTAACATTGAATATTAAATACTGCTTGATGTTTTATTTGCAACATATTTTATATTTTTAAGTACTTATAATTCTATTTCCTCAAATTTAAAATCCAACTATTTTCATGTTTATGTGACTGTTTATTTAGCTTGATTGCAATTAACTGAATTGATGTTGTGAAGGCCTATTTTTAACCCAGTTTTTTTTTTTTAAGTATGTCTTTGAAATTTGTTTCTCTTGTAGTTTTTTTCTTCTTTAAATAAAATTTCTTTAAATTTCAATTTCATTCCCTACTCTACCCAATGTGATATTAAATCTGTCACTAGACTTTTAGGTTTTTGGAAGTTCTTTATTTAGTTCAATAAATAAACATTTTTGTCTTACCTTTTTTCTTTGAAATGCATTATTTTTGTTCTTTTCCATTTGTTATATATCTCAGTAATCATTCATCTATTTATAGAAAGTATCTGATAGAAACACATGCTCTTCTTACTCTTTATTGACTGTATTAGGCATTTTTCTATAATTTTATTTTGAAACTTATAAATTACTTTTACAAATATACCTCTTCCTTTATCAGCAACCTGACAGAAACTTTCATTTCCCTTTCATAGTATTTTTAATGTAATTTTTTCATATAATTAGTCATTCTTATACAAGGAAAACTCTAAACAGTCTGTGTTATTGAAATTATATCATCACTTTCACGTACTGAATAAGAAGTGATCAAATTCCCTTTACCTAGTCCAAGGCAGACTGGATAGCATGAATTAAACAAATAATATTTGTTGAAGATAAATTCTCCCCAATAAAATATGACACTCAGAATCAATGGACATCATGAAAATTTCAATATTGAATTTATGAAAATATTATAAATTGATTTTTTGTCAATTCCAAAATGGACATATAAAGAGAAATGTGTTATAAAGTTATTAATAATTAATGCTACTCATGATTAAGCATTTTTTGTCCCATATCAATATATTTCCATTTCTACTTCAATCATTAATTTACTAGGTAAAATTCACACAATATTTTACAAATAAATTAATTGTCCTTAATTTATTTATTTAAAACAATTTAGATACATTCTTTGCTTTCATAGGTATTTTAATGGAGCATTAGGAAATAGTAAGAATGGAAATCAAGCAACTTTTTTATTCAGTATATCCATATAAAATGAATTTTAACAACTTTCAGTACTTTACATGAAGTAGTTTCTAAAGCTTTAGAAAATTCTGATAGCTTGATTTTGAAAACAAAACAAAGTATTCATCATTAAATAATTGTCTCTCAATGGTTTTGGCAAAATATTCGTTTTTCCTTTTAATTGCTTACATACACATTTTGACACTCTTAGGAATAAAAAGGAAAATGACTTTTTAATATAAACACAGAAAATCACCTTTCTCAGTTAAATTAGCAACATTTGCTTACTTTAAACAACAACAACAACAACATATGCAATTAAAGATACTTAGTGGACAGTCAGATTATCTTAAGATTGTTTAATGTTTTTAAATTTTGCTTATGTATGGCCTCAGTATAACTAGTATAATACAATTGTTGTATGTTAAATATCTCTGCATGAAAAGAAAAATGCAATGGATTTTAAACTCTAAAATTCATAAGAACATATTTATAATTTGATATAATATTATCCTACCTCCTGCCCATTTTCTCTAAGCTAAGGAGATTCCTAGTAATTTGAGGTTAAAATAGATTGTCTTGTTCTTTATTTTTGTTTTTGTTTTTTTTATTAGTACAATGGAATAATTGTATTCAATATGAATAATAAATCTGTCCTATGTGTTTTCAGATATTTGCTATGCATTCAGTTTTGATTTTTCAATACTGTTTTTAGTTGCACCATTATCCAAGCTTGACTAAATATAATTTCTTTTGACACTAAAACTACAGGTAAGGTGTTGGTAATATAATTGTAATGCTAATACTTACACTACGTGTATTACTGTATTATAGTCAGCAATAAAAGCATGCTGAACTGTTGTGAAAACTCGTTATGCCTGCATTGTGTTATGCTCTTTGATAACCTTTATTTCTAGATGAAAGTAGTTTACAATACTGTATCAGTTATAATGAGCACCAATAAACAAGCTGCTTTGCCAAGGGCAATATAATTCTAAGCAATAAAATTGGATCTATGATAGTGTATCTTCTATTTTTCATTTCAAATTCATTAACTATTATGGAGATCAATCTCTTTGACACAGTACATTTCTAACCACATTTATGCCAGAATATGTACTCATTAGCATGTTTGAACTCCATAGCTAAAATGACAGGGTTCCCCCCTTGCTTTGTAATATTACGCATAATTTGAAAAGCAGGCCCTGAGCATTCTGACAGCCACATTAGTTAGGATATACTTTTTCTCTATATACATGCATATGTTTATGTACTTCCTATACATTTTGGATATACATATATTAAATGTGAAACAATAACATTGCTCATAAAATTTTTAATATTAAAATAAAGGCAATGATTTTAATAAGCAATCTTTAAATAACAGTATTGAGCATCATTAATGTATTCTTACTTTTCTTCTGAATATAAATTTGTAAAACATAACTTTGCAATATAAAATTGGATGATTTTATATTGTGTGTAGATAGATATGTAGATTGAATTATTAGAGTTATTGCCTAAAAGTTTTTTTGTTGACAACTTTTGAAAGGTCATCTATTAAAATTTATAACCTTCTTTCTGAATGCCATCACTTGGTATGTTCTTTACAGCTCAAACATTATTTCCTTGACACAACACATTGCAATACATTTAATAATAAAAAGCAAAGAAAGACTAAAATATCACCAAGAACAAGTGATATCAATGAAAAAAACAATTGTAAGCAATCTAATCTATGAAAATGTCCCTTTTCTTCCCACTAAAGAGCACATAAGAGAATTTTAAATGTCTGCTTTGTATAAAAATTAGATAAGTAAGTAATATGCAAACAAGAATCTTCCCAGTCCTTCATTTTACTTGGGGAAGACTAACAGGCAACCCTTAGAAGGAAACTTCCTTGTGAAGAGAGGTATGAATAAAGGTATGTCTTCTTTGAAGACAGGTATATAGTTAGGCATGGCTTGAATGCATGTGAACAGTAGAAGAAAAGAAAGAAAAGAAAGGCTACTTTAGAAGAAACTTGGTTTATAAATCAAGAAGTTTGGTATTTTTTTCTGACAATGAAAATTCATAATGGCAAAGGACATACAACTTCATTAAAAAAAAAAAGTTCTGACAACTGTATGGAGGGGTAGAAGTTCTGGCAAAGAGGTTATTCAGGTGAGTGTTTATGACCTCAGATACTTTTAAGTGAAGTGGAATTCAGGAAAAGACATCTAGTCTCAAATATTTAAAGAGAGGGAAATCATCAAAGAATCTCTAATTGAGATCTCTTTTCATCATAAAAGTAACAGGAAGTTTAGAACTAAATTTAGTCCTAGACTGATGCCATATTAATTGCATCATTATGTCAACTTACAAACTGTCAGTCTTAATTTTCTAATATTTCAAGTAGGTTGGGAATATCTGACTGATATCCTTTCATGTGTTATTGTGTGAACTAAGTGAATGTTCAATGAATCTAAATTTTCTTCCCAGATAGTGCAAGTTCAATTGGACTCAATTGATTCATTGCAACGGAGAAACAAATATCTGCATGATCTGGAAATGAGACACAAGAGAATTCTTTAAATGAAAACCACAGTAGTTGATCAAGAAAAGATAGGTCCACTAATTACACAGAGGTTTAAGTTTGATTATTGCAATCATAGATGTCAAATAACAAAACAGATGCATGATTAGAAATTTCAGCAAAAGAAGAAAGAAAGGAAACACTGCCTGGTTAAGGACACTGGTATACCATGGGTTTGTTCTAAACTCAGAATACTCTTTTGATTAACCCTTTAGGATTTTGCAATACCAAATCACTGAATGTAATAATCAGAAAAATGAGAGATTACACTCCCTTTATGTATGATCTATCAAAATGTATAAATGCATTCTACTGTCATGTACAACAAATTGGAACACATAAACAATAAAAGAAATGTGGTACATTATATTACTGTATCAAGAGAAGCAACTTTTAAATAATATCTCTCCTCTGATCTTCCTAGTGACTTAATGTTTGTATTTGCTTTTTAGCTTCATTTTGTATACCTCCTTCATAATTTTCATATCAACTCTGCAACACTGTAAGTGGTGAAAACAAAGTCTGTGCCTAACTTTTCTTTGTCATTTTTAGAAAAATACTGCTTTGCATACTACCTTGTTTGAAGAAGACGTGGAACCATCAGGAATTGACCAGATGAATGAAGATGAATATGTATTTTTTAATTCTAAATAAGCATTTATTTAGTAAATAAATACTTTATCAGAAATGTATATTTTCCTGACTTCAACCATATTTCCTAATTTTTAGAGGTGTTAATTCCGATGTTCTCAACTTTGTAAGGCTTATCAAGAAAAAAGGCACTACATTTAAGTTCACATTGGGTCACAAATGTTAGCATGCAATAATAAACATGTTTGGAGAGTTGTGTTATTTTACCTTCTCATTATTTTACTTTTATCTCAGAAGATAATAATTTTAATTACATGAATGGATGACAATAGAATCTTCATTTGTATAACTTCTATTTCACAGAAAGCATGGTTTGATACACTGAAGTGAATGGTTGAGATGCATTTGGGGGTGACATGAGGAAATGCATTTTTGTGAATTTGCAAAGGGGGACACATATATTACTCTGTGTATTAGTCAGTTCTCATTGTTGTAATCAAAATACCACAAAATACCACACGAGAACAACTTAGAGCAGGAAAAGTTTATTTTGGCTCAAGATTCAAACATTCAGTCCATGGTCAGTTGACTCCATTGCTCTACACACAAGGTGAGGCAAAACATCACAGCAGAAGTGTGTACTAGAGAAAAGCTGCCCAGTTCAAGACAAGACAAGAAGCAGAGACAGCTCAACTCATCAGGAACAGAATATATGCCCCAAAGTCATACCCCAAGTAACCTCCTTCCTCCAGTCACACTCTACTTGCTTAAAGTTACCACCAAGTTAATCTATTCAAATGGATCAATCCACCAATTAGGTCTCAACTCTCATAATCTAATAATTTCACCTCTGAACATTCTTGCATTGTCTCACACATGAACTTTGGGGGAACACCTCATATCCAAACCATAATATTATGATATTACTTTCTTGGAAATTCAATTTATTCCAACAGTTAATATGAAACTTTTGAATCAAGCTGTTGCCTATAGCTTGTTGGTTTTATATTAATATCTCTCTTAATTTGATCATTGCAGAGAACAGATATTTAAAATAGTTATTTATGAGAGAGAAGAAGTATCTTTTAAATATTTTATATCTCAAACTAAAAAAAACTGATATGAAGAATTCTGAATGATTAAGAACTGAACTTAATTGAAGACAAAACAGGCATACATCAAAAAAATTTACAATTTTACCCCAAATTTAACTGTAAAATGGAGAGATTGTGTTCCATATCAATAACAAGCAAAACTAAAGTTTAATTCTGGAAATGCAGAGCAGAGAATGCACCATAATCATGTCAAGAGCAAAGTGCTATCTAAGAATGCTACAGAAACAGAAATTCTACAGACAGTATTCAATACAGTTAAAAGTCTACACTGAAAGAAGAGAGTAAGATTGATCTTTGAGGATCATTTCAGGTAAAAGACTTTTAGACACCAGACAGAAGAAAACAGAGAATAATTTGTTGTCTGAGAATGTAGATACCAAGGAATCAAATTTGAAGGATGATCAACTACACACAGTGACACACTGTCTCTCCTCCTGGCACTAAATCTTGGTAATTATTTAGGAAATCTTGATCCTGAAGCCTATGCACAATTCACACAGAATGAAATGCCAGTAAGCCACACAATTTTTTTTTTTTTTTTTTTTACTTTGTTGTTTGTTTTTGCAGTACTGGGGATGGAACCAGGGACTTTGCATATGCTTTGCAAGCATTATCCAAAGATCTAAGTCCTCAGTCCTTCTCTCTCTCTCTTTCTCTTTTTCTTTCTTTCGTTTTTATTTTGTTAACAAGACCTCACTAATTTGCTCCTTAGCAAATTAGCTGAACTTAAATTTGCAATTCTCCTGCTACAACCTCCTGATCACAAGCATGCGCCACCACAACCCACCCTCTTTTTAACTGTTTATTGGAAAAAGCCTAGGAATACATGTACTGCTGCCCATCATTATTATGTCTACACTAGATAGTGACTGGCCTGCTTCTCATTAAGGATATGAGGCCTAAAATTTGTCAAGATTAAATATTCCACCATTACAAACACTAGAAACAAAAGAAGTATTTAGTTCAAATTCAAAACCATAATACATTTACTTGCTCTATCATTTTACTTATTTACACAAAGCAAACCATGGTATTCTTTAATCAGTTCCAAGCGTATGACTAAAAGATGATCAAGCACACAGAAAAGCAGTCTAAGGAGAACAATGACTATGATCTCAGAAACAAAGGTGAAGACATAATGACTTGTAAATAGTAGCATCAATATCAGGCACATAATAGGTACTGCTTCTGATTTGATGAAATAGAAACTCTCACTAAAATAAATACAATGTCTATTACCAAACCATGTAATAGCTTACATTGAGCACTATCTTTGAAGCACAGAAGTTATTTCTTGAAATAAGAATAATTCTTTAACATTAGATAATATTCTGCAGGCAAAAAAGGACTTTGTGTAATCTGATTTCATTTCATCCTCCCTCTGATTCTTTGGAACAGATGACATTATTGACAACATTATTTTGAAAATAATGAAACTGAGTATCATAAGTATTACTGAATTTGCCCTGGGAGAATGTCTCTCAAAAGAGATCCAGTGCTTTACCACTGAAACCATCTTCCTATTAACAATATGTCCATATGGGACTGAAATTGGAATGGGCAGAAAAATCATTACAGTTGGGATATAATGGAGCTCGGGGAAATTAAGCAATTTCCCCATATTTATTGCAAGACCTTAGATTAGGACTTAACTCACTGGAATTCTTACTTCTAGAGCAGTATTAGGGAAAATAAAATAAAGATAGTATGTTGCTTTACAACTTAGTAATAAACTTAGAATTCATTTATATGTGAATAAGTAAGCCAGTGAGTTTAATAAGGGATATAAAGGAAGTATTCCCGCATCACCCTGTTTTTAAAGTTGACCTCTAAAAGGACAAAATGTTTCAGATAAAATGTGCATTTTGTAACAGTTAGACAGTACTTGGTTAGATAGGCTAATGTGTGACATTTATCATATTAAATAATTGAGATAAAGCTAGACAAAGAACATTCATTGGATATAAAATTTAATTGTGAAATTAAATTACTCATTCACGTCAAAAGTTTCCAAAATAAATAATGAAATCCTAAGTTGTTAAGAAATCTTATAACTGAATAAGAGGAATGTAAGAAAAATCCAAACAGGAAATCAAATAATAATCAACCTACAAAAATTTACAGTGAGTAGTCTTATTAGAAGGAAAACCTATAATGTACAAGGTCCCGATGACATTTTCTTTAGGGTAAATGTATCAATACTTTCTTTCAAATTGAAATACAGGGAAATAGAAGTAGAAAGTTATAGCAAGTTGGAGGTTTATACAATTTTTTTCAATGACAAATGTTTTCTTCACTCCTGGTCCCCAAATTTTCAGCATATAGTTATCTCCCCTTTGTTTTTCTTGGTTTTCTGAAAAATGTTATATCCTGTAATGTCTGTTGAGGGAGTAACATTTGCATCCCCGTCCTTATATTTTATGGCCACTGTAGTATGGAAAGACCTTTATTAATAAAACATTTCTGTTTTCTCTCTTACTTACTCTTCCCTTGGGATGGAGGTTGGGGGCTAGAGGGCAAACTGCCTGAATCATGACTTTGGAAGGAGAAATTGGGCATGTGCAGCCTGGTAACTTGCTATTTTCATTCCCTTAAAAGTTTGCTGACCACTCAAAGTGTAAACTCTAATCTAATCCTTGAGTCAGCAGTATGAAGTTCTTTCCTATGCAGATAAAACCACATTCTCCATGTTAAGAAAGGTGACTTTTTTTTTTTTACAAGCTTTAATTACTTGCCCAATTTCTCAATTGGATGATCATTCATATGGAGAAAGTGATATGGTATTTATTTAGCTCTTCAAATGCCTAAGATCAGGTGTTGGACTGGTCTGTGTATCTCAGGAAATAGATGAGGAGGGGAAAATTGATGCAAGAAAATATGAATGGAGTGGTTGAAGTTTTCATTTGGCTGATACCCTGGATTTCTGTATATTATTAAGGAGTTTTAAATTTGGTTTATAAAGGCTTAAATGGGATCATGTGTTTGAGTTTGCTTTATATATGTGTCTCATTTACTGCTTCGGTCTGAGTGAATATCTGTAAACCTTAAATCAGGTGGGATATGGACCTTATCAGTTTCTGGTAGCTTTTGCTACATCTTCACTGGCAAATAAGTGAATTCATACAAAGCAGAGATCTCTTTGTGGGTCTTAGTGCAAAGCCATAAGGTTCAGGAAAGTCATGGGACCACAGTTAAAGCCTCAGGTTATATGGTTGCCATATGACCCTTGGCAAAGTAAATGATGAAGGGGTCAAGTAAGGTGCTCCAGCAGATGTTTTCCTACCCAGTCCTGCCTGGCAAGCAAACACTAGGCAGTCACATGGGACTATGGAACACTTAGCCACACTATGGGAGATTTAAGAGGTAACTCACTTTCAAGACGAGCCATAAATCTTAACTCATGAATGAGGTCTGTGTGTTATACAGGCAGACAATGGTTTAAGAAGACCAGTGTACAGGACAGCAGCTGAAATGATGGGAAATTGTTGTAAAAAAATGTGCTTTTGAACACTGAAGTGTAATGTTTCTTCTGTTTTTTTTTTTTTTTTTGTCATGACCAAAAGACCTGACAAGAACAATATTAGAGGAGAAAAAGTTTATTTGGGGGCTCAGGTTTCAAAGGTCTCAGTCCATAGACAGCAGGTTCCTTTCCTTGTGGCTCAAGGTGAGACTGAGAACATCATGGTAGAAGAAAGAATATGGCAGAGGAAAGTGGCTCAAGGCCTGGTGATCATGAAGCAGAGAGAGAACTTTGCTCACCATGGCAAAATCTAAACCCCAAAGGTATGTGCCCAGTGTCCCACCTCCTCCAGCCACAACCTACCTGCCTTCAGTTACCAATCAGTTAATTCCTTTTAGAAAATTCATTCACTGATTGGGTTAAGGCCTCCATCACCCAATCAATTCACCTCTAATCCTTCTTGCATTGCCTCATACATGCACTTTTAGAGGACAACTCAAATCTAAACCGTAGAATACTCCTTTAAATTTCTTGGTACATGCATTATATAGGAGTTACAGAATGATCTCAACTTGGCTCTGCATTGACTTTTTTTTAACAAATAAAAAGATTTTCATAGAAAGTAAAGGACCTTAGGCACAATTCATGACATAGCAAAAGGTAGTAGTTTAATCAATAGCACTTTTAGACCCAGACAATGTATTTTACTATAATCCACAATTTGACCATTTTTCCCCTGTCATAGGGATTGAACTCATGGATGTTTTGCCACTGTGCTACATCCCCAGTCCTTTACTTCTTATTATTATATTTAACTCTGAGCAGAGGTTTTGCTAAATTGCTCCTGCCTCAATCTCCTGAGTCACTGGGGTTACAGAGCTGAGCCACCATGCCTGTCATACAATGTAACCCTTCTTGAGGTATGCACAAGATATATTAAAAACCTTGGCATTTTCTGTTCAAGTGGTTCCATATCCATTTTCAAGGCTTGCATAGAATACTTCCTAGTCCTGCTTTTTGAGGGGGAAATTATATTTGGACTTATTTTGGGTTCAGTGAATATCAGTAATGGGTCTGAAAATAACCCTCATTTGGCATAAGACTACACATGTCTACACATTAAAATATATCAAAGTCATCTAAGTAGATAAAGTTTACATTCAATTCCTTTGTAGAATGCCAGAAGCCAAAGGAAAATAAAGGTTTAGGATATATAATATAAGAAAAAATCCTTACTGTTTAATGAGGATCAAAACTGATTCTCAGATGACATATTTAAAGAATAAGACAGTAAACATAGGTGGATTTTTCCTCAGAAATACTAAATGCAAAACACCAATATTAGCATCCTTCTGCCTCCCCTCCCAAAGCTTGAGGAAGCTTCAGTTTACAGATTGTGAATTCTGAACAACTGGTATCCACTAAAGGGCCTCCTGACAAGTCTAAAACCAAGACTTTCCCCTGTTTTGATCCTATACACTTATATACCACTAAATCACTGTCATTTCTAGGTAACATCAAATACTAGTTTCTAGGAACATAATTTCCTTTAGACTCTGTGCTCTACATGTTGGAAACGGGAGAATTCTAAATGCTGTGCATACCTTGTACAATGTGATGGTTCTGCATGTCTTAGTAACTAATTTGGACTCATAAAATGACACAAATAAGAAACTTCAAACTTAGTGAATGAAATTTCTAATGCCCTGAACAAACTATATCCATTCCAACCTAGGCTCTTTAGATGGTAACTTTTCAGGGTAGGCCAACTACCTCTGGGCAATAAGCATCCTTCTGCCAATACTGAGTAGGTAAGATATTGGGAGAGAGGATTTTGAAATTTGGTGAAACACTGGCTTCAGATTTTAAGTTCAATCAAATCTTTATTTTTTTTAAACTTCACTTCCACGGTAAGAGTAATGGCAAGTATGGTGGACCGTTAAGACTTTGTGCCTTGGAGGATGTCTTTAAGTCATTGGTGATATGCCTTCAATGCAGGTTTTGGAATCCTGGCCTTTTGGTCTCTTTCTGCTTCCTCTCTCATGATGTAAACCCACATCCTGACAAGTGGTCCAGCCATTGTCACGGCTGCCTACATCTGAGGCCAAACCAATGGGCCAGCTGATTTGTATTTGAACCTCAAAACTGTTAGATTAAAAAAAAAAAAAAAAAAACTTCTCACTTTATTAGTTAAATGTTTCAGGTATTTTGCTATGATGACAGGAATCTGATGTCTACTCTCCCATGGGAATTTAATAATGTAAAAAAAATTATCTTAGAGTTGGTACCGTTTCATCTTATTTCTAAACTTCCAATGAGTTTATTTAACAACAAAGACAAGCATAATTTAGGATGAAGAATAGAATGGAAAATTAATTTCAATATTGCATACAAAGTGACCCAGGAATGAATTAATGTACTGCTCTGAGGTTTCTGGTATCAAAATATCTACTATTGCCAAGCAACCCTAGGAATATCCAAAGGAATAAAAATTGATAATGGGAACTGGCTTTGCAAATTGCCCTATCATGATAGAATTCTGATCCCCACAAGAGAACATTGATAGCGCTCAATCTCAATATTTAAACTAAATGCACTTTAAAAATCCCTGTTGAAAAGTAACACAAACCACGTTTTAGTATTATTTTTAAGTAGGATCAAAAATGATGCCTATTTCTTTCTTTATTTCTCAGTTTATTGGAAAGAGCTTCTGGTTAACAAGGCAGGAGAAGAAAGAAATTCTCAAGGTTCAACATTGCCATCTTCATTTTCTAGCTGACTTGACCCAAAGGGAAAGTAAAACTTCTCATACCTTCAAGAGAGACAGTAGTCAGACAATTTAAAGTGCCTGTGGAAGTTGATTTTTTCACTTCCACAGACATTGGGAAACAGGGGCCTTATCATTGTTGATACATTTCACGGGGATGGCTTCCATCCTTCAGAAAAAAAGGGCCAGAGCTGTAAAATTGGCAGAAAGCTGCTAGGGAGATTTACATATGGATTTTCCCCTAAGGAAAGGGAGGTCAGGGCTTAGAGAGTGACAGTCTAAAGTTCAGTCAAACTGAAGGCAATGTTGATGCTTTCTCAGTGAATATCAAAGAATTTTTCTCTAGATTTTCAACCACTAATTATTTTTGCCAAAATTATTTTTTATATGGGAAATCTGATTCCTTTAATGTTTTTGTTTATTGATTTCAATGTCATTTGATTATTATACCTCATTTTGATGATATTGATGACTAATGTTAAAATAGCATTTTCTCTTCCAGGGTCTCCTCTTATTCTATCATTTTGTCCATATGTATTAAAATTTTGTCATAAAAAAGAGCTCCTACTTATTTTTTAATCTATGTGTCCATAATATATAATTAGTTTGGACATGTAGATTTTTTATTTTATTCAATTTTATGATTTAAAATTACCCATATTCTTTGTGATACCAGTGTTGGTTAATAAAAAATATTCTTTAAAATTGCCTTCTATAGCTTTTTTCATTATGATTTAAAATCTCATTTTTCATGAAAAGGTAACTCAGGCTCATCTTGTAGGTTGATGCTTGACTCTGCTAACTCTTCTCCTTCCATATTTGTATCTCCCTTTTCCCAAAGGGAAAACTTTGATACCCCCAAACCAATATATTTACTCATTTCTTCATTCGCATGATACAAAAGTCAGTAATCATTCCGAATTTCTATTCCCATACCACTACAAAAAACAACCCTACTAAAAAAGGACGAATTTCACTACAATGTTCCACAGCCGAAGAATGGAGAGATTGTGGTGTGTCTGGGCAGTGAAATATGATTCAATACTAAAAAGAAATGGGAGATCAAATCATGAATAGATGCAGAGGTAACTCAAATGCATATTGCTAAGTGAAAGAAGCCAATCTGAAAAGGCTATGTGCTGTGTGATTCCAACTATGTGACAGTGGAAAATGCAAAACTAAGGAAAAACTGGTGTAAGCAAGGGACTCTGGGTGATAATGATGTACTGAAAGTCAGTGTTGGAATAAATGTACCACTTTGGTGGGGGATCTTGGTCATGGGGGAGGCCATGCACATGTGGAGGATGGAGATATATGGGAAATCTATTTTCTGCTCAATTTCACTGTGAACCCCAAACTACTCTGTAGAGTAAAGTCTATTTTAAAAAGTGCTTAACAAAAAAAAGGACAAATTTCTTTTTTGTTTTTCATCAGATTGTCTATAAAGTACAATGTCAAAGGTAACTCAAATTATTCTTATTTGTCCTGCAGTATGATTATATAACTCTTTTGAAATGAATTTGGGTTCATTTGCTTCTGTTTGCATTAAGATTTTATCTCTCCATCTATGTTGATTCATTTTAGTAGGTCAACTGCAAAATATTTCTTTTTTAAATTATTTATTTATTTTTAAATTTTTTACAGACTGCATTGTGATTCATTGTACGCAAATGGGGTACATCATTTCATTTCTATGGTTGTGCATGATGTAGATTCATGCCATTCATGTAATCATACATGTACATAGAGTAATGATGTCTGTCTCATTCCACAATTTTTCATACCCCCTTCATTTCCTTTTACATAATTCAAAGTTCCTCCATTCTTCTCTCATTCTCCACACCCCCCACCCCCACTATATATCATCATTCCCTTATCAGGGAAAACATTCAGCCTTTGGTTTTTTGGGATTGACTTATTTCACTTAGCATGATATTCTCTAATTCCATCCATTTATTTGCAAATGCCATAATATTATTCTTCTTTATGACTGAATAATATTCCATTGTGTATATATACCACAGTTTCTTTATCCATTCATCTGTTGAAGGGCATCTAACTTGGTTCCACAATCTAGCTATTGTGAACTGAGCTGCTATAAACATTGATGTGACTGCATTACTGTAGTATGTGAATTTTAAGTCCTTTGGGTATAAACTGAGGAGTGGAATAACTGGGTCAAAAGGTGGATTCATTTCAAGTTTTCTGAGGATTCTCCACACTGCTTTCCAGAGTGGCTGCACCAATTTGCAACTCCACCAGAAATGTAAAAGTGTGCCTTTTCCCCCACATCCACACCAACATCTGTTATTGTTTGTGTTCTTGATAATAGCCACTCTAATTGGAGTAAGATGAAATCTTAGAGTTGTTTTAATTTGCATATCCCTAATTACCAGAGATGTTGAACACTTTTTCATATATTCATTAATCACCTGTGTGTCTTCTTCTGTAAAGTGTCTGTCCAGTTCCTTGGCCCATTATTGATTGGGTTCTTTGTATTTTTGGTGTAAAGTTTTGTAAGTTGTTTATAAATTTTGGAGATAAGTGCTCTATCTGAAGGGAGTGTGGAAAAGATTTTCTCCCACTCTGTAGGCTCTCTTTTCACATTCTTGATTGTATCTTTGCTGAGAAAAAGCTTTTTAGTTTGAGTCCATCCCATTTATTGATTCTTGCTTTGATTTCTTGTGCTTTGGAAGTAAAAAGTTTAAGAAAAACAATACTGAGGGAAGTACTAATTTTTACTTCTTCCATTCCACTTTCCTATATACATACAGTAAATCGGTTTCACTGATTTCCAGAGTCTACTCTTTATATTTTTGTGCAACTACATGCAATTTATTTCTGTCCTCTGGTTTTTGTTTAATGTTTTTTATGTTTTTTTTAATGCAACAAAAATATAGCATACATACTCCTTTGCACTGAGGAATCATTTCATCTAACAATAAAACATTGTAAAGCACTTCATATGTCTCATTTTTATCATCTCTTACACCTTCCTAGTATACAATTGAAAATATTTACCATAGCTGATCAACAAATTCCCTATGTTAGGTAATTCTGAACATTTTCATTTTTTTATAAATTAAAAAAAAAATACCAGCAATAACTATACTTGTGTGATACTTGTGCAATGTCATAATGAAGAATAAAGAAAGTCATCTTCAACCAGCACAGAACTATTAATTTGCTTTACATTATAAAGTAAGGTTATCAGAACTAAACTATCATTCTGTTTTCATGATAAATAAAATACTATTTCATAGTAAATAAAATTATTTTAAAATAATTCATTCAGAAGTACTTCATGTGGAAATATACAAAATTGAACTTGATAATACCTTTGACAATGAGTAGACTCATCTGTGTCTTATATGTGTGCATACTAGCATGGAGAAATGTGAAGTGTGAGTATCTGTTTGTGAATTTACTTCTGAAATTTTTGACCATTATCTTAGATTTCTGAAGTATTTTATTCATGTGTTCAACTAGCCATTCAATATCTAATAAGTAAATATGTTTTCTGCCCTTGTCTTGGATTAATAGAGCTTTATAATTTGATGTGAATAGTGCACTGTTGCTTGCTTTATTGTTTATTTTAGTATTTTAAGGGGAAAACGTGTTAAATAAATATAAAATATTTATCTTAAACTATTTTAGTAAGAATCTGACAAAGATGAATGTGTTGATAATACTATAAAGAATCTTTTTTAAAACACTTTCAGATATTTACTGAAACAAGATAATCTTGCTTATTCTTACTTTTACCTTTATTACATAATCAAGTAGTTGAAGATGAAAACTATTACAGTAAATATCTACAACTGTGTTTACAACATAATTTGTACCCAATGTTATTATTTAGTGTCTACCATTAATAATGAAATAAATTCAAGAAAAAAATGTGCAGACTTGTCAAATTACATTTATGATTTTCCTAAGTATACAGGAAGTTATATTAGTAGAATTCTTCATAAATGTAGTTGCTCAAATTAGGAAAGTTAGAATTAAATACTTTTTTTTCTTAACAGATAGCTGAAAGAATGTTCACAAGGAAATTTAGGCAGTAAAAATCCTTGTATTTGAACAGTAATGACCAAAATATCCAGTGAATGCAGGAATATTCAGAGGTGAAATTGTAGACTTGTGAGAGCTGTAACATAATCAGTCTATACAAATTTGAATGGACTGAGTAGTGACCGTAGGTAGGTGGGGCAGGGCTGGAGAAGGCAAGTCACTGGGACATGTCCTGGAAGGGTGTATTTTCCCTGTGGTCCATTCTCCCCTCCTTCTCTCTCTGCTTCCTGGACACCATGAGATGACCTGCTTTCCTCCATCATGTCCTTTGGCCATGATGTGCTGCTTTCTTGGACCCAGAGAAATAGACTAAGTCATTTATGAACTGAGACCTCTGAAATTGTGAGCCACAAATAAGCTTTTCTTTCTCTAAGTTGTTCCTATAAGATATTTTTGTCTCAGTGGAACAAAGTTAGAAAAAAGATTAATGTCTTATTGTGCATATTATCTGTCATTTATTTATTAAGCACTCACTTTTAAAATTTTACAGTTATCAATGAGTTTACCTCAGACAGTACTGATTACATCTATTGTTCCAATGTAGTTACTGAGATATATATGCACATACTTATATATTTTTATAAATTCTAGTAGTACTTATTCCTCCAATTTAATAGAAAAAAAATTGTCAAGGTAGTTTTTACGACTATGGAAATAACCTCAGAATATGCTCAGTGGAAGAGATCAAATTCACCAGAAAATAATAATGAAACTCTTTTAACGTGGTATAAATTATATGGAAAAAATGGAAGATGATTCAGGGACAGAGGCCATCAAACAGACCTTTCTATGACAATGCTTATGACAGAATCACCAATCATCAGGATATTAATTCAAGTTTACATTAATGGTACATAATGAATGGAGGGAACATTTGAACTTTGCTGGTTTTATGGATAAAAAGTAAGAACTGAAGAAAAGGTTCATAAATCAATGGCATGACACCAATGCATTGCCAGATAGCCTTAATATATAAGACAAAGAAGAGGTAAAATTAATAATAATAAAAGATATCCCCACTCATATGTTTTATATTATAGCAATAAAAGTACAACTTAAAGGAAAACATTTCATGAAAGTTGGAGATGTAAAATCAGATAGTATTAATAAGAAACACTAATATTACATTACATTTTTCTGGTTTAACTCACAGTTCTTTAAAATTGTAGTGAAGCAGAATTCAGTTGTTACTTCTCTTTTTATACAATCTTGTAATATTTTGAAAATATCTAGGTGACTACAGGAATCCTCTCAGTATCTTCCAGTGTTATAGTTACCTTTGAATAAGAAATAATATTGACTCACATTTTTGATTGCCTACTTTCTGACAGAGACTATGCTAAGACAATTACCCATGTTTTCCTACCTAAAACTCTACAGTCATGCTATATGACAAATACACTCATTGCCCTCATTTAAAGATGAGAAAATTGAGGCAAATAATTACAGGCAATTTGCTTCAAGTTACTGGAAGAGCAGATATTGAAATGTTGCATAATTTCTTTATAGGGATCAGTAAAAATAATCTTGTTTCTATTTTTGTTTGATGTTTTTCACTTTTCTTTTTCTTTTAGAACTCCAGTTATGGTATGGGAATAGTTAAGGAGAAAATACACAAATAAATACAGATATTCTTGAATCACAAAATACAAACTTATAAATTAGGTTACTAAGGAAAGAGAAATTGCTGATAATTTTTGTATAAGTGAAGGGAGAAGAGATATAAGAATGTATATCAGGATATATTAAAGGGAGACAGTGGAAAGTAAAAGGAATCTATTTTAATAATATGATAATTGAAAAGTTATAGACACAATTAAACTAGAATTCCGAGAGTAGATTTTAAGATTAGTAACTGATACTGGATAGACATTCAAGTGGAAGATATAAAAAAAAGTTGATATAAGTGTTCATTGTTTAATTATTAGAGACATCAATGATACTTAGAATTGATTTTAAATGTAAAAAAATAATGTTAAGTTGTAGAAAGGGATGAAGCAAAACACTTTTGAGTAAAAACAATAAAAATTTTAAAAAGAACTGAGTAAAATCAGTTAGAGAAGATATGAAGAGGAAATAAGTACTAAAATGCAAAAAAGAACTGGAAAATATGAATTTCAAAAAAGACCAAAGGAGCTTAATGAGAAAAAGTTTCAATGTCCAATGAATGAGACCTAGACAATGAGATTGACTTCAATGCCATAGTGAATTATATGGAAGCTTTTAGTAGAGATTTGATCAAATGCTTATATATTGCAGAGTCAGGAATCAATGAAATAAAAATATATCATACATCACTGTTTTGGTTTGAATGTGAGGTGTCTCCGAAAAGCTCATAGGTGAGACAATGCAAGAAGGTTCAGAGAAGAAATGATTGGGTTGTGAGAGCCTTAACTCAATCAATGAATTAATGCCCTGATAGGAATTAACTGGTAACTGAAGGCTGGGGGTGTGGCTAGAGGAGGTGGGACTATGGGGGTGTGAATTTGGGGTATATATTTTGTATCTGGAAAGAGGAGTCTCTCTCTCTTTGCTTCTAGTCATCATGGGAGTTGCTTCCCTCCACCACATTCTTCTCTCATGATATTTTGCCTAACTTTGAGCCCCAAGGAATGGAGCTGCTGTCTATGGACTAAGACCTCTGAAACCATCAGCCCTTAAGTAAATTATTCCTCCTTTACAATTGTTCTGGTCATGACAGCGAAAAAGCTAAAACAGAAATTGGTACCAAGAAGTGGGGTCATTGCTGTGACTAACCTGACCATGTGGATCAGAAGCTTTTTCACCTTTTTGGAGTTGGTGGGATGAATTTTGAGATGATTAGCAGTGCAAGTTGGAAATGCTTTAGATTGCTGTAAGTGGAGCTTAATGGCTGATTCTGGTAGTACGTCAGAAGTCAGAAAGCCAGAATGCCAAGAGAACTGTGGACCATGAAGACAGGGCTCACTGAGGGTTCAGAAAGGAACTCTATTGCAATTTGGAGTAGAGGCCATTCATGTTATGATTCAGCTGAGATGTTGTCTGCATTTTGGCCATGTCCTGAGACTTTCTGTGAAGATGATTTTAAAAGTGATGGACTTCTAAATCTGGCAGAAAAATGTCTAGGCAGCATACCATTCAGGTGGTGGCTTGGATATTGCTGGTACCTTTTGGCCTAATTTATTGTGATAATCAGGAGAGAAAGGAGGAAGAAAGTTTTAAAAATCTCAGGCTTAAAAGGTGGGACTAAAACTGGGGCTATGGAAGTTGAAGTTGTTAAAGACCTTATTCCCACTACAGAAATACTAAAGATTGCCCAGAGACAATGAGAAAGATGGCTTGAGGGACATCAGGAGCTGGCAAAGCACACCAATCTCAAACTCAAGGAAATAGAAGAAAAAATTCTCTTGAGAAGAGACCAATGGGGCACCCTTCTTGCATAAGAGAGCCCAGGAAGTTTTTCCAACATGCTCAGTCACTCAGGCTCTTGGAGACTGATGCAGCCAGTGTCCCTGGAAGATTGGCTACTGCTCAAGATGGCAGCAGACCTTGGCGTCAACCATGTCATGATGGTTCTGCAGGATACTGGATTACGGAATCATGGAGGCTTCCACCGAGATTTCAAAGGAAGGCCTGTGAGGTCATACAAAGTGTGACAGGGTTGGGGAGGCCCTGAGAGGGCAAAGTGTGGAGATGTGAGGAGGAACTGATGCTATAGTGGAGACCTCTGAGATTAAGAAATACCAGCAATATGGGACATGGTCCTAGGATAGCTACAGGAATTGAGCAGATTCCTAGGAAAGCTGTAGGAATTGAGCAGATACAAGTCAACAGAAAGGTCACTTGTGCTACAACCAATAAGGCCACAGGGACAGAACGACACAAGTCCTTTGGAGAGGATATCGTGCCATGTGCTCCAGATGCTGGACACAGAACTACAGGACTTGTTTGCCCAGCTTCAATTTGCTTTAGTCCCATCCTTTCTTGCTATGTTTCTATTTTTAGAAATGGAAATTTTTACTCTGTATCTTTATATATTGGATATTTGTAAATCACTTTTAATTTTACATGAGCTCACAATTTGAGATTGCCTTGAGTCTCAGAGAAGATTTTGGATTTGAACTTTGAGCAATCTCAAAACTGTTGAGACTATGGGGACTCTTGGGAATGGACTAAATGTCTTTTGCATCATTAGATGAGTGTGAGCTTTTGGGGGTCAGTGGCAGAATGATATGGTTTGGATGTGAGGTATTCCCCAAAAGCCCACATGTGAGACAATGCAAGAAGGTTTGGAGGAGAAATGATTGAGCTATAGTCTTAACCTAATCAGTTAATTGGTCCCTGATGGGATTAACTGAGTGGTATCTGGAGGCACATGGGGTGTGACTGGAGGAAGTGGATCACTGGGAGTGTGGTGGTGGGGTATATATTTTGTATGTAGTGAGTAGATCATGATCATCATGTGAACTACTTCCATCTGCCAGTCTTTCTCTCTGTGATGGAGCTTTGATAAACCTTTCTTCTCTACAGTTGTTCTGGTTGGGTCTTTCAGTCACAGCAGTGAAAATGCTGACTAAAACAATCACTTTTTTCTTAATTTTAAGTGACTAAGGAATTTAATTTTATAAAATGGTTAATATTTTAAAAAATGTTTATATGTGTATTTCAGTGGGGAACTAACCCATAGCTTATACTTGATATTCATACTATTCTAAATCTCAAATCCAAAGTGATAGTTTATTCTGAGAACAGATGAAGTAAATGCTTCTGTGTTTTATTTTGTTCATTTGTTTTTGCAGTGCTGGGGAATAAACACAGAGCCTCATGCATGCTGAACAAGTACTTCTCTTTTAAATATAAGGAAGGAAGGGAAGCAGAAATGGGAGAGTGAAAGGCCCTAAAATATCCATAATAATTCTATATACAGTAACCAAGGTAGTGTGGTACTGGCATGATAGATACATGGATAAATGGAACAGGACAGAAAACTTGGACAATAGATCCAAACAAACATTTCCAATGAATTTTGGGTGAAAGAACTTATGTAATTCAATGAAGAAGGCATAGACTGTTCAACAAATGATGTGGGACACTGAGGATCCACCAGCAAAAAACAAACAAACAAACAACAACAACAAAAAAATATATATATATATACACATACATATATGTGTGTGTGTATGCATATATGGTCTTAAAAGTAAATTACAAAGCTAAAACCTCTAGAAAAGAACATATGACCATATATTTAGGACTTAAAAATTAAATTCTTAGTTTGACACCAAAAAAGCACAATTGTTCAAGATAAAAAATGATAAATTGGACTTCATCAAAGTAATGAAATTTTGCTCCATGAAAGGTCCTGTTAAGTGGATGAAAAATTAAGATTTGCACATTCCCAAATTAAAGATTGAGAGAAAATATTTATAAATTAAATCCATCATGTGATATCAACACTGTATCAGAATGGTTAAACTTTAAGGATAAAAAGGATTTGAGTTATGTTTTATTTGAGTTACGTTTATATTTAGAAAGTGCTTTATCATGAGTTGTTATACTCTGTAAGACCTAATATGTATGCATGTCTGAATTTATTCTGTTTTTCTTAAAAGGAAATGTTTAATAATTACCTAATTATTTTTAATACAAAACACATGGTAATAAAAGAGTTTGTTACTACATGGTGTAATCTCTTTTCTCTCAACCAATCAAAAAAAATTTTGTTAGGAAGATATAGAATTAAAGACATAAATTAAATAAGGATAATAAAGATTATATTTCTGAGAATTATACTAATAAAAACTAAATCCATAATGAATGATTTTGAATTATCTTATGACTGATGCCTAGATAATAGTGAAAAATTAAATATAACTGCTCATAGTTTAACATGCTAATTTTCTAGAGTAGATTGATTTTAATGTAAATAACAAATTATTAGGCAATTAATATAAGTGCAAAATGGTGCTAAATTTTAAACATAAAAAATGTTAATGTAGATGGTGCAATGTTGATTATTCTTGTTTTTGATTTGGAAGCTATTTATAAATATAGAAATACATAATAATTTTCATTTAGTGTGTTTTTCTTAAAAGGAGTTTGTAGCAGTCATCAAAATAGTTCTTTATATTCTAAGACTACCACTACTAGCATTAAAATTATTAGGAGTATTTTAGTAGACAAGAAAATAAAATATACACCATTTATTATTTAAAATGCTTTGCTGGATGTGTTTCTGAAGTACTGAGTCACCACAATTAATTTTGAAATATTTCAAAATACATTATTATTATCTTATGAAAGGAAGGGAAATGTGAAGCATTGTTGAGATAAACACAACTTTGTAGGTAAAAAAACAAACATTTTATTATGTTTTTAACAGAATTGTACATTTTTGCTTTGGATAAAACTTACACTGAAAACTTTAAATACCTTATAAGGACAAATTGAGTTTATGATACAACTTAGACATATTTAAGTTATGGAATATGTTGACTAAATGTTATCATTTTAATATAAATTTATATTTAGATTTCAATTTCCCCAGAAATACTCAACTTATTAATCAAAGACAAATTTCTTTATCAATATACTGTTCTGAAGTGGTATTAAGCTATACACAGTAAGCAGAATATCTGTAATTAAATATGCAGATATGGTATTATGGGAAAATAAGACCTATCAAAGAAACTATAAATTATTCTAAAGTATAGTCAATATTCTCAGAGTTTGCTATTCATGTTTTGGTCATCTTTTGCTAGAATTATAGTTAAGAATTTTTATTGATAATGTTCACTATTTTATAGTTGATGTTATAGAATTAACATGTATGTTTCTCAAAAATAACTCATTCTATTTTTCCAATCATAATAAAAATCTGTCATTGATCTGAATAAAAGACCTCCATAAAGATTGAACTTAAACTCATTTCTGAGTTTGAATTGTTAGTGAAAAAAAATTAAATCATTAGCTATATGTATCATGTTTTCTTTGCCCATTTATCAATTAATAGAAAATTAGGTTATTTTTATTCTTGGCTATTATGAATTATGCTACAATAAACATAGGAGTGTTTCAATAAACAAATTTCAATAGACTAATTTCATTCCCTTTGGATATATAAACTAGGAGTAATATTGCTGAATCTTATAGAAGTTCTACTTTTAATTTTCTGAGGGAACTTCATTAAGTTTTATTTAATACTGTAGTAATTTCTATTCCCACCAAAAGCTTGTACGTTTCCTTTTTGTCACATACTCACTAGCACTTGTTATCCTTTGATAATAGCCATTCAAATTATGGCGAAATGATGTCACATTATGCCTTTGATTTCTTTCCCTGATGCATTTTTTCATACACCTGTTAGTCATGTATATGTCTTCTTTTGTGAAACATCTATTCAGATCTATGGTCCATTTTCTTACTAAGATATAATTAGATAGAAATCAAAAGTTCTGGTATGCTATTGTACTGTAAGGTGACTATATAAAATAATAGTGTACTGTATATTTCAGAAAGCTAGAAGAAAGAATTTTCAATATTTTCTCCACAAAGAAATGGAAGCGTTTAAGGGGATAGAAACGAACCTACAAAAATGCACTTATCTCATACTAAACAAATATTCCAAAAGCATACATCAGAGAAAAGATAGACTCTTCAACAAATGGTGCTGGGAAAACTGGAAGTCCACATGAAGTAAAATGAAATGTAACCACTGTCTCTCTACATGTCCAAAATTCAACTCAAAATGGATCAAAGACCTAGAAATTAGACCAGAAACCCTGCACATTCTAGAGAAAATGTAGGCCAAACACCACATGGTTTTGGCTCAGGAACTGACTTCTTTGACAAGACTCCTAAAGAGCAAGAAGTAAAATCAATAATCAATAGTTGGGATGGATTACACTAAAAAGCTTCTTTACAGCAAAGGAAACAATCAAGAATATGAAGAGAGAACCTACAGCATGGGAGAAATACTTTACCACCTGCACCTTGGATATAGTATTAATTTCCAGGATACACAAAGAACTCAAAAAACCTAACAACAAAACAAATAACCCAATCAATAAATGGGCAAAGGAACTGAACAGACACTTCTCAGAAGAAGAAATACAAAAAGTCAACAAGTATATAAAATATTCAATATCTCTAGCAACTGAAGAAATACAAATTAAAACCACACTGAGATTCCATCTTGCTCCTGTGAGAATGGCACTTAAGAATAAAAATAGCAATAAAAGTTGGTGAGGATGTGGGGAAAAAGGTTGACTCATACATTGCTGGTTCAACTATAAATTGGGGAGAGGGGGAAAATAGATGTTCAGTAGATTAGACAAAGCAGAATGAAGGGAGGGAAGGGAGATAGGAAAAGGAAAGACAGCAGAATGGATCTGAAATAATTTCCCTTTGTACATATATGAATACACCATAGTGAATCCAACCATCGTGTATGGAGTCCTAATTAGAATAAGATGTATTCTATGCTTTAATATTATATCAAAATGAAGTCTACTGTTATGTATAACTAAAGATAATCAATAATAAATAAATAAAAATACATACATATATAAAAATAAAAGGACTAAAAAATATTGTCTTAATTTCACTTTCAGACTGACCTCATTTTAGACAAACTTCTTGACTCTATGCCCCTGACCTCCTTTCCTTAGAGCATTTATTTTATAAAACTTCCAATTGTATATTGATTGTTTTCTATCACCTAGACTTGCAATTTCTTTCTTTTTTTTTTTTTTTTTTAAGCATCATGCCAGCTTTACAATTCAGGAATGTCTTTCTCAAGGACCTGGGACAGGAGTCATATCTTTCAAATATAATCATATGAGGAGTTAATCCCCACTTCCCAGTTTCTGCAAACTGGCAGGAGCCTAAAGTCAATTTACAAATTAGCAAATACAAATTACCTAATTACGTTAAACAACCAACATCATCGGCTACCTTCCCCCTAGTTCACAACAGCAAATAAAACTCTCCCATTTTATTTCACAGGAATTAAATTAAATCCACCTACCTTACTGCAATAGTCTTAACTTATATCCTTGCCTGTTTCTGTCCAGTACCATTTTTTTTTCAAGAAGTGTGACACATACATTGTTTTTGATGTTTACAACATAGTATATAAAATAAAAAACAATCATGTAACATTGAAATGTATTCCAACACAAAATTCAGAAGAAAGAATTTTTACAAACAATGTTAGAGGGATGCAATAAGACATCCATTACAGTTTTTTTGTTGTTGTTGTTGTTTTTGTTTTGTTTTTGGTATGAGGGATTGCTAAAATATATTTCTGTAACATATGAAAAATATTTTAAATAAAGTGAAGAATTTGATATATTTAATACCTTAGTACACTTTTTATTTGTGATAGACCATATAAAGGGTTAAAAAAAAAAGAGGTAAAATTCCACAGCCTATATCATCCCAAATTCCTGTAGACCAACCATTAATGTCTAAAGAATATGACAATGAATTTCAGAAAGCAGAGAATACATATGTCAGATTCTCTGATTATAAGACAATTAAAATAGAAATATGTAACACAAACACAAATATAATCTCATATAGTAATATATGGACTTTTCATGGTACAAACTTTGTTCAAATTAATAATGTAAAGAAAGACAAATAGTAGTGTTGAAGGATATTTACAATTCACATCAGAGAAGTATTAACCATAAACTAAAAACAGCTATTCTAAATTAAAATAGGGGAAACAACCCAAATGATAGTGTCTAAATTATATGGAAAAGAAATTCACTTATTAATATTCTAAAACAAACAACAAATATTCAAAAGCAATATTAATCTCATCAGCAATTATAATATTAAAAGCAGATATTTCAATTAGATTTGAAAAATGTTCTGGAATGATTAAGAACAAAAATAATATCTGGCATTAGAGAGAATCTGGTCACTTTTAAGTGTTACTAGTGGGACTGTAAGCTTTCAGGAAATATTGGAAGAAAAGTGATAATATCTATTGAAGGAAAAATTTATATCTCCTTGTGACCAATGAACTTAGTCCATAGTAAGAATAGTAAGTCCTGGATTTTGTCCAAGGGTATTTCAACTCATATTTATAGTGCTCAAAACGTATAAGCAGCCTTAAAACTTAGTAATAGGAGAGTTGTGCAAGAAATTATCATTCATATACATATAAATATATTACATTTATGTTAACAAATATTATATCTATATAATCCCTTAGCCTACAGAATGGATACATCTGCCCTTCCTCACCTGGAACCTAATATGCAAACTTCTCTCCTTTGCCGTAACCTCAGCATCTCAGTCTATCCTGACTTCTATGACACTGCCACCTCTTGAGTTTTGGCCTTTTCCTCTGGTCACTATTTTATTTCATAGGTTTTTCTTTTTTTTCCTATCTTTTGAATTATAACCTATTGGAATTAGAAATTAAACACATAATTCTAAATTAGGACTTGGTACAGAAACAGTACTTGTACCCACATGCAATATTTTTTAGAAATACAAAACTACTATAACATATATGGCATAACTGATAAAACTCTGGGAGGTATGTGCAAGAAAGGTTCATCAGAAGTAACTAAATTAAATTAAAATTTTTTGTTACAAAGGGTGACATAATAGGAAATATGATAAAGAAGAATTTCCCAACATTTAAACCATAATTACAATGTGTTAAAAGATTTTAAACGATCGCCCCGACTGAACTTGGTGGGGGCCCGGGGTGGGGGGGAGGGCGTTGAAATATGTTATTTGCTCTGAAAATTGTGTCCATAAGCCACATACATAAAATTAAAGAGCATATGTTCTTATGGTTATATGTGAGATGTCTCACAAAAGCTCACATGTGAGACAATGCAAGAAGGTTCAGAGGAGAAATGATTGGGTTTTGAGAACCTTAACCTAATCAGTGAATTAATCCCTGATGGGATTAACTGAGTGGTGATGGAGGCAGGTAGGGTGTGGCTGGAGGGAGTGAGTGGTTCGTTGGGGGCGTGGCTGTGGGGTATATATTGTATCTGGAGAGTGAAGTCTTTTTCTCTGCTTTATGATCACCATGTGAGTTGCTTCCCTCTGCCACACTCTTCTGCCTTGATGTTTTCTGCCTCACCTCAAGCCCCAAGAAATGGAGCTGGCCTTCTATGAACTAAGACTTCTGAAACTGTGAGCCCTCAAATAAACTTTTCCTCCTCTATAATTGTGCTCGTCAGATCATTTAGTCACAGCAGCAGAAAAGCTGACTAAAACACTATGTCAACATTATACAGTATTATGTTCAATACAGTTAAAGCTCTAATGAATAATTATACCATGGTCTGAGTAGGATTGTAATGTGTAATGAGGAAAAAACACAAATATTCAGTTAGGCATGGTGGTGCACACTGGTAACTCCAGCAGCTGGGGAGGCTGAGGCAGGAGGATCATGAGTTCAAAGTCAGCCTCAGCAACTTAGTGAGACCTGAAGCAACTTAGCAAGACCCTGCCTCAAAAGTACAAATAAAATGGACTGGGGATGTGGCTCTGTGGTTAAGTGTCTTTGGGTTCAATACCTGGTTCCAAACAAACAAACAAACCAAAAACCCATAAGTATTCAGTAATATAAAAAGTATTCAAAATCAACTATTCTGTTTGAACCCTACTGAATGATCCTATTGTGCTCATGACTTCTTATTTTCATCAAACTAATCCTGGAAATGAACACTAAATAAATCCTTGCAGGCAGTACATTCTGACAAAACCTGAAAAACTTGTAATTATTGAGCATTTGTGATACTAAATTAGTATGTTAAAGCATACAGAAATACATCTTTGACTGAAAAGTAAGGCCAACTTTATAGGAAATGCTTGTCTATAATTTAGATTTTCTTTTGTTGTAACTTGCATCAGTTGTTCAGTGACTCTCTTCATAAATATTTCACTCCTCAATGACCAGGTGAATATGGAATAACCAATGAAAACCCTTATGTATTTTGAACCCTAATTCTGTAATTGAACTTTTTCTCTTTATTTTGTTTCACAATGTGTTAGGCATACAATTTTTTATATACTAAGCATAAGCATTCCTGTAACCCCAATTCTGTATGGTAAAGAAACAATGGATCATTAGCTAATAGCTAGAGTTGACTACAATATTTATTCTAAAACAATATTTAAAAATGAGGTCAGTACTTACAAACAGAAAACAATAAAAAGGCATGCCATTAATAATATTTGCCATAAAACATTTAGTAGGATGACATCATGTTGGTCTAAATAGAAAATAAAGAGAAAAAAGCATGAAATAGCCTATTGACATACATAACCAAAGAAAAAAATGAAATACAAAATCAAAATGTATCAAATCATTTCCAGAACTATTTCAAGGAAACATTGAAAGGACAAGTTTATTTTTAAAACTATGTTCTTAAAAGAATACACACATTTAAAAATGAAATGAGAAAATAAAAATAGGTCTGTTTCTCTATTTTTTAAAGGTTAGAGTTCTAGAATTTTCTATTCAGACTATTAAGCAGGTGGAAATACAGTTCATTTTGAAAACTCTTCCATACCATATAGGCACACAGCTCAACAAGGTAATAAGATGGAACAATCTTGTCCTTGCCTTATTTCCAAATGACTAGTGTTATTTGGGATTATGAATCACATTAGTTTACTAAAAACAAAGGAAGCTTATTCATCAGAATGTTATTTAGTCTTGTAAAACTTCTTCCTCAATTTCTTTGTATTTTATTTACTTCTTTTACTTATACACTATTAAAGTGATTTTTTAAATATTTTTTATTCCTTGTTGTAATGTGCAATTTTGAGATTTTTGTCTCAAATTTGGAGTATATACCTCTCTCAAAGTCATGCTTTAGGTGTATATGTGATTAAAATCTCATTTTGCATCCTGAGCCACCTCTTCATTTTTATTCTCAATTCTTAACATTCCCACATATATTGCTTTTCATGTATAAGTGTTTCTGAAACTTGGCACTGACAGTGAGCTAGTGTATACTTTATGAAAACTGGAGAAAACCCAGTGTAGCTTATCCACCTTGGTTACTGAGACTTATTTTTATGCCTTACCATGCTGTTGAATATAGGATTTTATTCTTAGACCACAGTATATTTCTACATATTTGTTCTAAGAATGAACTGTGGTAGAAATAAGGGCAAAATGACCTTAAGTTTAGATTTGGAAGGGAATCTAAAGATAGTGAATCAAATTTCACTCACTTCTTCCATGAGAAAATAGGCCCTTTGCTGAATTCCATTGCAAATGAATATATCCCATTGTAATGTAAATTAATTTACTTTGAACTATAAACCTACAGTAGTCCTTTCTTAATTTTACTTTTTGAATTTTCAATTACTTGAGAACTATTATGATCCATGAATACTCTATGTAATACTTTTAAGATAAACAATTCATGAGTATTAAATTGAACATTTAATGAAGAAATTTTATACCATGCTGTCCCATCCTCCTCAGGACATGAATTATTCCTTTATCCAGTGTATCCACCCTGTATGTGCTACTCTCCAGTGAGTCACTTTGTAATTATTTCCGTTATCAGATTGAATGTCATGGTATTGCAATGATTGTATTTAAATAACACTTATTTGACTTAATGATATCCCCAAAGTGCAAGAGTAGTTAGTGATGCTGACAATTTGGATGTTAAAGGAAAGCTGTAAAGTGCTTGCATTGATGTGGGAGATGTTTTTGATTTAAAAAAAGAAAAACTGTAGTATGCTAAGGTTGTTAAAATCTACAATGAAAATGAATCTATAATATAAGAATCTTTTAAAAAGTACAAAGAAATTCATGCTAGTTTTATTTTCATACCTCAAAATGCAAAAGTTATGGCGACAACGTGTACTATATATTTGGAAAAGATGGAAAAGGCCTTTGATTACATGTTTTGGTAACATCTGTGGTTTTAGACTTTCATTTGGACATCTTAGAACATATTCACCATGTCTATGGATAAAAGGGGACTATAGTACACTATGGGAAAAACAAATTAGTTTAAATAGGAATGTAAAATAGAAGAAAGATACATACATACATACATAAGCAGAGATAGGGAGGTAGAGAGGTAAAGACATAGAAATAGAGATTGACCCAGCATATAAATGAACTTGTCCTGCTTTGGTTCTGGATGAAACTGAACACAATCAATATTGAATATTTTAAAAAATCAATAAAGATTAGTCTGGGATTTTTTAAAGAGATTAGTCAGAATTGCTGACTTTTGGTGGTCTCACATAGTAGATATAAAAGAGATTGGATAAACAGCGAGGCTATGCTTCTAATATTTCTTTTGGAAGGGAGGTCTTATAAGGACCTATACTCTGATGGCACAAATTGGCACAAAGGGAGGGTCTGATATGTCTCTGCTGCATTAAGAGTAAGAGGCATTATCCCTGCCTCCTACTGGGAAATCTAGAGAGATGGAACAAGAGAAAAGGAGTAGAATTTAGAAACTTTAGATTACGTAGAGGGAAATGAGAGGGAGGAGGGGAGGGGGTATGATAGATGGTGGAATGAGACAGACATCATTACCCTATATACATGTATGATTACACAAGTGGTATGAACCTACATCATGCACAACCATAGAAATGAAAAGTCGTACCCCATTTGTATACAATGAATCAAAATGCAGTCTGTAAAAATAAATAACAAAAAGGAAATTAAAAAAATTAGAAAAAGAGAAATGTAGTACATACTTCATTAATTAGGTGAACAGGAAATTCTGAGGTTTGAAAATGGTACATACTTCTAGAGGATCAATATCTCTCATGAATTAGGTTGCATTTTAAACATTGGACAAGTTTCAAAAATACAAAGCCACATGATGACAATATAAGTTGACAATATTCTATCTCCCTAATTTACCTAGCTCCAAATATTTCAATATTATTTCAGTCACAGGGCTTAGCAAAATGGATGAGGATCAGTGAAGATATAAGGGAGAGACAACAGGAATTCCTCCCCCTGACAGTGAGAAACATCGCAAAAAAGAAAGTGTGGATCTCACTTTAAATCAGGTATGATATTTGAATTACTATGAGAACTAGAAACATGTAACCAAGGAATGGAAAATGTGCTGTTTTTAATGCTACTGTGAGACATTTCATCATAACAGTAAGCCAAAAAGAATAGGGATGTCTGAGTTTCCAACCGTGAGTAAAGGTAGAACTTTATTGTTGAACTGATTTTTAAAAGACAATGGGTGAGAAAAGATAAAGTTATTTTATGGTTATATTCATAAATCGGGTTCTTTAATGTACAAAATACAAAGCATTTGTGCTTTCAAGAACAAAAATGTAGAAATATCTATGTTTAGAGGATATAATATTTACAGCAGTCTATTAGACTCAAGTATATAGTGAACAACTACTATTTGTTCAAATCTTAGCTCTAAACATGGTAGATAACACACTAGGGTCAATTCAATGGACCTTCTTATTACAGGTGAGTCTTTTCAGACAATTCAGATTACATAACTTAGTCTTTTAAAAGTAAACAATCATTTCACATTTCTTTCTCCTTTTTCTGCCCTTCTCCCTGGTTCATATCTGTTTCTAGGAATTAAGGAAGGAGTTGATTTGTTTTGGGTAGGAGTGTGCTCCTAAGTCATGTGCATCTGCTGCTGAAGTGTTTACATGAACCATACCCTATAGTGACCAGATTTAAACATTTTTCATTCTTATTTCTGGGGGCTACAGGTCCTCTTTAGGACTGCAAGTTCACTGGTCTACTTCTAGCCAATCTCCGCAACTCATTCAGTGAGACACAGGTATTATCTGAGTGCTCTCCAGGACCCATCACATGGAGTGGGAATCCAAGGGCTGTTCTCTGTTTTACAGTTTTTTTTTTTTTTAATTTTATTTATTTATTTTATTTTTACAAGCCTCTGCTCATCTTGATGCTCTCCTACAGTATAAACTGGATATTAGTGAAAGGAGGTGTCCTGACTTTTGCTTATAGTTTGAATGTATGCGTCCCTCCAAACTTCGTATACAAATCTAATACCCAATGTGATAGTATTGAGAGGTGAAACTTTTTCAAAGTGATTTAGTCATGAGATATCCACTTATGAATGAATGAGTGTTCTTAGAGTTTTGGGGAGTGCTATCATGCCAGTTGCCCTTCTAAGATAGGAGGATACAATAATAAGGTTCCATTTTGCAAGCAGAGAGTAGATCTCACCACACCCTGAACTTCTTGGACTCTTGATCTTATATCCCACCTTCTCAAACTATAGAAAACACATATCTGTTATTTATAAACTACCCAGTCTATGGTATCTATTCTAACAGCACACATGAATTTAAATAGATTTCTTCTCCACGTTCTAGGCAAAAAGCAGGACATTCATCTCAAAGCCATGTAGGGTTTCTTTTACCCCACTTAAGGTTTCATCTCAGAATGGTACAAATTAGAAACCTTTATTCTCAGATAGTGACATTAAGGACTTTCTAAATATTAGTCAACTCCATTTTTGTTTCTAATTAAATACAAATATAAAGTACATGAAAAAACTTCTGAATAATAAACCTAATAAAAATGAAAAGTTGTACCCCAATTGTGTACAATGAATCAAAATGTAGGGTTATTAGTTTATTGATCCCTGGAAAAAAGACGTAAAACCACCTGAGTATTAAATGAAGATATCTCCATTCTGTGTATGTAATTCATTCATATGCATTAGTTAGAAATCTAACATTATTCTGGTCAGAGTATGTCCTAATGCGACAATGACAAACTTTCTGATGTGTGCTAATAGTCTCAAATCTCCCTTTATTCCCCACATAGCTTCTAGTTATCTGTATCCTTGAAATTATTAGGAAAGGTTAGTACTGAGTAATATCTCAGATTCATCTGAATCTGACTTGACAATTTGATCCTTTCTGTTATCTTAGATACATACATAACTTATATGTACTTCTCAAATATAGAAGGTATTAAGCAGTTCTATTTATGTACATACAGCATGATTGAAAAACATCATGTTGATTGAGCTAAGATTTTATTATTTCTATGTAATAAAAGAACTTATGAAGTTTTGTAAAACATAAAATGTAATGTACTTTATTAAGCATTTATTATGAAGCAATTACATTTCTCAAGAATTTTTGCCTTTTTGGTTCTATACTAAATTTTATTTTGAGAAATGTGAAAGCTACTAAAAAGTTAATAGGCTAGCCAAAGAACTCAATTACATTCTTTGCTTGGATTCACTAATTTTTAAACAGTTTAAATGTATGTTTTGTCTCTATTATGATTTGAATACAAAAAGTTGCTCAAATTTCATAATTAGATTATGAGTGCTATAATATAATCCATGTATTGAGTGATTTGATGGATTCATGACTCAAATGAACAAACTAGGTGGTACCTGTAGGTAGGTGGAGTATGACTGGAGGAAGTAGGTCACTTGGGGTGTGCCCTAGAAAAGTTTATCTTCTCTGATGCCCCATTCCCTCTGTCCCCCTCTTTCTGCTTCCTGGTCACTGTGAACTGAGTACTTTACTCTGCCATGTTCTTCCTCCATTATTCTGTCCTTTGCTTCAGGTCCAAAAAAATGGAGTCAGCTAACCATGCACTGAACCTCTGAAACCATGAGCCAAAATAAACTTTTCTGTCTCTAAGTTGTTAATACCAGGTACTTTGATCACAACAATGAAAAGTTGACTGACACAGAAACTGGTATCAAGAAGTGGAATAGTTCCTTTGACTAACCTTACCATGTGGTTCAGAAGTCTTTGGAATTGGTTTGTGGGAGGACTTTGGAAAAGTTTTGAGATGCAGGATGGAGAGACTTTAGCATATTTTAAACAGAGTTTAATGGGCAATTGTAGTGGGGACTTAAAAAACCAGAATGCCCAGTGGTATGTAGAAAGGGCAGATTCTGCTCATGAGGTTTCAGAGGAGAACAAGGATGGACTTGGAAATTTAACTAGGGGCCATTAATATTACATCCTGTCAAAGACGTTGTCTACATCTTGCAAGTGTAGCTGATTTTAAAAGTGATGAACTAAGTAATCTGGCAGAGGAAATTTTAAGGTAGCATAGCATTCAGGCAATAGCAGGAGTATTGCTAGCAGATTTTGGTCAGGTTTACTGTCAGAAACAGAAGCAAAGACAGAGAGAAAAGCTTTGAAAAATTTGCAGTTTGTCAAGAAAAGAAGAAACACATGTGAAATTGGGGCCAAGAAAATGTGACTGTTGAGGAGATTACTACAGAGCAGCTAAGTACTTTTCAGAGAGACAAAATGAAAGATGTAATGAGGACATCTCAAGAATCATCAAGATCACACCCATTACAGACTCAAATGTGTAGAAATGAAAAGAATTTTAGGAGACATTAGGTGCATCCTGCTCACATAGGGGTGACTAGAAAACTGTTTCCCCAGGATTCATTTAATCATGCTTCAACATCCAGGCACTCAAAGCCACAGCAGCCATGGTCCAAGGGAGCCAGGCCACTGCTTGAGCTAGCTGCAGACCTTGACATTGCTAGTGTAGTGCTGGTTCTTCAGGAATGCAGAATATTAGAGTTAAAGAGTCATGGAGGTTTCCACTGAGAATTCAAAAGAAGGTCTGGAAGGTCAAGTTGACCAGGGTGAGAAACCCTGAGAGAAGCCCAATGCAAGTCCATCTTTGTTCTGCTCTGAAACCTCAAGAGCAGAGTCTTTCCACACTCCACTGGGCATTCTGATCTTCTAAAGCATAAAGTGGTGAGATGGAAGTCAAAGCTGAAATAGAGAACCCAGGAATTAAAATGCCAGTAACAAGGATGATCCAGCAAGGAAAGTTGCTAGCTATGGACACAGTCAGCCAAAGAGAGAGGCAATATGGGCTAAAACCAGGAAAGTCATAGAGGCAGAGTAGCACAAGCCCTTTGGAGACTACATCTCACTTCCATGTCTTCTGTTGCCTTACATGGAGCTACAGGACATGTTTGCTCATCTGGGTTTCAGTCTTTCCTTGGCCTTCTTCTATGCACATATTTATCCCCCTTAGAATAAAATGTTTGCTCTGTGTCACTGTATATTGGATATATATATACCTTGCTTTTGATTTTTATAGGGTCTCAGATTCAAGAGTTTGCCTTGAGTCTCAGATGACATTTTTGACTTGAACTCTTGGGCAATGCTGAAACTATTAAGACTATGCGAACTAAATGCATTGTCCCACTGTGAGATGAACATGAGCTATTGGGGAACAGGAGGAGAACTTTATGGTTAGTATATGAGAAATCTATTCAAAGCTCATGATTAGATTATGAAAGGTGAAATCTAAACAGTGGGTTAATCTATTTGATCGATTAATAATTTGAAGGGACTATTATACTAGGTAATAACTGTAAGCAGTTAGAGTTTGGCTAGAGGAAGTAGGTCACTGGGGATGTAGTTTGGGGGTTTAAATTTTGTCCCAGGTGTCTTGATATTATTCCTTTTTGCTTCCTGGCTGTCATGGGCTAAGCGGCTTTCCTCTGCCACACCCTTCCTCCATGATGATCTGCTTCACTTCAGGCCCAGAGCAGTGGAGTCAGCCAGTCATGCAGTGAACTTCTGAAACTGTGAGCCAAAATAAACTTTTCCTCTTTTAAGCTTTGTTGTCAGGTGTTTAGCAACAAAAAGCTGACCAACACAAAAAGTCTCTCTCCACATATATTTTGCTGAAATTCTCTTTATCTATACATTCTCTCTCTCTCTCTCTCTCTCTCTCTCTCTCTCTCTCTCTCTCTCTCTCTATATATATATATATATATATATAGTAAAAATATATATACTTTATTTTAAATTTAAAAGTTAAAGATTCTATAATGCTTTACCTGTAAATATTTCATCATTTATTTCTGAAAACTGTTGCTCAATATGGACACCTATCAATATTATACCCACGGAAATTAGCATTTATATGAGAACATTATTTGATATAAAACATACACTAATTTTTTTTCCCCAAATTTCTCAATGATAGCTTTACAGCTCCTCTTAGTTTCGGCTAATGAATTTTGATGACTCTCACTTTTTGGTGACACATACCTAATTCAAACTAACTAAACTATAAAAAAGAGATGTATTGGCTTATATATCTGAGGAGATAGAGGTATATTACAGGCAGATCTCTACCTAAGGGCTCAATATCTTCAAGTCTCACCATAAACTTCATCTTTTCATTTTGCTCTTGTTTGTTTCTTTCTCATGTAGGATTTCTTAATGTTTTGTAAATATAACTTATAATATTCTTGCAGTTTAGAGTTTAAAAAAAGAATGTTTCTCAGTTAAGAACTCCAACAATCATTTCAAAGATTCATTATCATTGGTTAAATAGCCATTGGATGATGTGCTAATTCCTGAATTGATTTTGTGATTCAGGTTTGACGAGCAGAGGTAATCTTTGAGTCCAGCATGAGGTTAATTCAGTCTAAAGCATAGGGTAATGGGGGAGGGGGTGGAGAGGTTGTCCAAAAGGGAAAAATATTTAGCTTATTTTAAAAGCAATACAAGGTATCAATACAATCTTGCACTAAGAATTTAAAGAGGAATGGATATTCCAAGCCAAGAAGCTCACACTGTAGTAGAGGAAGAAAGATAAAAATAAATGCACTTAGTATTGAATATCAGGCACACTAATAAAGTTATTCAGTATGAACTCAAAGCAAAACATAAAATTAATTTTGAAAAGTTTTTCAATCAAGAACTCTACCTTCATGTACTTATTTCTGCTATTCATTCAAACAATTATTATAATGTTTAGGATATTTTGTTGTTGTTGTCATTAAGTGGCTGAAAGACTCCAGAATAAACTGCCTCCAGGTGAAATGGCTAAGAGTTTCTATTATTTCAGTTCTACTATTGATCATTTTTTTCCCAGTCATTCTACTAAACATTGAAATAAAAGAGTGCCCTTGCTCTCAAGAAGCTTAAAGTTCAGTGAGGTTGCAACAGAAAATTGCTTCAGTTTTGACACCTTTATTATTTATGGGTGCCAAGCACTTGTCCTTCTACTTGACTTCACCTATTTCTCATTTCCTGCAGATGTCCTGTGTGCTCTTGGTACCTGTTTTGTTCTAAATTGTATGTCATATGTACCTATTTGGTTCCTGTTTGTCTAAATTCTGGTTCCTCACTTTCTTCCCAATTCTTAAAGTATCCAATTTGCTTTCTTCCTCAATTTTCCTTGTGACTTATTGACATGATCTTTTTTTATGATATTTTTAATGACATGGAACAGAATTAATAATAAATGGCTGATTTAACACCTCCAGCAATGACAATACTAAAAGTAATATCATAATGTCCTTATAAGTCATCTTCTGTATGTTTGCCAGTTATAGATACAAACTATTCTTTGACCAAATTTGGATTAATAAACCCATTATTTTTAAAATTATCATTTTTAGAGTTCTTATTGCTTGAAATAACAAGGTTTTCACATTTACACATTAATGTGTATTAATGTTCATCTCTATTAATTTCTTTGGATTGAATTTTCAAGAACTGTGGTACAACACTCATAAAAATATTAAAGACCTTTTTTTAATCAATTTTTCAAATTGTCCTCTGAAAAGATGGACCAATTTTGATTTTTCCCAGAAGCATGTAGAAGTGTCTCTTACCTTATCCTTCATTAATTGTAATTTGTTTCAAAGTTTTGCAAAGTTAAAAAGCAAAAGATATAGAAACTAGATTTATATCATAATTATTTTACTGTGAACCTTCTTACATATATTGATTATAGCTTGAATGACTTTCCACATTAAATATTTATTGTTATTTTATCTAAAAGTTTTATTAACATAATAGGGATGTTTTTATCAATTTATCTCTGCACTGAGCAATATATTAATGCTAATCTATTGTCTAACTTGTTTTTGAAAAATATTTCTCTAATTTACTTCTTTGTCTTTTAAATATTTTATTTGTGTTTTAAGTTTAAACATATATACTTAGAGATAATAAATTATTTCATGTTTAATGAATCTTCTTATCATGATAAGCTTCTTATAATAGGTAAACTGATCTTTTTTGTCAAAAACATTTACATTTATATATATACATCCCTGCATATAATGATTTTTTAACACTTTAACACAATAGTCATGTTTTCTGTAAATACATCTGGTGACAGATTATTGGTAAGAAGAACCCAGAGTTACAAAATGAAAGGGCTAATTTTGTCCTTATTTCTCATTTACTATTAAATTACCACATTTATGTTTTGGTCAAAATGCAAAGCTGAGATATCAATTTAATGTCAATATTCATGCCATTAAAAAAAATTTACCCTCATTTAAGTTGTGATTGTGTTGACATTTCTTTCATAAGCCTTTCAAATATTCTCACTGTTTTTAGTGATTAAAATTTTTTCACCAAAACTATCCCTAATAATGTTACATTTGATGGCATTATATATTTTATGCTTATTAACAATATTTAGGTGGATCTTCTACCTGTAGTTATTTTCTTCCTTCCAATGTAGCCACGAAGTCCTATGAACAGAGTTTTCAAATAGCAGCAGACAACAAGGACCAACAACTATTTTGTGACATCCAAGTATCCATTTTAGTGCTTTCTGTTTTAGTGCTTTAGTGCCTTCTGTGAAATATCTGATATATAAGCATGAAGACTGGTAAACAAAATGTGTTTTCTTTCCATAAAATTGAAAAAAATTCTTGCATTCCTGAATTATAGATGATCTTAGACCTGTCAGCTTCTATTCAATTTAGTTTCATGACAGTTAAACACTCCAAATTCAACCTTCATATCTACTACAATCTATAACAATTTGCTCTGAGTTCTAAAGAAAAGAGGACACTGAGTTTGGAAAGAAAATTCTAGTATATCCTAAACTTGACTGGTTAAAAGATAAGAGAAAAATTAAATAATCAACTCTATATTGAAGGAAAATAATGATAGAAAAATAGCACACTAGGATATATATGTCCCTAGGAAGTTAAAATCTAGGAAGCATCTAAAGTGTGAAGAATCTTTATGAGTTCATCATGTCTATGACTGAAAGCTTCACTTATGGCAGAACAGATTGTTCTAGGGGCCAAACTGACATATTATTCTCAATGCACATTGCTAAAATGGGAGGCACCTATAGCTATAATCATCCACTTGAAAGTAAAAAATCTACATTTTTTATACAGATAAGCACATACTTTGGAGTAATGCCACACAAAAATTTTTAAAAGGCTTTGTAGAGCAGTCTTTGAAAATCCATTCTGCAATAACTAATGTCTTTAGAAACCCACATTCGCATCAAAGGAGACATTTGTTTACTATAAACTCTCCTCATGATACACTCTTAGCTGTCACCATCTTTCTGTCAAGGACTCTTTGAAGTGCCAATTGTTAACTGCCAGAAGGTTTTGGGCTTTGGAAACTAGCTGTACTATTTCTTATCAACTTTTTGAAAGATCAAAGAACCTACTCCTATGAAGACATATATTGTAGATGTGAAAAAATTTACTTAGCTTGTTACTGGTTTATTCCATAACTAGTAAATGATAACAAGGAAGGCAGTAAAATTATTCACATAAACATTATATACTTTTTCACAGAACACATTGAATACTAGAAGCTATTTTAAAGAAAAAATTTTCAATTATTCTTGTCTTTTGAAGAATAAGACAACAAAAAAAGAACGCAGAGATATGAAAGGGAGAGACATGAAATTGAACTTAACTAATCAAGGAGTGGTATTTAAAAGTTATAAAAATAGTTTCCATATATCTTAAAAAAACACCAGAGTGGAAGTTAAGACTACTTTTACTCATTAAAATGAAATCAAGGTTTTATAGTTTCTACTGGAATGTCACTAAAAATATGTACCTCTAAAGTGATATAGGAGCATCAAAAGAGTTTTTTTCACATTATGGTTAGATTTTAGGTGTCCCCAAAAAGTTCATGTGTAACACAATGTAAGAAAATTAAGAGATAAATGAGTGGGTTATGAGAGATGTAACCTAATCAATGCCTGAAACCCCAGATAGGGATTAACTTGGTGACAATTGTAGGAAGGTAGGGTTGTACCTGGGGAGGTGAGTCATTGAGTACATGCCTTTGGAGTATATATTTTGTCTGTGGACAGGACAGTAGTTCTCTGCTTTCTGCTGTCATATTTTGAGTCAATTTCCTCTGCCACATTCTTCCACCATGATGTTCTGCTGCCCCTTGGGCCCCAAAGAATGAAATCAGCAGTCTCTGGACTAAGACCCCTGAAACCATGACCCCCAAATAAACTTTTTCTCCTTTAATTGTTCTTGTCAGGTCTTTTGGTCACAGCAGCAAAAAAAAAAAAAGTTGACTAAAGCAGCAGAGCTTTTAAATACATGCTCAAGTTCATTTTCAAACACAGATTTTGGCTTCACAATATTGCTAGGAAATGTGGCTTTCATGGTTTCCTGTAGGTTGTTCAAACTATAAACTGTTCCAGAGTTACCATATGTGTTGGCATCTCTCTCTAATCCAGTTTTGAAGGACAAAGTAAATCTAATGTAGAACCTCTGAATATAAGATTGTAGTGCCTCATAAAAATAAAATTAAAAAAGTAAAACAAATAAACTCAGCAGAGCTTATTGTAGTCCACAAAGCCTGGCAGATATAGGGCAGAAATAGAAAGGTTAGGGGGAGAGAATCTTAGCTTATTATTCTGGATTCATAACAGTAAAATAGTGGGAGTACAAGGGATTTGAAAACATCATAAATTACATAACACAATAATGGAACAGCGGTTACCAATTTTGACTGCTTTACTTTTAAAAACAAGCACTGAGTAGTATAATCTGAGCATTCGAGAGTGGTAAATGTAAGCCTTACTTGTACTTTATAGATGATCATCTATCCCTATTTGAAAATCCTGGCTTAAATATGAAACATATTCCAACTTTATGCTTTATCCGTGGAACTTGGAAAAAAAAAAAATGTCTCTTTCTGTAACAAATTCTAAAGTCTGTCAAGAAAATCCAGAATAATGCAAGTCTAGAAGTCATAGCATATGCCACCTAAGGAAAGACAAGGAATCATGTTAAAGACTGAGTTAGATCTAAATGTGAATCAGAAAGACATTACTATGCATTCAGATATGGGCAAGATACTGACCAGTGTTGTTTAACATCTGCCTCTTCTTAAATAAACAATGCAGCTGTGTTAATAATCTAAGGAAGGCAGATTAAAAGGCAGAGTAAGTCATTAATTAAGCTGAAAGGAATGTAAAACACAAGGGAACCTCTAAGACACTCTAATAGCTAATCAGCTGTTAAATCCCAATTTCTGTGTGATGAAAAGAGCTATGCTTGCCCCTCCTTTTCTCCTTGCTCCACTTCTTTGACTTTGGTTCCCTGCTCCTCCATCTCTCTGGGTAAGAAAGTAATATAGACAAATCTGAATTTAAAAATTGAATCACTATTTTAAAAAATGTTTTCCATTTGAACAAAAAAATTATTTCAAATTCTGATAAGCCATGAAGAACACAGTTTCTAATGACACAAAGGTATTGTCAATCTTTGAGAGAAAAATAAATCATTTATAATTTTGTGTTTTCACTATCATCCTTATCATTTTTAGATTCTCATTTGGTTTTAGGAGATCTCAGTAAATACATATATATAATTAATTCATTTATTATTTATATATGTTTGGTTTGTTTATTGATCTATTTTTATATTTATACATACAATTAATTTATTAAAATTGCATAAAATATAAATATTTAAAATCAATTTATTAAAATTTAATCTCCTATAGAAGTTAGGAAACTGAGTTTTGAAAACCCCAGTGGTGGGGGGTGAGAGAAGAATGAAGGGACTTTAGATTACATACAGGGAAATTAGAGAGAGGAGAATGAAAAATGGTGGAATGAGACAGACATCATTACCCTGTGTACATGTATGATTACATTAATGGTATGAATCTACGTTGCGTACAACCATAGAAACGAAAAGATGAACCCCATTTGTGTACACTGAATCAAAATGCAGTCTGTAAAATTAAAAAAAAAAAGAAAACCCCACATCATATTCTAATCCAGGCTTTTATAATTTAACCACTTTACCTCTGTTCATAGTTTTGCTTTTCCCAAATTTAAGAAGAGAACACCTAATAACAGTAGTGAATTAAAGCTTCTAAATAATATATTTAAGCATCTGTGGTAGGATGTTTTATTTTTTGCAAGATTGGATGCTTCTGCTATAAGGGGGAACTTACTTCCTCTCCCTGAGGACACCAGGTTAATGACATGGATTTGTTTTCCCTGAGGTAACTGAACAGAAGTAATATACAGGACTTGTGGTAGACATTTTGATTTTTCCTTATACACTGTTTTTCCCCTTTTCACAAAACTGATACACTGAACAGTGGTGGTCCAGAAGGAAGGTGTAGCAGAGCTGAGTGACAGTCCAATGTTACTGGACATTTGGCAGGAATGAGGAAGAAAACATTGATTTTGTAAGAAAGTGAGATTTTAGAGTAGTTATTGCAACCACAAGTAAACTACCCAAAAGACATAATCACTTAGCACAGAACTACTGAGGAATAAGTGTGATAACTGTGATTATTAATATTAAGGAATTTTCCAATCATCAAAACACTTTTTATCCCATATTTCAAGAGAAGAATGGAAATATAATATGAAAAAGGTGTTCTCCAGGTCACAAAAGTCTGTTAAAAACAAGGAAATTTAATTCTATTGTGGATATTAGGTTCATTACAGACTGATCCTAATACCTAATATTAATTTTTAGGTGTTCAGAACCTACAACTTAATTTCAAATACTTCAGTTACCTCATTAGAGTAATAGAGAAACTGATCCCCTGTGAACTGTGGGATTTTTCTAGTTTCACCTTGCTTTTTAAAGAATACAGATATAGAATCGTGGTCCAATTACTCTTAGGTGACATAGAACTTAATATAACATTACCCATTTATTTTGAGAGACAGACACAGATTCAAAATCATGTATTTGTGAATCATTAAGAAAAATTAATTTTTAAATATCAACTTTGCACTGTAGAGGAGTAGAAAATAGTTTATATGTCTTTTTTCAATGTGGTAAATATCAGACATGAAATACAGATTGAAGATGTTTGAATGAAAAACAAATAAGTGCTTCATCTTTCTGTGTGGACAAAACCAAAGATATCTAACTAGTCCATTAGTGATGAATAGTGAAGAGATGGGAAGATGATTTATAATCAGTTTGAAGGGATGACCAGAATTTTGTTCCTGCCTGGAAGGTCAAGAATTCAGATGTCATGAAAATGGGTAACAGCCTGGGAACATTTAAACCACCAGATCTGTAGTAACAGAACGAATACTGAACAGGCTTCAAACCCTAGACTACTTCCCCTCTCAGATAAGGAACATGTAATTGTCAAACTCATATACACAGAGAATGCAATAGTGGTTGTCAGAGGCTGGGATGGGTGAAAAATGTGCATAAAATTTCAGTTATGCTGGGTTAGTAAACTCAACAGATATGTTACACAACATAGTGGCTATAGTTAATATAGCAATGTGTATTCCAAAATTAAAGAGGGTAGATCTCACTTTAAGTGTGCTTCACACACGCACATATATGTACGAATATACTAAATTCCAAGTTTTCACAAATCAAAAGACTGAAAAGCAAATTTGAATATTTAAACATTTCTGAGAGCCAGAGCAGGATTTTGTGCAGAGGAGTCAAATATTAAAAAATGTTCTTTAGATAAAAAAGTGGAGGGGCAGTGGTAGGGGTTTGGGGGTGAAAAGAAGAAAGGCATTGTAAGTCCTAGGGGATGCACCCTGGGAATTGGTGGACCTCACCAAAAAGGCAGTATCAATGCAATATAGCTCACTTCTTGTTAGAACTGAAGTGATCAGATATAAGCAGCATCTCTCTGGAACAAGAAATTGTTAAGCCTACAGGCTAATTAAACATCTTTGATGTATATCTCATTAAACCAACTTTTTTATTACTATCCAGTTTAGTAATGTCAGTAAATTTCTAGAGTTGTTCAACCATCACTTAAATTTAGGCTTAAAGCATTTTCATTATTTTAATTAATTCCATCATGCCCATTTGTAGTTAATCTCTGCTTCTATTCTCAGACCTAAGCAAATAATGATCTGCTTTCTATGTCTACAAAGCTCTATACAAATTGGTCTTTCTTAAACATTTAAAAACGGCCTGGTTTCAACCACTTAGCATAATGGTTTTTGTGCTTTATCAAGGTTGTAGCATATATGTAGATTGTTACTTTACTTGTTGAATATTTCCTTGTATGAATATAACATTTTCCTTATCCATTAATCAATTAAGGGACATTTATCTTGCTTATAGTGGTCAACAAGTTATAAATAATAGGGTGAACACTCATATACACGTCTTTATGTAAGTTTAGTTTTATTATATCTCTTGTATATATTCCAACAAATGCAATTGCTGAGTTTTATTCTAAGTCTATGTTTAGGATGGTAAGAAATCACCATAGTATTTTTCATATTGGGGGTAAGGTTGTAGATTCCCATCAGCAATATTTGAGTAGTTCAATTCATCTGAATCCTCACCAACAATTACAGAGTTTCACATGACCATTTGAAGTGAATCCCTGAATCCAGTGAGCACTTGTGGTAACACAGACTTTGTTAATAAGATTAAATGGAAGGTCATGGTATGGTGAGATTATTTTGGTTTATCTTGATGGGCCCTCAAGGAAATCACAAGTATCCTAATAGAGAAAATTGACTGGGGTTTGGGAGTTGACATAGAAAAAGTAAAAGATAATGTTATCATAGAGGCAGATGTTCAAGAAATGCAGGCATACCCAAGGAAAGTAAATTGCCTCCTGAAACTCAAGGATAAGGGATGAATTCTCACCTAGAACCTCCAGCAGGAACATACACGTGCCCACATCTTGTTTTGGGCTGATTGAAGCCAATCTTTACTTTCAACTTATAAAACATTGAGGGAAAAAAAAAATCTCTGTTGTTTTAAGAAAACTGGTTTGTGTTAATTTATCATAAGAGTATCAAGAAATTAATAAAATGACCAAGTATAGTTTATCCCATGTATACAAAATTAGTTTGCATTTCAAATCTAATCAGTATCATTCACCATTATCAAAAAACCAAAACAGGTATCTTTTCAACAAATATAGAAAGGACAAGGTACATTTAGCAAATCCAATGTTGATTTCTGATTTTAAAAGCTTTCAATAAGCCAAAAGTAGAACAAAGCTTCTTCAAATTAATAAAAAGCACTCTGTAAAATTTTCATATAACAGTATCCTTAATAGACAAAGAGTGCATATTCTATTACCATCTAATAAAAATAAAACAGAAATAAAGAAAAGAACAGGGCAACAATACTCATTTACATAATTTTAAATCCTGTGCTTCTAATCATTATAAAAAGGCACAAAAATAAATAAAATGCATACTGTTTGGAAAGAAAGCAGTGTAACTGTACTTATCCATAGAAATATAATAATATGATCTTCTAAATAGAAAATGATTGGATCTATAGAAAAGTTACTGGAAACCATAACTGAGTTTAGAAGGGGAGCTAGATAAAATCTATATACAAAAAAATTCAATTTCATGGTTAGATATTAATAATTTCAATTAAAAATTAAAATAGTATCATGTAGATAGTGTCAAATATAAAAAACATAAGGGGAAATTATGAAATATATGCAAGGTCTTTATACTTGACAGCAGGAAATATGCTATGTGAAATTAAAAGTGAACTAAGCTTTTAGTTTGAATCCATTCCATTTATTGATTCTTCATTTTACTTCTTGTGCTTTAGGAGTCTTGTTAAGGAAGTTAGGTCCTAAGTCAACATGATGAAGATTTGGGTCGACTTTTTCTTCTATTAGGCGCAGGATCTCTTTTCTAGTGCCTAAGTCTTTGATCCACTTTGACTTGATTTTTGTGCAAGGTGAGAGATAGAGGTTTAATTTCATTTTGTTACATCTGGAATTCCAGTTTCACAGCACCATTTGCTGAGTAGGCTATCTTTTCTCCAATGTATATTTTTGCACCTTTGTCTAGTATGAGATAACTGTAGTTATGGGGGTTTGTCTCTTTGTCTTCTATTTTGTACCATTGGTCTACATGTCTATTTTGGTGGTAATACCATGCCATTTTTGTTACTATTGTTCTGTTGTATAGTTTAAGGTCTGGTAGTGTGATGCCTCCTGCTTCACACTTCTTGCTAAGGTATGCCTTGGCTGTTCTGGGTCTCTTATTTTTCCAAATGAATCCATGATTGCTTTTCTAGTTCCAAGAAGAATGTCATTGGAATTTTAATAGGAATTACACTGAATCTATATAACACTTTTGGAAGTATGGCCATTTCGATAATCTCAATTCTTCCTATCCAAGAGCATGAGAGATCTTTCCATCTTCTAAGGTCTTCTTCAATTTCTTTCTTTAGTGTTCTGTAGTTTTCATCGTAGAGGTCTTTCAATTCTTTTGTTAGATTGACTACCATGTATTTTATTCTATTTTTCTCAAGGCTATTGTGAATAGGGTAGTTTCCCTAATTTCTCTTGCAGTGGATTAGTCACTTATGTATTGTAATGCATTTAATTTATGGGTGTTCTTTCTCAGCAAAGGAAACAATCAATAATATGAAGAGAGAGGCTACAGAATGGGAAAAAAAAAATCTTTACCACACCTCAGATAGAGCACTAATTTCCAGGATATATAAAGAACTCCAAAAACTTAACACCAAAAAAAAAAAAAAAAAAATAGCCCAATCAAAAAATGGGCAAAAATACTGAACAGGCACTTCACAGAAGAAGAAATTCAAATGGAAAAAATTATATGAAAAAATGTTCATCATCTCTTGCAATTAGAGAAATGCAAGTCAAAGCTACTCTAAAATTTAATCTCAGTCCAGTCAGAATGACTACTATCAAGAATACAAACAATAATAAGAGTTGGTAAGGATTTGGGGAAAAACGTACACTCATGCATTGCTGGTTGGACTGAAGATTGGTGCAACCACTATGGAAAGCAGTATGGAGATTTCTAAGAAAACTTGGAATGGAACCATCATTTGACCAAGCTATCCCACTCTTTGTTTTATACCCAGAGAACTTAAAATCAGCATACTATAGTAACACAGTTACATCGATGTTTATAGTAGCTCAATTCACTGTAGCTAAACTATGGAACTAACCTAGATGCCCTTTGACAGATGAATGGCTAAATGGTACAAATATACAATGGAATATTACTCAGTCTTAAGGAAGAATGAAATTATGGTATTTGCAGGTAAATGGATGGAATTGGAGAATATTCTGCTAAGTGAACTAAGACAATCCCCCCAAAACCAAAGGCCAAATGTTTTCTCCAATAAGTGGATGCTGATCCATAGTAGGGGGTAGATAGCTAAGAATGAAGGAAACTTGGATTATGCAGAGGGGAATGAAGGGAGGGATGGAGCAATGGTGATGGGAATAAAAGTAGACTGAGACAGACATTATTACCCTGTATACATGTATAAAAAAAATTAAAAATGCAAAAAAGTACTAAATAATAGAGCTACAAAATTTCATGGAACAGGTTATTCATTATTGTTAAAATGTCACATATTGAGCTAGGACTGTAGTTCAGTGGAGGCATGCATGCTTAAAGCCCTGGATTCAATCCCCAATACAGAAAAAAAAAAAAAAAAAAAAAAAACCAATAAAACAAAACAACAAACAAAAACAGGTCTTCATAAATTGACACATAGATTCAAAGCAATACAAATACCTGGAGTTGTTTGGTTTTATTCCTATTTCCATAGAAATTGCTGATAAAAACCAACAATACAGTTGACATTGTAAAATTTCACTTATGCAAAATGATACAAAATGCCAACTAACTTATTGAAACAGAAAGTAGATAATCAGCTGCCTTAGGATCTATTACGGAGAATTCTATGGACAAAAGAAAAAAGCATTACAAAGGAAGCAAGAAGAAACCTTTAGTGATGGAAGAATTCATTAAATTAATTGTAGTGATAGTTTCTTGATAATGAGTGTATTTTAAACCATATCTACTTTAATACTATGTTCAGTTTAATGTCTCTCAATTATAACAATGAAATTTATTTTTTTATAGTAATCTCATGAATATTGCCCAAAATTCCAGTCAAACAAAATAATCTTGAACAGAAGTCAAAAAATAATTTCTTTTTCTCAAGACAGAATAATATAAAGACTTAAACAGGTAGAAATGAAGACAAGGCTAACTCGGTTATGGAGCTTGAGATCAATAGTATTTCAACATCAATCTTTAATCACGTTGTATTCTTAAGAAACCTAGCTTTGTGTATTCATTTTTTTTCAGAATGTGATTTTATGACCTTGGTTTTGTTTTGTTTTATTATTTGTATGTCTAAACTAAGAACTTGGCTGGCTTCAGGTTATCAAATTGCCAGGCACAGTTTAACATCAAGCTTCTAACCCAGGGTCTTTTGGAGAAATGATTGGAATGACCTCAGAACGGTCACACCAAAAATGCTACATAAATGTAAGAGAGCCCTTGCTTATCCTAAAATCTCCTATTGGCATATCTCCTATTGAAACATTTTAGAACATATTTTTCTTTATATATTTATTTAATATTTAAGTCTCTGTTAACCAAATACAAATAAAATGTAAAAATGATTGACAGTAGGCAATCATTCAGAATAATATGAACATACTTCTTGCTAGGACACAATTATGAGTCATGCTGAGTCTCTAAAACATCTGCATTTCTTAGGATGTTTATTTTATTTTGATCAATTAATTATGCACTTTGTATTTTGTAACCCTTCAACAAATGTTCTATTTACTGTTATAGCACATATATATATTCACATGCATACATGCATGTATAATGTTTATGTGTACATGTATATATGTGCATACACATACATACATATATGTACATATACACACATACATACATATATACTTACACATGTGTGTATGTATACACACACACACATACATACACACAATGTTTTTAAGCACATCACCTTATAACTAGTATTCATATTACTGTTTGTTTTACATTTGATAGAAACTACATGTTTTTTCAGATACATATGCTGCACTTAGTACACTGGAAAATTTGGAAATTATGATACATGAATAAAGCATGCAGATGCAATAATATTCATAATTCAAAAATGAGTTTGTCATTGAAAAAGGGCAAAAGTATGCATGTACATGAGATAAGCATATGAATATCCAGTTTTCCCAGTACTATGTGTTGATGAAACTATTTTTTCCCAATCTTGACAAGTTTGTCAAAGATCAGTTGACTTATATATATGTATTTATTTATTAGCTCTTTATTTTTTCTCACTGGTCTCTGCCTCTGTGTTTATGCCTGCAAGACACTGATTTAATTTAATTGTTGTTCTACATATGAATTTAACTTTTTACATATTTCTATAAAATGCCACTGGTATTTTCAATTGAATCTGAGAATGCATTGGGTAATATGGACATTTTTGCAATATTATAACTTCCAATCCATGAACATAGAATGACTTGCCAATGGTTTTTGTAGTTTTTCATCATATTTCTTTAGTTATAAATATATATATTTTACTTCCTCAGTTTATTCCTAAGTATTTTTTCATTTTGTTTTTGATTCTATTGTAAATGGTATTATTTTTCTAATTGTCCTTTCAGGTAGATATTAGCATACAAAAATGCAGCAGATCATTGCATATTGATTTTGTACTCTAAAATATTACTGATATTCTTACAGTTCTAACAGTTTTTTGTTAATGTCTATTTTTATATACAGGATCATATCGCTAAATGTAGACCATTTTGCTTTTTCCTTTCTTATTTGGAAGTGCTTTATACTATTGTTACTTTTCTTGCCTAATTGGTCAATCTCAGGATTCCAGTATAATTTGAAGAAAAGTGATGTGTACGTATCCTTTGTCATTAGAGACTATTTTTCAAATTTTGTACTCCAATAAACTGGAAAATCTAGAAGACATTGACAAACTTCTAGACATATAAGTCCTGCCCAAATTGAACCAGGAAGATATACAAAATCAGGAAGAAATACAAAACAGACCAGGAAGAAATACAAAACAGACCAATATTAAGCAATGCAACTGAAACAACAATAAAAACCTACCAAAAAAGAAAAGCCCAGACTGGATGGATTCTCAGCTGAGTGCTACCAGACCTTTACAGAAGAACTGACGTCAGTGTTCCTCAAATTAGTTGATGAAATTGAGAGGGAGGTAATACTTCCAAATGCATTCTCTGAAGCCAGCATAACCCTGGTACAAAAAACAGAAAAAGACAATCAAGGGAATCAAACTACAGGTCAATATCCCTAATGAGCACCAATGCCTAAATCCTTAATAAAATATTAGCAAACTGCATTCAGAAACACATCAGGAAGGCTGGGGTTATAATTCAGTTGGTAGAGTGCTTGCCTTGCAAGCATAAGGCCCTGGGTTCAATCCCCAGCACCGCAAAAAAAAAAAAAAAAAAAAATCAAGAATATAGAGCACCATGATCAAGTGAGTTTCATCCCAGGGATGCAAGGTGGGTTCAATATATACAAATCAGTAAGAGTAATTCACCACAAATATAGATTAAAATAAGAATCATATGATTATCTCAATAGATACAGAAAAAAGCCTTTGATAAAATCCAGCAACCATTGGACATAACTTTTCTATGTTCACATATGAATACATGATTAGTGAAACTCCACATCATATACAACTACAAAAATGTGACATTATACTCCATGTATGTACAATATGTCAAAATACATTCTACTGTCACCTATAACTAAAAAGAACAAACTAAAAAAATTCTGGAGATACTGCTATAGAAGGAACTTATCTCAATCTATAAAGTCTATATGCAACAAGTCCAAAGTCAATGTCATACTGAATGGAAAAAAATTGAAAATATTTCCTACAAAATCAGAAACAATACAAAAATGTCCACTCTAACCACTCCTAATCAGTATAGTTCTTGAAATTCTAGCCAGAGCAATCAGCTAAGAGAAGGAAATTAAAGGGATATACGTAGGAAAATAAGAAATCATATCATCTCTGTTTGCTGATGACATGTTGTGTACCTAGATGACCCAAAGATATCCACCAGAAGAGTTCTAGAGCTGTTAAATGAATTCAGTATAGAAGATAAACATTCACAAATCAATAGTTTTCCTAATCTCCAACAGTGATTCTTCAGTGAAAGAAATCAGGAAAACTATTTCAGTCACAGTAATCTTTAGAAAGAAATGGGGGAAATTAATCTAAGGAGACAAAAGACTTTTTACAATGAAAAGTATTATAGAACACTGAAGAAAAAATTAAAGAAGACCTTAGAAGATGAAAACACATCCCATGTTCTTGGGTAAGCAGAAATAATATTACCAAAATGACCATATTACCTAAAGAGCTATACATATTAGATGCAGTACCCATCAAAATCTGATGAAATTTTTCACAAAACTAGAAAAAAAATTCTAAATTTCATTTGGAAAAATAGAAGACCCAGAATAGCTAAAGGAATCCTGAGTAAGATAAGTGATGCTAGAAACACCATACTTACCCATCTCAAATTATACTACAGAGCTATAGTAACAATAAACATCAACAGCTGTTTGTATTGGCATCAAAATAGACAAGATAACCAATAAAATAGAATAGAAGTTGCAGAGACAAACCCACATAGTTACAGTCATCTGTTTCTTGACAAAGGTACCAAAAATACATGTTGGAGGAAAGAAAGCCTATTTAACAAATGATACTGAAAAAAAATTGGATATCCATACGTAGAAGAATGAAACTAGATCCCTATCTCTCACCCTGCATACAAATTAAATCAAAGTGGACCAAAGACATAGGAAATAGACCAGAATCTTTGCAACTTCTAGAAGAAAATATAAGGTCAACATCCATCATATTGGCACAGGCTCTTAGTTCCTTAACAAGACACTGAAAACTCAAGAAATAAAACTAAGAATCAATAAATGGGATGCCACCAAATTAAACAGCTTCTGTATATCCAGGAGAAAATAAGAAGCATAAAGAGAGAACCTACAGAATGGGAGACAATCTTTGCCAGTTGCTCTTCTAACAAGGGATTAATATGATTAATATCTAGAATATGTAAAGAACACAAAAGTTTAACACCAAATAAATAAATAAATAGCCTAATCAATAATTGGCAAATGAACTAAAGAGATATATCTCAAAAAAAGAAAAAGAAATAACCAAAAAAAAAGAAAAAAAAAATCTTCAATGTTCCTAACAATCAGGGAAAAGCAAATCAAAAGAACATTGAGATTTCATCACTCCAGTTAGAATGGCAATTACCAAGAATACAAATAAAACATTCTGGTAAGGATGAGGGAGAAAAGGTACACTCATACATTGTTGGTGGGATGGCAAATTAGTGACTGCACTCTAGAAAGCAGTATGGAGTTTTCTCAAAATATTGGAAACGGAACCGCCTTATTACCCAGCAATCCCTCTCCTTGGATTTTATTCAAAAGAGCTAAATTCAGCATACACAGTAACACATCTACATCAATGTTTACAATAGTGCAACCCACTATAACCAAGTTACAGAACCAGGCCAGGACAAAGCAAGGGAAAAAAGCGTCAGATATTATAAAAATACAGGAGGGTCAGTGGAGAAGCTGTTTTTTCTCTCTATTGAGAGAGAGAAAAGAGAGACAGGTACATTGAGGCAATGCAGAATGAATCTGACAAAATTACACTATGTGCATGTATAAGTAGCATGCCTGAGGTCCTAGGTTCAATCCCCAGCATTGTGAAATAAAAATAAAAAGAAATAATCATTGTTCTTGATCTTAGTAGAAAATATTCGGTTTTTCCATTGAGTATAATGTTAGTAATGGGCTTGTCATATGTTTTAAACTGGTAAGTAAGTTACCTCTCTATTCCTACTTTGTTGAGAGCTTTTACTGTGCATGGTGTTAAATTTTATCAAATGCTTCCTTTTTCCCACATCTTTTGAGATGATAATGTAGTTTTCTCCTGCATTCTGCTAATATTATATAACAAACTGATCTGTAGAGTGAACCAACCATTTATCCCAGGAATAAATCCCACTTTTATGATCATTTCAATGTGATGATGAATTTGATTTGCTAGTTAAGAATTTATACAATTATATTCAGCAAGGATATTACCCTTGAGTTTTCTCTTCCTGTAGTGTGCTGGTCTGATTTTGTTATTGGGATAATAAAGGACTCATAAAATGATATTGGTTGTCTCTTACCCTCATAGTTTGGGAAAAAATTGAGTAGGACTGGCATTGATGATTCTTTAGATGTTTTGGAGAATTCTCCAGTAAAACCAACTATATTTAGAATGTCTTCCTGGTGTATTCATTCTTCTGTAATTGTATAATGCTGTTTAACTTTTATGTTAGTATTAAAAATCATTTACCCACCACTATTATAATAACATGGTATTTAAGTTTTTAATAAAAATTCTGTGATATTCCTATGAGGTTCCTGTATATGTGACAAGTTTCTTCTCTATTGCTGCCTTGGAAATAATGTCTTTGACTTTTGATAATATGCTTATAATGCAACTTGGAGTGAATTTCCTTGGGTTTATTTCACTTAGGATCCTCTGGAATTTCTGGAACTGAATAATTTGGAAATGTTTTAGCCATTATTTCTTTAAGTTGACTTTCTAGGTTTTTATCCCTGTATCGTATGGAATATCATTATGAATGTGTACATTGAATTAATGATCTCCATAAATGCTTATGTTGTGTTTACTTTTCTTCAATCTTGAATTGTCTACATTCACTGATTCTCCTACTTGCTGTAGTTGGCTATTAAGTATCCCCATTAAAATTTTCAATTTAATTAGTACTGTCTATAGCTCTAAGATTTCTTTTTACCTCTTTTTTACATTTTATGCCTCTTTGTTGAAATTTTCACTTCATGTATTATTTTCTTGAGCTAACTAGATAGTTTTGTAAAAATTATTTTGAATCCTTTCTCTGTAGACTCATATATCTTTGTTTCATTTTTCTTAGTTTCTGGAGTTTCAACTTGTTTTTATTTGAATCTTGTTTCCCTATTTCTTCCTCTTTGTCTTAGTATCTACATATTAGAAAAAACTTCCACTTTTCCAATCCTTCTGTATTAGCATTGTATAAGGGAGGGCTATTGTCAATCAGTTTCACTACTCAAACCTTTGTGCTAGTCAAAACCACTGTTAGCATCTCGAATGCATCCAGAGTACGCTAGATGCTGTTAGTACTTGGAGATAAGTAGGACAAAAGTCAACCTCATGGGTAATTTCCAGAAAAAGCAGAAAATGCAAGTGTGGTTGAAGCCTTTCCCTCTCCAGGAAAAATCTAACAACTGGGGCTCTTTGCTGATTTTCTGTTGAGCTAGGAGTAGGGTTGTGGCAAGTGCTGACATAGTAGTTCAAACTGACACCTGTTCTCTGTAACCCTCGGGGGGATTGTACTATGTACCAGGTCTTGTTACCTTTCTGAGGAAGTGATGATTGAAGACACTGAAAACACTGAATATACAGTCTAACTCCTTTGTTTCTCAGAAAGAAATTGGGAGCTTGGGTTTCCATCCCAATTACATGGCACTGCACTGAGTTTAGGGAGTAGGAAAACAGTATCTCCAATTTCGTACCAGTTTCAGTGTCTCTCAACTAGTTCCTGGAGGTCTTATTAAAAAAATGATCAATGTGCTATTGAATGAGTGTGTTTGTGAGGGAGAGTCCAGGGTTATTCTTTCTAATCTCACATGTAGGCTATATATTTTTAGTAATGTTTGAATATCTATAAATAGATAAACACACTACAACATCTCATCATTTTTCCAGAAGAGTACGTTTATTATAGAGTTAAACACATACTCTGAAATTGTGCTTTGTTCATACTGTCTATATTTAGGACTCCTGTGTTTACCAATAACATATAATTAGTTACCTATTTTTTTCCTATATTTCTCCTGTCTAAATTAATAGGTACAGATAAAGTGATCCATTTCGAAAAGCAACAACTAAATAGAAAAACAAATTAATTTATGAATAGGACCATATATTTACAAAGGTACAGATAAAAATATCTAATACATATAAAGCAAAAAGTTCCACTTCAGCAATCAGAGATATGCAATCACATTACTGAAATATTTTCAATATGTAATACTTTCAAAGTGATATTATTCAACTAGGCCAAAAAATGTAGATAAGCAATCCATCTCGACATTGCTAATAAGACTATTATTTAGTTCTCTTTATCAGACAGTCAGCTTGGAAATAAATATAGTGCTCTTATAATACAAAGTATATTTTAAAGAGAATTTCTGTGTTGGAAACTCTGATGTAAAAAGAGCAAATGGGAAAAAAATGGTTAAGAATAAGAAAGTTTTGCACTTTTGGCTCTAACAATTTTTCCTCAGTGAATGTATTGTTTTTATAATAAATGTAGCAAACATAGTTATTTTACCCAAGACTTTGACCAATAAATATACTTTTTACACTGTATTTATTGTTATAAGTCTAAACATCATTGAGCAAATCCAGAGTTTACTAAAAAAGTATTTTTATTCATATTTGTCTTTTCCTATTATCAACACTATTATCATTGACAGAGAAGTTGACATCCATTCTTATGATTTTCATGACTTCTACTGTTAATTTGTGATAGTTCCTAAATCTATACTATGTCTTTGCTATAACAAAAGTCTGGAAAGTACTTAGTATATTACTTAATCAATTTTATGTCCACTTTCTTGTGGAAAATTGCTGTAGAGTAGAAACCTTGCATTAAAATATTTATGTGATTCATATATTTATATTCAAAGTAGTTATAATAAAATATAATCTGATGTGTACATGGTTTAATACAAAGTTTAATCAGTATATTTAAAGTATATTTGGAGCATATTTCACATGCTTAAAATAGGGAAATAAAAACAAATTTTTGAGGATAATGGTTAAAGTTATGATGTGTTATGCAATATGATAAACTCCCATATAGTAATTATGTTCTATTTTACATAAAAATATTTTTCACATAATGAATATTTGCAATATATTGAGAAAATGAAATTATTTCAAAATAAAGAAATGATTAATATAATTTTAAAAATATACTTATTTGCTTATTGCTTTTATGATGATATCAGTCAATATAGGTATGTAACAAAGAAATAAAATATATATAGATGTCAACTCAATAGTGATTATGAATTGACTGTATACTATAGGAAATATTCTTTTCTTGCATTTTGAAATGTTTTAAAACAGGCACTATTAGTTTAGTGTTTAGGGAAAGTTATATACATACACCCATATATAGTATTCAGCAAAGCATTCCCTAAAAAATAGTTTAAGAATCTCCCCTCAGGATTAACCCATATGTAATTTTAGTTCAATTAAGTCTTCTAACTCATCATCAAATATTTACAAAATCTATTATATTTTGATAGAATATAATACTAAAGCTCCTTTCTTTATATGGATTGAGAATTTAGCTTGTTTCAGTTTAATTTCTTTTTTTGTTGGCAACCTAACCCAATCTTCCCCAACACCATTGAAGAAAAGCTACTTCCAGGCTCAGAGTTTCTCTGCATAGTGTTCTCTCCATCCTTCTTTTTTTCTACATTCTTTGTAAATAATCCACACTCTTTGTTTGGGTTACTGTTTAAGTATCTGCTCCTCAGCACTCATTAAGATAGATTTTCTTTTATCAACATAAATCAGACCACCCTAAATATGGTTTCTATAACTTTCTTTGTATCATTTGTACTATTTAATAATTATAAATCAATTATCTTATAATGTATTTCTATACATATGTCTAAATATTTCTTGTGTATTTTATTTTTGTTATGTATTTTATGTTATTGATTAATTCAGTTATTCAACAACAACCACCAAAAAGATCTTCAGAGAATTTCTAGGCAATATTGAAGGAATTACAGATCTGTCAATGAGTAAAGCTGATAATGTTCCTAACCTCATGCAGTATAAATTCCAGCAATGAGAAAGAAAGAGAAATAAAGATTTATATAACTTTAGTTAGTTGTAAGTGCTCTGGAATAAAATGCAGCAGGGAGAGGGGATGAAGACTGAGAAGGAAAACAAGGTTCTTTTCTTTCAGAGAATGACCAGAGAAAACTGTAATTAGACTGACAAAGGCAGAGCAAAAATTAAAATGCAACGAAGGAGTAAGCATACATGGATTTGTGGGGAAATATTTGCAGGCAGAGGGAACTGAAACTACAATAGCATTGACAAGAGTATATTTGGAAAATTCTAAGGAACTGAAAGACTCTAAGTGTCACTAGAGCAAAAGGAGTCAAGAAATGTGGTCTAAGTTGAAGTCAGAGAATGAGAAAGGAATCAATTCATGGAAAATCTATGCCGACTTAGATTTTAGTCTGCATATATGGGGAAATCGGTAGAAGAGTTTGTAAATGAAATGATATAATCTAATGCATTTATTATAAGGTAATTAAAAAAGAAACAGACATTATTACCTCATGAACATATATCACTGCATGACTGACATGATCCAACACTATGTACAATCAGGAAAATAAGAAATTACACTCCATTTGTGTATGATTTATCAAAATGTATAAATGCATTCTACTGTCACATACAACTACTTAGAACCAATAAAACTATATAAAAAAGATAATTAAAAGATTCTACCGAAGAATACTTTTGCTGAATGAACACATACAAGAGGAAAATGAAATTATATCTGTGTTCTACATCTAGTTAGCTTTTTCTTGATAATTTGCAGGGGCTTCTCAGGACCTAGTGCCAACAAAGGATTATGCAGAGTTTTACCAGCACTACTAGCTATTGACCGTTTTTGTTCTCCATGTCACCTAGTGGAGAAATCTATTAGGATTAGCATGAAGCCATTGGCAGTTCCCATTGAACTTTTCATGCCCTGTGACTCAATATACAGGAATCATTAATAAGTTAAACTGCAAGAACTCAGTATGAATGCTGACAATCTTACAGAACTGTACCTAAAACCTACCAGGATAATCAGAATTGGGATGAAAAATTTCAAGAAGATTCAAAGTGCAAATAAAGATTTCATTCCCAACCTTCATACTTTAGACTTTTATACTTTTCTTGTACCTTAGTGAATTTGTCACAGGTTTGCTTGCTTGTTTAACTTATTTAGTATGGTAAAACACCTGTGTGCCTTTTTATATAACAATGATATGGTTTATCTCTCATTAAGTACCAGTAATCTTATAAACAACTCAGTTATATGATGATTGAGTCAGAGATTAGACAATGAAATCACTTAGAAATGTTAAGCTAATATTTAATTAACAAAATTAAAACACTTTGAAGAAAATCAGCTTCTTTAATTATATAGGACTATGTTTTTCCAACAAGTTCTTTAAATGATTCCCAGTGTTAAAAAGGTAGATTTCACTTGCAATATGAACTTTTAATACATTGCAAAGGATATTGCAATGGATATTTCAAAGTGCTGGTATTTTCAAACAGTTTGAAACTATAGATTGACTATATTAGAAAAAAGCATGATCTAAATTATAAGAATTCAATATCAATATCAATAATAATGTTACATTATTCCTCCAAATAACACATTTTGAACATTTTTCCATTTAATAACTTTATAGCTGGGCTTCAGGAAAGAAACTATTGAGCCCTAATTTATTCTAACATTCTTTGGGCAAAGGGCAGTAGCAAATTTTGGAAAATACTTTTTAATGACATATTTTTATACAGAATGTCATGCAAAAGTGGAAAAATCTATTCAAATACTGTCTGCTTTAGCATACATGACTCCCAATAGAAAATGTTAATCCTCCCCAAGCTTAGCTGATTTAAAACCATGTGCATCTGAATTTAAGAGTAGATAGGCTGTCTGTAATTCAGTTCTTTCTTGGAGTGATCACCTCAAATTTTCTGCCACAAATAACCTTCAATTGAAAAAACATAAAATGCATGGAGAACTCCTGAAAGGAGGGAGACTTTCCACAAAGACTCCAAATTCCAACTTCAGGTGGTTGAATATTTTCCATTGAACAAAGTCAGAATGTCAGCAGACAGTGTTTCTATTACTGGATAATTCAATGCTTTTATTAATTTTTTCTTTTTTCTTTTTTTTTTTTTTTTTAACAGTGGGCCCATACCAAGAGACACTAAAAAAGAAAAAAAAAAAAAAAGAAAAGAAAAAAGAAAAAAAATGCAGTGAAGTCCTATTCACTATTAGTGTACTTCATGAAGTCTGATGATTAAACTCATTCTGAACTCACATTTAGAAAGGGTTCAACCTCTAAGTGATGTCTATTTTTATCTTATATAAGATGTCACTCATTACTGTTCTTAAATTACTTTTGTTTTATGAATATAAAAAACATGAGGTAATAATGTCATACCATCTGTTACATACGCAGATAAGACAAACAGCATTCATTGCAACACTTAGCTGACCTTTTGTTTCATCTTTCTCATCTTATTCGACTGATAATGAAACTGAAGTTTTGAGAACTCGATTTCCCTGCTTCTGCTGGAGGGTGGGGTCTGTGTAAGGTGGCAGGCCTCTACAGCCAAGAAGTGTTGCAGCTTTTAGTGGCATGCCATGCTTTCCAGTGTTGCGGTAGATTTCAGCAGCTTGCTGGCAATTTCTTCTTTCAGGGTTCTTGTCTTAATCTGCAGACCAGGATAAGCGAGTGTAAAGAGTGAGATTTATTGAAGAGTAACAGGAGAAACAGGAACAGGACTCTTGCAGTCCAAGAGAAAACACAATAGCAGGTTTTCTTCATCCAAGTAAGTCAGTCTAGGGGTTTATATAGCACTTGGTTCACTACCATTGGTCTGAATTTATGCTAATTAGGACTTGGAAACATACTAATGTTGTTGGTCAGTTGAGTTCCAAATTTCATTCAAGTGTGCCCCACTTCCATTTTCTCCTGGTAGGTCAGAAAGTGAAAGGTTGAGGTGGTGAGATGGGACTGCAGTACTATGAGGAGCAGGTTTCTGCAGCAGGCATACCTAAGGTGCTCAGACCTGGACCCTGAAAGATGGCAGGTTACATCTTGGCTCACCCAGGCTCTGGTTTGCCCATTCTCACACCCAACTTGCCTACATAGTTAGCACCATGGGATCATAGGCCATGTATATCTGCTTCATCAGGTATATTTACCTTAAGTAATAAGAAAAATTGTGCCTGGAATTGAGATATAACTATTTCCAAAAACTGTCCATAGTATCAAGTGGAAAATATTTGACAAAACTGACGTATCTTGGGAAGCAAGCCTTATCTTTTCTTAGTCTCAGTTCTAATGAAACGGATTGAGAAACAAAAAGTTAATTTTGTTTGCTGATTTTTGTTGGTAGCATTTAGCAAAATACTGGGAAAAAAAAGGAGATGCACATGAAAGAGATCAGTTGGTTTTCAGATCAAAGTAAATCAAAATAGAAAACTATCCAGGAATTTTTAGTCTTGCAAGATGGGAAATTATAGTATTAAATAACTACACACTCCAAAGAATAAGTTACATGACAAATATTTGTGAAGATGTAGAGCAAAAGGAACTTTGAATTATTGCTGATAGGAATCCAGAATGGTATAGGTACTTTGAAAGACAATATGACACTTTGTTACAAAATGAGACATACTCTTACCATACAATATAAATGATATTCCACAGTATTTATAAAAAGGACCTGAAAACAGATCCATTGACAATCTTCATATGACTGCTTATGATATCTGTATTCATAATTGCAAAAATGTAGACAAACCCACAGTGTTATTTCAAGCAACAAGGGCAGCATGAAGTCCTAAGAATACAACACAAAATATTCACACTAATGTAAGCAGCACAGAAGGTAAGATAAAGTTCCTAGACTTCAAGAAGCCCTCCCTTGCACACTCCAATCTCCACTGCCTTGTTCAAGGATATTGACTATTCTTGTTTCTTACCCCTTGCACTAGTTTGTTTGCAATTGATTCGTTTGCATCAATGTGTACATTTTGTTTGTTGTTGTTGTTGTCAATGATATGTCAGTGATAGGTTTTTACGATTTGTCCATGCAGTCTGTGTGGTTATAATTTGTTCCATTCTAATTGTTGAAGAATAGTCTATTGCATGAATATGTGTCTATAATTTTATTCATTCTAATATTGGTGGGCATTTAGTTGTTTTTTTTTTTTTTCCAATCTGGTATATTAGAAATAATACTACTAAAATCATTCTACTACCTGTCTTCATTTCAGTTGGGAATATAACTAGAAGTAGAATTGCTGCATCACAGATGGTGAAGTGTTTAATTTTATTAAATATCATCAATGATTTCCACGTTAGTCGTACTACAACAGACTCCTACCAGCAGTATCTGAGAAAATTGTCCCACATCACAAATAAAACTTGACATTGTGTACATTTTTCATCTTAAACATTCTTGTAGACATATCATGCTTTCACATTTTGTTATACTTTTCATTTCCATGATATTTAATGAAGTTAAAAACCATTTTATGTACATTGACCAAACATTTGACTTCTTAGATGTTACTCAGTGATTATGGAAATTAATTCCTGAGGACAAATCAAAATTATGTTATGCAAAATTATGTTATGTTATAACAAAAATGTTATGCAGGAAAAATAACTTACATGAATGTTACAAGCATTCATAGGAGAAAATATCCAAACAAAGCAGTTATGAACAAAACTGCCTGTCCCCAATTTGCCTCAGTGGTGAAATGTGGAGAAAAGAGAATTCACGGATACTCTTTTGTGAAGTACTCACTATCAAGTCTTTGGCTTTTTGCTATAAATTATCTGCCATTTTTTTTATTGATTTACAAAAATTCATTTTTGCATGTCAGGATTTTCTAAAGAAGCAGAATCAACAGGATATCAACATACGTGTGCATATGTGTGTGCATACTATGCCTGTGGTTGTACCTACTGACCTTCATATCTATTACTGATTAAAGTATTTATTATTAGGTTTGGCTCAGGCAATTATAGGAAATGGTGGGACGAACGAGTCCAAAATAGGGATAGGCCAATGAGCTGGAACCTGAGGTGGGGTTTCAATGTTCTTGAGGCAAAAAGTCTTCTCCAGAAAATCTGTTTTTGCTTTTAAGGTTTCCATCCTTTTAGATAGGTCCTTTCAAATGCTTAATCATGCTAATCACCTCTATAAAATGCTTTACAATATATAGACTAGTATTTGACTAAACAGAAAAACACACTGTCTAGTCAAGTTGGTATGTAAGATTAACTTGTCAACCTGCTTACATAGTCTGAATTTCAGTTGTTAGATATTCCCATTTCAAACATCTTCTTACATAATGTAGATTGTCTTTTCACTGTCTTACTTTCAGTTAAGATGAAAATAATTTGTGTGTCTTAATACACAATATAGCTTACTTTATTGAATTTTATCTTTAAAGATTTTTGTGTCTTGATTAAGAGATATTTGATAACTAATTAGAATAAATAAATAAAATACATATATATATAAGTAAAGAAATATTTGATAACTCAAAGTTATATGTGTTTTCCTGTGTTTTATTTTGAAGCTATATTTAGAATGAGCTCATGGAATGTTGGTATTATTACTTCTTTAAATATTTGGAACAATATACTGAGGATGTCATCTGGATATGAGACATTTTTTTACGATAATTCAAAATTTGAGTTATTGTACCATTCAGAATTTCTTCATTTTTTAGTTTTGACTTGTGCTTTGACTTGTGATTTTTAAGAAATTTGTTAACAACAAATTTCTTAGAGTAAAATTTTCAAACCATTCCTTTTGGTTTTTAATGTCTAAACTATTTAGTTTTCTATTATTATTCATGGTATTGAGAATTTGTGTTTTATCTACTTTTTTGTGTTTTTGACATAGTAAATAATGATCAGTTCTAGAATTGTTTTAAGAAATAAAATGTTGACTTTAATAATATTTTAATTGTACATGTGTTTTACCTTTCTTTTTTAAAATTAATAATATTTCCCCTAATTTCTTTTGACTTAACTCATTGATACGTGTGTGCATGTTTTACTATTTCATTGATGTACAAGTTTTAGATATGATTTTAATTATTTTTCCTAAGCATTGTTTTCACTATACTCTTCAGGTTTTAACATGATTTCTTCATTCAGTTCTGATTTTACTTAAGTTTTTTCTATGATTCATAGGTTATTTAAAAATAGGTTGCCTAATTTCCAAACAATTTGTTGCTTACTAATTATTTTCCTCTATTAATTTTAATTAAATCACGTTTAATCTTATACTCTGTGATTCCCATTCTTTGAAATTTGTTGATAAATGCTTGACTACTCATTATGTAATTGACTTTTGTAAACATTCCATGCATTTGAAAAAAAAGTACATCAACTTTCTTGTGGTAAATATTTGCATCAATAAATATCAGTAAAAATATCCTTTATCAATAAGGTATCTATCAAAAAGTATTCATTTTATGTATCAATAAAGATATCCTTATTTTCATCTTCTTTTAAAAATATTTTTATTAGATACAGAAACTTTTACTGGTAGTCATTTGTTCCTAGCACTGAAAATGTCATTCTTAAGTTTTCTGACTTCTCGTATTGCTTGTAGTATTTCAGTAAAAATCATATTTTTAATCTTTTTTCATTTATTTTCTCTTGGCAGCTTTTAAGATTTTCCTCTTTGAGTTTAGTTGTGGTTAGTTTGATTATCATATTACATGGTGTGTTTTCTGTATACTTATTTTGCTTGTGCCTTTTAGAAATTATAAAATCTGCATTGTTGTCATTTATCAGATTTGCAGAATCTCAACCGTATCTTTCTGAGAAGTGTTCCTCCCTAATTTTCCTTCTTTTCAATCTGATACTCCAAACACACATATAACTTTTTTAAATCAAGTTTTATATTTTAAATTTTCTTTTCTGTGTTCTCCTTTTATTGTTTTCGTACTTCAAGTTCACAAATTATTTCTTCTCTCTCTCACATACTTTTTATCCGATTTATTCAGTTCTTAAATTCAAATATAATATATCTTAATTATAGCATTTCATTTGCCCCTTTCATGAAGTCCAGTTCTCTGGTGAAATTCTCTAGATCTTCAACAATTTTATCTACTTTACTTAAAATTTTTGAGTCAATTAATTATAGATTTTAACATACTGTACCAATAACCACAATGATATAGGTTAGTTTCTTCTGCCTTTTTTATTTTCTCTTCAAATGTTCCTGTAAAGCTCTGTAATTATTTACTGAATGTGACCCATGTATTTAGGGATCAATCACAACAAAACATGACATGCTCTGATATAGTTTTTTCTTGAATATTTTCAATCAGAACATTGTTAAATTCATGGATGTGGAACTCACAGATTTAGAGAACTGAATATAATCAAGAATTGGGTAAGCTAATTGTTGTAGCATTTACTGCTTGAAATTGATCATGTCATAAGTATTTATAATATAGATTTTGGCAAATAATACATTTCAAAAACTTTTTCTTTTGAGATAACTAGTTTATCAATGTACAACTAGTTATGCTATAATATTTCTAAGAAATTTCTCTATTTCCAAAAATAACAAACCTAATTACATTACATTAGTGAGATAAAGAAAACATATAGAATGTGGTATCATCGGGATGTGGTTAACCCACTAAACGTTCACGTCGAAAGCTTGTGAGAATTTTGAGAAAGGGTAGAACTTTGAGGAGTGAGGCCTTGAGAATGGCGATTAGGTCAGAGGGGAACTAGCCTCAAGGGTGATTAATGTAGTTTCTGTAAGCTGGGGTTAGCTCCTATGAGAGTGAATTGTATAAACTTCCTAGCCTGGTAACTTCCCAGTCTCTCATTTCCTTTCATACTTCTTTTGCTAACACATGCTGTCCACCATAAAGCCTTTGCCAGAACTGATCAGGTGCCAACATAATGCTTTTGGGCCTCCAGACCTGTAAACTGTAGACCAAATAAACTGCTATATATTATAAAATTTCCAGACTCAAATATTTGGCAATAATAATATAAAATGGACTGAAACAGAAATTGGTATTGAATAGTGGAGTATTGTTACCATGAGACCTGAATTTGTGGACATGTTTTAGAACTCTATAATGAACATGTGTTAGAAGAATTTGGAGTAACAACTGGATACTACCATTATTGTTGTAAATGGATGTTATGATTCATCTTGGTGACTAGAGTAATAGCTAGAACATCTTGGAATCTGGTTAAATGGTCATGACCTTAATGCTGATAGAATGTGGACTGTAAAGACTAAGATGTTAAGATCTCAAATGGAAATAGGGACTATTCTATTTCCAGTTAAAGTCCATCCTTCTGACACCATTGGAAACAAAAAGACTTCATTGTGTCCATTCCCTAGAGCTTTATGGAAAATCAAACTTAGGGTGATCTATGGTACCTACCCCCCCAAAAAAAAAAAAAAAAAAAAAAAATCTAGAAAGAACTACAGAAGAAGCTCCAAAGGTATTATGGCCCTCTTTCAGTAAAATTTACAGTAAGATTCAGGGGGAAGAGGAAATAGAGCTGAAAAATTTGGAAAATTTATAGAATGACAGGGAAAGGAAAGAAAAAAAAATGTGTAAGAGTGTAGTTCAGAAACTTCTTGCTAAAGATGTTATCCTGGAAAAGACGGAGTCATATTCTGTGCATCAGGACAATGGAAAAGATTCCACAGTATCTCTCAGAAATCTGTAAGGCTGCCTCTTCCATTACAGACTCAGAGACCTAGGAAGGCAGGATGTTTTGCCAAATAGGATTAGGGCTGCCTTGAAACATTGCTTCAAATTTTCCAGGAAAGGGATCTGTGACCACTCCAGCACGGTTCAAAAAAATCCAGAAACTGCTTGTGTTTTCAATTTAAAGGAACCAAATGGCAAAGTCTGGTGATGCTTATGTGGTAATAATTCTGCAGGTGCACAGAATGCCAGAGTTTAGGGGTTATGGAAGCTTCCACGAAGATTTTAAAGGAAAGGCTAGGAAGTCAGACACAGGCTTCCTCAGAAAATGTTTACTTCCTGGGAAAATGTTTACTGGACCCATGGAAGTGGGACCCCAAAAGGTTAGTCATCAGTAACTTGTAATACCGGCCTAGGAAAGCTTCAGGAATAGTATGTAAATCCATTCCAAGAAAGTTGCCAGATGGTCTTCACAAAAACATGGGTTTAGACCTGCACAAGGCCAAACAAGCCCAACACTCACCCCAGTGCATATCAAGGTGTACACAGAATGCCAACTCAACCTGGAGTCTTAACGTATTTATTATTTACATATATAGAAGAAGCTTCTCCTGAGTCCTGGATGAGACTTTGAACTTTTGAGTTGATGCTAGAACAATTTGAGATGTTGGGATTATTGACCGGGAATAAATGCCTTATTGTATGGTAAAATGGATGTGAACTTTGAGGGGAAAGGGCAATGTTATATATTTTGAATGTGGTTTTTCCATCAAAGTTTTGAGCATTGGAAACTTGTTTGGTAGTGTTGAAAGATGGCGATAAGAGGTTTAGAGTCTCTGAGGGTTAGGAAGTGTTTTTAGGTTGCAGAGGCACCACCCTCAGAAGGAATTAATGTCGTTTTCATGGAACTGGTTTAATTCCTGTGAAAGTGGATTGTTATGAAAGTGCTAACCTGGCAAAACTCTAGTCTCTTGTTTCCTTTCTCAGCATGTGACTTCTTTTTCTCACAAGTGCTATCTACTATAATTATAAGCAAAATAAATGTCTTTCCTTAAAAAATACTCAACTTTAAAACTTTTTTTTTATAGAAATACAAAATTGGTGAAAACAGGAAGTTTCAAATATTGGTGGACAATTTAAATGTCCTTTATATGAGTTACAAACCATTAAACAAGACAGTGGTCCTTGAAGTCACTTTCTTTGAGTAGCAGACCTAAAGTGATCTTGGTCTCGTAGTAAGTCAAAGGGTGCTTTCTACATATTACCTAGAAGATAGTTTAATATGTGAAGTATAACCTATGCTTATTTCTTAGAGTTTTTTCATATCATCATTTCCAAGTGTTTGTCGAGTGAGGAAAACATGCTTTTCAAACTCCATTGCTCACATATAAACTTAATTAAAATATGCAGTGTCACATCATAATTGTTGATTAATTAAATCACTCATTTCTTCAGTTACTGACAGAGATTAATTGCATCTTATGAAAATAAAAGAAATCTTAAGTACAACAGGCAAACATCTTTCACAAGGAGCCTATATTATTGATAGGGAAACAATGGCTATGTATCATAATTTAAGAAACAGAAATATATAAAACATTTTCAAAAAGTGGAGAAATGCAAGCCCAAAACAAACCTAAGAGCACACGGATTATAGCGTGTTTATATTGCTGAAAAACAGTGACAAAATTTAGCTTGGATTTGTTTGGTTAATGTACTTTAGTTACAGATTTGATGATTAACACAAAACGTTCTTTACTTGCCTTTTTCCACAACAAGCAAGAGGCTAGAAATGCCAGCAATTTTTCTAGAGTTCCTTGCAATTAGAGATTTCAGTGTTAAAAGTTACCATCAATAAAACTCAAATGAAAGTGCAAGTTAAGTCTTGGGAAAATGTTTATTTCCTTATAAATGGGAGTAGACCTGGTCTTCCCTCTTCATCCTGCTCCAAAATTGACGTGAATCTTCTACTTAGGGAAGTCCTGTAATGCCCAGTCACAAAACATCTGACAATAGGCCAATGTGGTAAAGATGGAAGTGAAAAACAGAAATGACTTCAATCCTTGATGGTAACACTGGACTGTAGAACAAGGAAATAAATGCCAGACTGTCTTGACTAAGAAACCTTGAGTCCCTATTATCTGGGTTTCTATTCTTATAATCATTGCAAACTAACACAGCCATAGTTGCAGAAATAGGGAGAAAGAAGGAAGAAAGAAAGGAAAGAAGGAAGGAAGAAAGAAAGGGAAGAAGAAAGGAAGGATATTGTCATTGCTGATGATATTAACTGCTGGATGAAAATATGGCTAAAAGATAATGAAAGATCTCATGCCGCTGCTGCCTCATGCAAACTGATTTTGTGGTATTCTGTAAATTCACTGAACCTGCTACTTCATGTTAACTGACATCCTACCAACTGGAAATTCTAAGTCCTGGCAGCAAGTTGTAATATCCTCATATGATTCTGAAGCTTCGTTTTAGTGACTTAATGCTGCAGCTAAGTGAATTCTCATGAATATTCTTTTGAGTAGTGATTACCTCCTAATCTCTCCTTGAGAAGAGGTCAATGTCTCACAGGTCTGAAAGGAAGGGTGCTGAGTTTCTGCTGTGAGAGAAGCAGTGGTAGGAGGCACCATGATGGCCAGAAGCAAAACCCTGCAGGAATGCTTGCAAACCCATGGACACCAAAGACTTGATGAACACAGAAATGTAATCTCTGCCAGGAACCCCATGTTCTTTCCCCATCATGTTATTTCAGCCTAAGTAAAACAGAAACATCCATTAATAAAGATTCTTGACCAACTGTGCTCTCCTATTCCCCAACATGCTGGTTACTACTTACTGTCTCATTAAAGTCCTTATCACATTAAAGGCTGGTAATTTGGGAACCAGTTTTTATTTTAGGTCACTCACATAACAGTAACTAATTTGCAAATAGGCAATTTGTTTGCTAATTCTTCAAAATGCACTTCTTTTTGCAATCTGGACTTTATCAGTTTTGTTTAAAGTGTTTTGCTAGTGAAAAAGAAAGATTTGCAGTTCATTTATGTACATGTTACATTTTTGAAGTTGTGTAAAGTTTTAAATATTAATGATATTTTTATAATGTCATTTATAATTTGTCTATTATAGCACCTTTTGATCTTTATATGTTTAATTCCCACTTGGAATGTATTCACAGGTTTAGGTATTTTTAGTGTGTTGCTTATTAACTAATTGATTTATTATAATGATAGCTAGCAGGTACTTGATACTTCCTATGTATCATGCAGGTGTTTAGCAAAAGTTATAACATTTTTCTCACTTTTTCTCAGTTCTCCAAAGTTATATGAATTAGTTATTTTTAATTAAACCATTAAATATGTGAGGAAACTGACTCAGAGAGTTATTGAGTGACATTCTCAAAGTCTTAGGGATGATAGAGATTAAGTCAAAACCAGAATTTTACCCCAAGCTATCTAATTCCAGGTTTACTCACATTAAATGATCTATAAATGCAGAACACCACAACATATAATAGGTAAAATTGGCCATAGAACTCCAGTAAACATTGACATTATTTGCTTTAGATTGCTCTTCTTTTATCCACTTATCCTCACTTAAAAAAAAAATCTCTCTCTAGGTTTACTAACAAATAGCGTATTTGTTGCTTAAATTGGACTTGACTAGATAGCTAAGCAAGATCTTTAAATGTCAAATGGGAGTCTATGGAAATAGATTGGAATTCCAATCTCTGTACTAAAGGTCTTCTATGGAGCTGTAAATGAAAAACAGTGTGTGAGAACATTGTTTTAGCACCTGTTTTATTGCCTGCACTTGATGTAATTAGTGTATTTAAAGACAGCCCTATTGGTTACACCATATGGTTTGCAATCATTAGCGTAATAATAGATGTACCATTTAAAATGGAGCTCAACAATGGAGTGCTATTGTTCCATTATGCTAGGATAATAGGAGGCTTTCAGTGAGTTGACTGAATCCCAATTTCAAATCTCTGACCCACTTAGGCTCCCTAAAAGAAGAAATATTGGGTGATGAAAAAACAAATATGCAACTATATGATTTAGACACTAGTAAATATTTCTATGATTTGTTTGATACATCTGACCCCAAATAATGTGGATACAAATTTAAATGCAAACTTTTTATTTGTCAACAAACCAAGACAAATTTTATGCTGAAATTATGTTTTAAAGTAATACAAAAAATATGCTCAGAAGAAGAACAGAATGTCCCCAAAATGTAAAAGGTGTATATATGTTTTTTAATTTCCAAGTTAAATACTCAAAATTATTTTCTGACTTTTTACATAAGAAGGTCTTTGAATTAACAAAGGCAACAGCAACATACAGTACTCCTTTTTCCTTTGGTGCAAGATACATATTCATTTTTTTCTAATTCAGTAACAACCCATCAAAAGAACCATTAAGATTATGTATTGGTATCCCTTGCTTACCGCTGTCAAACCCATACCACTGATGTGAACTGTTTAATATTTCCTTCATCCATTCCATATCTGTTAGGTCCAAACTTGTCACAATGTATTTGACAATGGCTATTGCTTGATTGAAATATGTGAGGAAACTGACTCAGAGAGGTATTGAAAAAAAAAATCCCTCTCTAGGTTTACTAACAAATGGCATATTTATTGCTTAAATTGGACTTGATCCATGATGATACTGGACTCAGGTTCATCTACTCACTACTCAAAAGTCAATACTCAGAAAGTCAGAACTGGTTAATTGCCAGCTCCAAGAGGCAGGGGAAACTATCTTCCTCAAAGTACCACCTTATGGAACTAATGTTGGCAAAAGGGCTCTTCTACGGATGAAAGGAGGTGCAGGGGACAATGGATAGGAAAGTTATTTGCTGTGCAGGGTGCACGCCATCCAGGGCCTGACTTTTCTTTCTCATCAGCTAGAATATCCTTGAGACAACAATTGACTTTCATCTTCTAGGCCAGTCTTTATAATTCTTTAGACTAAACTCATTATTTCCCTGTAAGTTAAACTTTATTCCACTTTTAATTAAAGAATAAGATTAGCAAGTCCTTGGCCCACATCTTGAAGTAATCTGAAGACCATCAGATATCCTGGGCTCTCAAAAACTAATGGAAGATTACTGATTAGGGGTGTCAGGGACCAATGTTTACCTAGCTCCTTTCGCTGCAATAGTTAATTCCAGCTCTCAGTCATCCAAAGGTGCTTTTCATGAGAATTCACAATAGTGGGAAAATGAAAAAAGGAAGAATAACTTTACAAATGGCAATTTTCAAAGTAGAACAAACCTAAAATATGGTTCCATAAGACATACTAACACTGTCGTGATCATGTTACAACGATGCAACAGACCCTTTCTCTGACTTCTTTGTTCCCTGGACCACTTACAAGTGCTGTCATTTTACTCCTGGGTGTGCCCTTGTCATTTTTCTTTAGATATGAGGTCCCCCAAAAGCTCATGTGTGACACAATGAAAGAATGTTCACAGTGAAAGGCTTAGATTATGAGAGCCTGTAACCTAATCAGTGGATTTATCCCCCGATATGGACTAACTGTGTAGTAACTATAGGCAGGTAGGGTATGCTGGAGGAAATCACTGGAGTCCTATCTATGGTGTTTATATTTTGTCTATGGTAAGTAGAGCTCTCTCTCTTTCTCTGCTTCCTGGCTGTCATTTACTGAGCTGCTTTCCTCCTCCATAGCTTTCCACCATGATGGAAATGAGTTATGGTCTTCCAACCATGGACTGAACCTCTGAAAATGTGAGCCAAAGTAAACTTGCCATCCTTTAAGTTTTTCTTGTAAGGTATTTGGTCACAGTGACAAAACCCTGATGAAAACATCTTTGCTCAACACACAACCATTAATGAAATATTTCATCAGACTCATTAAAAGCAGACCCAGGCCACCCTATAATTTCTCTTCTTAGGCTGACACCAGTTCTCCAACTATTCCCTTTCAACTTCTTCATATTTTCTACCCTGAAAAGGAACATAATGCTGCATTTTATCACATTTAGCTCATTTATAGGTTTAATATAGGAAGTCTTGGCCCCTATGATATTAACTTTGTATAAGTCCTATACAGTCTTGGTACAAAGAACTAAAATAAGAGTTATCTACTGTAAAACACACATCTATTATTTGTCTATTTTATTGCAGGTCCCATTGAGTTTCCCTCACCATGATTTTCTTATTTTAATTTTGATTCTATTGTGTCCCATTCCTTATATCTTTCTAGTATATCAATCTATACATGGGTTCTGCATTTTATAAGAAAATAACCAGGAATTTTCTGTGTACCCCAGTCAATATAAACATGTATGTCACATGAAAACTAGACAGGAACTTACTAGTTTAATAAAATTTGCTTCTTATGAGAATTAACCAGGATATTCTGATCTCAGAATCAGCTGAGAATAAATTAAATATTACATTTAGTTGAAATTATTAAAATTGTAATAACTATAATGAATATGTACAAAAATTAAGCTAAAATATAAATTGAATTTAAAAATCTAATATTTAAATATTAAAATATTTTTAATATTAGGTAAAAATATAGCTTAATGAAAACATCATTATCATGCTTACAGGGTTTTAAAATTGATTCATTAATTATATAATGGAATGCACACTTTTTTAAGCTGAAGAGTTCCATGAGATATAACAAATATATGTGTGTGTGTGTGTACATGTCAACTAAGATAGACATTTCTATCAATCCAATAAGCTCTTTTGTACTCTTTTCACATTAATTGCCAGCACCTCCAGATCAAACCAAATCTCTGTACTGACTTTTAGAAGAGATACCTACTGTGGAATTTCAATATCTCAACTCATATAGTCTGTTCCTTTTTGTGTCTGTTTTCCTTTGTTCAGCATGTTTTTGAGAATCATTAATATTGCTGCTTGAGCCTTGTTGAGTAATATTTCTTATATGAATTTGCCTCAATTTATTTATTCACCTGGATGACCATATGGGTCGTTTCACTTTGGAATCATTAAGGATCAGCTACTGCAAACATTTGTTTACAAGTCACTTTGCAGATACCAGTTTTCATTTCTCTTGGGCAAATATCTAGAAGTGTAATTGTCCTGTTACATAATGAGTTGATAAACTTTTTAAAAAATCTCCTTTAAGTAAGTTTTTCATTTTGCTTTCTTTTGTTTTCCTCTACAGGAGGAGATCACAGCCCAACATCCCTAAATATGACTGCCAGAGAACAGATTAGTCATCCCAAAATATAACTCTTCTGAATATCGATATTTTCAGGTTGATTGTTTTGGGAAACTTTAGACATAGGAGGAGTTCTGAAAAGCTATCCTTTTATAAATGAAATTTTCATTATTAATTTGAATAATAAAGAGATTCATTTAGAGACAGATTTATCACCTAAAAGAATTTATCTGCATAAAAGGCAACTTTTATTCACCATACATTTCTTTGTGCTTGACTGTCCATAATTTGTCTCTACAAATCTACAGCACTTCCAATCCTCTATTCTTTTCTATAGCTCAGGATGCTATATAGATTCAATCATCTGGTCTTATGTTTTTATAGGGTTTCCATAAAGTTGTAAGGACATTTGTAATTAAAACTTTTCTTTTCTCCTGTCATTTTAATTCATAGTCCAGCGAAAGATTTTAGGAGAGTAAAGGGAAACAGCTTTTTCCCTCCCATTTAATTCTTGCCACCAACTATATAAGCTTTTTAGCAGTTCTATAACTTTACCAACACTTGGGGTTGATACTTTTTAAAAAGTTGTCCATTCTGGTTTCAATGAAGGGAGACTACTGATGTATTTATGATGTAGAAAAGCATTTAATTGATTTCCTCTGAGAGTGAAGAGATTCTTTTGTAATTTAAACTTTTTTTTAACAAATAGATAAAAAATTCTGTAGATTAGGGTGTACCATGTGATATCTTTATTCATGTATACATTGTGTACTATTTAAATAAGTTTCAACATATCTATTTTCTCAAGCATTTATCATTTCTTTATGATGAAAACAAACTCCTTTCTTCTAGACTTTTGAAATATATAGTACATTTTCATTATGTATAGTCACCTGACTGTGCAATAGCACACCAGAACTTCTTACTCCTAACTAACAGTATCTTAGTACCTGTCGATCAACCTGACCTCATCTCTCCCTCTACCCCACTTTCACCAGCCTCTGGAAACTTCTATGAGATCAGCAAGTTTTTTAGGTATCACATATGTGTGAGATCATCGAGTGCTTTTCTTCCTGTGCCTTCTCATCTCATCTATGCCTTTCTGTTGTTCTTGGCTTTCCCTTCCCTATGTTCTGGGCAGTTTTTCACATGCATGAATATTCAGGGTTTTCTCAAGCACTTGGGAGAAGTTGTATGCAGATATGGGGGTTTCATCTTAGATGGTTCCTCCTTTCCTTTATTCTCAACTCCCAGTTTCATTGGTGACCCCAAACTGTCCTTTGACTGCTCAAGTTAAGTCATTCACACATTTATGCCTGATTATTCAGCCCTGGAAATCTTTTCTGTGGTGCTGTCACTATTTCCTTCAGTAAAGTCATGTTCTTTCCACTTTAAGTTTACATGGTATAGTTTTTGCTTGATTATAGCCACTTTCAGCAATAAAATTATTTTATTGCTGTTGTCTTTTGTTCAGTATTTATAATTATCATAGATGAAAGATTGTTCCCATAGGAGCAACTGTGGTACTATTGGAAGTAGAACTATATATTCACTAATTTATTTTATCTTAAATAAAGATAGATAACATTCATGCAATGGTCACCAGTTTGAGCAGTTCAGATTTTTACATACTTTTCCATTGAAGATAGTTTTCAATCACATATTGTATCACTAATATGCATATGGGGAAATTGCACTCTAATACATGATGTTACTTGCCCATAAATAATGCCATATATTAAGAGCTACTTTGGGGATCATATAAAGGTTTATTTGAATTCAAATACTAAATCTATAAAAAGCAAAAAGAAGGCAAACAAAAGTATCATGAGAAAATGACATAATTATTGTGAAACTAATGTTCTATATTTAGTCACAATCAGAAAAGTAAATTCACACTAAATCATTTGAATAATCTTTAAAAACTCTTCTAAGTTTATAAAATAAGTAATATTCATATATATTAGAATTCACTTTTCCTACTTCCTTGAAGGTGTAATTAATATTCATTCATAATAAGTTATACTTTACTTTAAAAATGAAAAAGATTGGTCCTAAGCCGACACGCTGAAGCTCTGAACCTACTTTTTCTTCTATAAGATGCAAGGTCTCTGGTCTGATTCCGAGGTCCTTAATCCATTTTGAGTTAAGTTTCGTGCATGGTGAAAGATATGGGTTTAGTTTCATTCTGTTGCATATGGATTTCCAATTCTCCCAGCACCATTTGTTGAAGAGGCTATCTTTTCTCCATTGCATATTTTTGGACCTTTTGTCTAGTATGAGAAAATTGTATTGATTTGGGTTTGTGTCCGTGTCCTCTATTCTGTACCATTGATCCACCTTTCTATTTTGGTACCAATACCATGCCGTTTTTGTTACTATTGCTTTGTAGTAGAGTTGAAGATCTGGTATTGCAATACCCCCTGCTTCACTCTTTCTGCCAAGGATTGCTTTAGCTATTCTGGGTTTTTTATTCTTCCAGATGAATTTCATAATTGCTTGCTCTATTTCTGTAAGGTACATCATTGGGATTTTAATTGGAATTGCATTGAATCGGTATAGCACTTTAGGTAGTATGGCCATTTTGACAATATTAATTCTTCCTATCCAAGAACATGGAAGATCTTTCCATCTTCTAAGGTTTTCTTTAATTTCTTTCTTTAGTGTTCTGTAGTTCTCATTGTAGAGGTCTTTCACCTCTTTTGTGAGATTGATTCCCAAGTATTTTATTTTTTTCGAAGCTATTGTGCATGGGGTAGTTTTCCTAATTTCTCTTTCTGAAGATTCATCACTTATGTATAAAAATGCCTTAGATTTATGAGCATTGATCTTGTATCCTGCTACTTTACTGAATTCACTTATGAGTTCTAAAAGTTTTCTGGTGGAATTTCCTGGTTCCTCTAAGTATATAATCATATCATCAGCAAATAGGGATAGTTTGAGTTCTTCTTTTCCTATTCATATCCCTTTAATTTCTTTGGTCTGTCTAATTGCTCTGGCTAGAATTTCAAGGACGATATTGAATAGAAGTGGTGAAAGAGGGCATCCCTGCCTTGTTCCAGTTTTTAGGGGGAATGCTTAGGACCAGACTTCCTCAACAGGACTCCCATAGCACAAGAAATAAAAACAAGAATCAATAACTGGGATAGATTCAAACTAAAAAGCTTTCTCTCAGCAAAGGAAACTATCAGCAATGCAAAGAAAGAGCCTACAGAGTGGGAGAAAATCTTTGCCAATCATACTTCAGATAGAGCACTAATCTCCAGAATCTATAAAGAACTCAAAAAACTCTACACCAAGAATGCAAATAATCCAATCGACAAATGGGCTAAGGAAATGAATAGACACTTCACAGAAGAAGATTTACAAGCAATCAACAAACATATGGAAAAATGTTCAACATCTCTAGTAATAAGAGAAATGCAAATCAAAACCACCCTAAGATTCCATCTCACCCCAATTAGAATGGCGATTATCAAGAATACAAGCAACAACAGGTGTTGGTGAGGATGTGGGGAGAAAGGTACACTCATACATTGCTGGTGGGGCTGAAAATTAGTGCAGCCACTCTGGAAAGCAGTGTGGAGACTCCTTAGAAAACTTGGAATGGAACCACCATTTGACCCAGCTATCCCACTCCTTGGCCTATACCCAAAGGACTTAAAATCAGCATACTACAGAGATACAGCCACATCAATGTTCATAGTTGCTCAGTTCACAATAGCCAGATTGTGGAACCAACCTAGATGTCCTTCAATTGATGAACCAATAAAGAAACAGTGGTATATATATACAATGGAATATTACTCAGCCATAAAGAATGATAAAATTATGGCATTTGCAGGCAAATAGATGAAATTGGAGAATATCATGCTAAGTGAGATAAGCCAATTTCAAAAAATTAAAGGACAAATGATATCGCTAATAAGTGGATGATGACACATAATGGGGAGTGGGAGGGGTTAGTGTTAGGGTTAGAGTTAGGGTTAGGGAGGGGGCAAGAATGGAGGAAGGAGGGACTGTATAGAGGGAAAAGAGGGGTGGGAGGGGTGTGGGGGAAGGGGAAAAATAACAGAATGAATCAAACAACATTGCCCTATGTAGATTTATGATTACACAAATGGTATGCCTTTACGCCATGTACAAACAGAGAAACAACATGTATCCCATTTGTTTACAATAAAAAAAAATGAAAAAGATTTAACAAGATCATAAATAACTTCATGTATCTCAAAATGGCATTTCATTTTAATTTAATGATAAATTCATTGGTGATATATTTAAGATCATGATTACTACACAAATGTGAAAAGCAGATATCCATAAAATATGATATAAAATATGAAAGGCATATGATATATTTAGTTCTTTTAACTACTGAAAAAATTTGTACAGACTAGGAGAAGCTTTATATGCACATATGCACACACACATAAAATAATTTGTGAAATCCAGACTCTGCCACTGATTAGCTGTGTGAATTCATACAATTATCCTAACATTTCTGATCTACAGTCTCTCATGTAGAAAGTCAATGTGAAAACAGAAACAGTATTTAAAATTTAGTGGAAAAATAGGCAATTAAATAGTAAATGAAAAGATAACATAGTGTTTCAGTATCAGAGAAACTTGCCCAATTTAAATAATATCTAAACTGATAATGAAAAATGTGTAGGCATTGGGAAGGATGAGTGGGTAAGAGAGTCAATAAAGGGAGAGTGGATTTGATGGGTGCTTGGTGTATGCAGGTTGGAAATATCACTTTGAATGTCATTAATATGTATAATTAACATATATCAACCAGAAATAAATAATTATAATGAAATTCTGAAAACTCTGATATTATAAGATGTGGATAAGAATGTGGCAGTAGTTAGGATCAATGGAAGACATCAGACCTCAGTGGGAGAAGAATATGGATAGGCACAAAGAAGAAAAGGCCTCAGAGTGTTCAATTTAACAGCAATATATTGACTTTTTCTATGGGCATCAATAAAGTAGTTGATTTCAGTGGAGGCTGCATTTTGGTTAAATTCAAGAATTTGTTTTATAACTTGTAAACAAGAATGAGAGGAAAAATTTTACATTAAACCGTTCTGTGATATTAACTGGGAGGAACAAAAATATGTATTATTTTAATAAAAAAGCAGCAAGTTTTCTTTTCCTGTTCCCAATATGTTTTTTATAATTGTAGTCAAAATGATATTTTTAAAAGTTAATTCTGATCTTGTTCTACCACTGCTTAATACTATTCATTAATATTCAATTATTAAATTAACCCTTAAATTGCTAGAGATTTATTAAAGATTGTAGAGTTCATCTAACTCTACCAACTATTGCTTCTCTTTAGCCTTGCCTCTCACCCTATTTCTTTGCATTCTATCCTCCAGTAAGATTAAATTTTATTAAATTTCTTTTTTGTATATACCAGGAAGAACAGCTAAGGGAGGAAATAATGACCACAGAATATAGGACAATGGAAAAGAAGATTTAAATTCAAGAGATATTACGAAGAGAAAAATCAACAAAACTTGCTGACATATTTGATGTTCGGGTTGAAGGTTTTGAGAAAATAAGACTAATATCCATCTTTGTACCTTGGATCCTTTGCCAATAAAAAGAATCAATAAGATAGATGAAATTTAGAAAGAAAAATTGATGTTTGATTTCAAATCCTTATCAGAGCATAGACATCTAGGATAATTCAAAATTATGACAGTTGATAAACTACAGGAATACTTGACATTATACAGTTAATATTAAAGAGAAGGCCAAAGATGGACTCTTATACTTAAAACACACACACACACACACACACACACACGCACACACATGAATAAAATCCTGAAAATACAAACAGTACTCCCATGCTCCCACACAAAGCAAAACCTGAAAAGGGTTGGTGAAAGAAAAGGAAAGGGACATGCATTGTCCTAAAAGCAACTCTAAGAAGTGTCTTTCGACAATGTCAAATATGAATGTCTCTTGTCCTACTGATTAATATTTAGATGCTCTTATTTTTAAAGGAGTATGGAAAACATAACCCTGAGGATGGACACAAATATTCAGGTTTTTTAAATTAAAAAAGGTTTCTCAATAATAGATATAGAAATAGGTAAGTGGCAGTATTTACATAATTTACTCCTTTGTATAGGTACTCAATATAAGCATGGACTGATTCAATAAGTATCAACCATCACTGCATCTAGCTCAAGTTTTAGAATCCATAAGTTAAATAAGGATCTTTATGTCGGGTTTCAGTGTGGCTCATATTGGTAAGTGATCCATTAACTAAATATAATTTAACCTGTACCTCACACAGTAGAGGAGAAGAAAATGAACAGCCAGAGTAAGAATTCCACATGGAGCGAGAAAACTGTAAACATAGAGGTCTCTACATTTAAGCTTCTGGGTAGAAAAGGAATAGGAACATTTCTTGGCCCATTTTTCAACCTCTCCCACTACTCATTGTTCTCCATCTTCTGTGTCCCCTTCTGAGGTAGTCACTAAGTGTACACTACTTGAGGGTTTCATAGCTTTAGCACAAACTTATGAGCTGGGGTGAAGGCGCTCTGGTGCTCTCCTAAAAAATTTAAGTCTTGCTGTGTTTCAGGCCAGGCTGCATTCTTCTGACATTATAATTTCATAAAAAATCTGGCCAATTTCTACTCTTTTTTGCTTTTTATAAGTTCCATGGACACATTTGACAGTCAAACCTTTTATAAGATATTGGCTTTTAAGCATTTAATATCTCTATTATTGGTATATTTATGAATGCACACATAAGATTTCCGGAACAAAGGAGATTATCCATTACTTGCTTACCACAAATAATAACTTGTTGTTCTCCTGTGACCCAATTCTTATACGAAGAGGTATGAAACACAGCTATCACTCTTCTTGCCTAGGTTCTTTGTTTTAGGGAAACACCCAAATAAAGTAATTCTAGGTGTTCATATGGTGGGGGGGATCACTTATTCTCTCTTGCTATCCAGTCAGTCTAATCCTATGGAGTGTAAGTAATTTTCCTTCAAGGAAAAATAGGACCAGTGTCTGCAGCTTTATAACACACAGTGTTTCATGGTCCCAAGTTTTATCCCCCTTGAAATATTCTTCACAGGATGTAAATCTCTCTAGAGTTCCCTTAGCTAATCAGCTACAAATTAACATTCCAGGAGACCAGGTCCTATGTTTCAATAATGATCTCCTCCAAATACCTAATTCTGCAGAAATTAAAAAAAAAAAAAAACATAAGATCTCATAGATTTTTAACTTGAAGTTTATAATTTTGTTTTATATGTGTGCCTATTCTCCTCATCACATACCCATAACCTAAAGTGTAGTTACCTTAAGATCTTTTAAAACAATAGACAAACATGAAAAGTCATCCACCACTTTCTTTCGTAAGGCCACTTCCTGGACTGAGATGATTTCAACATTTAAAAAAATTTTTTTAAGCACACAAGAGTTTTACAGTGTCGTTGGACCTCTTAGTTGCATGCCACGTCTACTTCCCAGAAGATCAGAAATTTGTTCCTACAACAGTTTGCATTATGAACCTGAAGAAAGTTATTTTCCTAAAAAGACAGTAGTTTACAACAAAGTAAACTCTAAGAACTTGTGGAATTCTGAAACTTTTATTTCTTTTCTTTGTACCAAATTACATTCATAAATACAAGAGTTTAACAAATTATGACAAATCATCTATTCTCTATTGGTTAGGAACCTAATTTGCAGTCTCAATATTAATTATAAATTTTAAAACGGGTCATATCCCAAGAACTAATTTGTTACTCATTTTGTATTTTTTTTTTTTTTTTTTTTTTAGTCAGTTTGAGCTTAGAATAGATGTTTAGACTGAAAGTCATCAGCACACTCAGGATATCTTTGAAGTCTTAAAACAGAATGAGATTATCATTACCAAAATGAGGATAGATAATGAAGAAGTGTGAGAATCAAAGCCTGAGACACCCCTCCATTCAGAAGTCGGAACTGCAAATAATAGATAGTGAAGTGGAAGGAAAATGGAGAGTGGTTTCTTCTAACAAAATGAAGAGTGTACTTCAAGTAACATTCAAGTTTGTTAAGAAGTGGTGTTGAGAAGAGAAAGATAGGTATTGAGAATTTCTCAGTGGATTTGACAATGCGGTTATCTTGTCAAAAATGGAGTTTTTGTTGTGTGTGGGATGTTAAGGACAAGATATGTTTCAAGGGCTCAAAAGGAAATGGAAAGAAATGAACTGCAGACGGTGCACATAGAAAAAATTTTGTACAAAAGGAATAGAAAGAAGAAATGTTAGCAGCGGGGCAATATGGAGCCAAGAGCTTGGATTAGAGCTTTCATTTTCTTCTCAGGGAGGATATGTTAGAGAGTTAAGGTAGTTGATTTGGTAGGTAGGGAAACTCAATGAATGGAAAGAGATGATTGCTGAAACTGTGTTCTTCTAAGACTGGTGGATATGTGGCCCAAGGCACAATTCGAGGAGTGGATGGAAAGATGTAATACATCCATAAAAATTGATTCAGACAGCAGAACATCCAAATCTACTCAACCCAAAAGAGGCCTAAACTTGCACTAAATCCTTCTCCTAGTTTCCTAGACCTACCTGAACAAATTACCACAAACTTAGTGCCTTACTACCACAGAAATCAATTTTCTCCTCTTTTGAGGCTAGAAATCTGAAATAAACATATTGCAAGGCCATGTTCCCTCTGAAAGGTCTAGGGAAGAATCGCTCAAGACACTTCCTTGACTCTTCCTAGAAATCCTGGGCATACTTTATTTAGTGACTGCATCACTTTAACTTCTGCCTCCATTTCACATGCCTTTCTTATCTGTGTGTCAATTTGTCCTATTCTGTCTGTTAAAAGAATTCTAATCTGGGATTTAGGGCGCCCTCTAATCCAGCATGATTTCATCTTGATATTAACTATATCTGCAAAGACACTATTTCCAAATAAGGTCACATTCTGAGGTTCTAGGCAGACATGACTCTGGGGTGGGGGTATTATTCAAATCACTAAAATCATCTACACCAAATTACCATCTTTACTTTGCTTTGATAGAAAATATTTTTCCATGTCAAATTTGACAAAAAAGAATCCTCTACCCATTTCTTCCTGATTATCAGAATCGAGGTGTCATACTTTCTGCCTGATCATTTATACGAAAATTATACTCATTCCTTAGAGCCACTATCTTGTCAGTTGTGTTAATTACAGAAATTGCATGTGAAAGGTCATTTCTTTAATTGCTATGAATTTAGAAGTAAATAGTAATTTACAAGAATGTAAATGAAGTGTTTTCTGAAATAGATCAGTCTGATGCAATAGATCAAGTTACTGAGAGCCTACTTATTCTTGGTTTAGAATCTAGTAAAATATTTTTAGTAGTGAAGCACACTGAGATATAATCTTAACTTGACACTTTTTTCCTCAACATTATCTGTCAAGAATAAGTCATTAGTATCCCTTGCAAAATAGTACATAAACTCTATTATATAATGTTTGGTGTATGATATGATATAAAAATTGATGTGTAATATAATATATTTAAAGTAAATTCATTTATACAAAGATTTGAACAAATCAAATGTTCACTAGTTTATACAACTCCTTAAAAACAAAATCTTGAATCTTTTTTCATAAAAACTCAAAAGAAAAATTTAACATTAAATCTACGCTATTCTATTGAAATGAAAGTTCATAGCTATTATCTATTAATCAAAAATATTATTCCAGATGTTTAGCTAATAATGATCCCCCTCTTATTTAAAAATGAAAACATATAGTATACATTATATAATAATAAATATTTATTGAAAACTTCAATTTTTTCACTATATTTCAGATAGTTCAAAGATCATAACTAGTAAGATCTAAAAACTAGCAATCATATTTACCATATTTTACCCCCAAAACACTATAGAAATATAACAAGTACTAAAGCAAAAACAAACAACAGAACTCTTATTGCTAAAAGTATAAGGAAAAGGATTAACTACTTAACAACATGTACCTAAAGCCACATAACATACTATGTATGTTTTAGTCTTTTCACTGCTATGATCAAAATATGTGATAAGAACAATTTTAGAAGAGAAGAAGTTTATTTGGGGCTCATGGTTTCAGAGTTCTCAGTCTATAGATGGCCAACTGCATTGCTGTCTTCCAGGTGAGGCAGAACATGATGGAGGAAGAAAGTGGCTCAGGACATGGTAAACGGTAAGCTGAGAGAGAGCTCCACTCACCAGGGATAAAACATAAGCCCACAAAGGCAAAACCTCTTGTCATACCCTACCTGCCTATAGTTACCATCCAGTTAATCCTTATCAGGGGATTAATGCACTGATTAGGTTAAGCCTCGTATAACCTGACCATTTCCCCTCTAAACTTTATTGTATTGTCTTAAACATGAACTTCTGGGATACACCTCATATCTAAATCATATTTTTTTGCAATGCTGGGAATCAAACCCAGGGATTCACACATGACTGCCAAGCACTCCACCACTGAGCTACATTTCCCAACCCCTTTTATTTTTATTTCCAGACAGAGTCTCAGTAAGTTGCCCAGATTGACCTCAAACTTGCTAAATAAACTCTTTCAGTAACCTCCAAAGTAGCTGGGATTATAGGCATGTGACACCATTTAGTATAATGTACTTTAACTGAGCTTACAAATTTCCTAACCATTTCTATAATTTCAAGATAGTGATAATGCATATGGCTTAGTGTGGCATGATACTACTTGTTGAGCTAATATCAATTTATGAAACTAAATATCCTTCTAAAATATTATCATATCTGGAATAATTCATTATGGGGAAAAACTGTTTAAACATGTTAACGTATATTTCCTTTAAGGAATATACATGTATAACTGAAAACTTAGGGCTAAATTGAGACTCAAGATAACTAATGTACAGAAGCATAGAAGTCCTGCTTCATAATATTTTTAATTAGTCGACATAGATGTTTCTATAAGTAGTTCTAAAAATAAACACATATATTGAAAGACTAAAAGGAAACATATTGCACTTAGTAAAACCAGGCAACAAGCCTACAAGAGATATAATGTGCTTTTCCTCACCATTTGCTTTGCTCTTATTATATAGTCAATTTAGTCAGAGATACATAGTGTGTTCATTTGCAGCAGGACACTTCCTACTTCCAACTAAACAAAATGACTTAGCTACTGAAGGGAAGTAGCAAAAGAAAACACTGTTATAGACATTTTGAAGAGACACACAGGCAAGAGAGAGATGCAAATCCTATGGACTAAAGGACATGTACAAGAACTCTGGGAAACATGACACTTTAAAGGACAACTTTTCTTAGATTTCAATCTCTATCTCCTTTAAGCCAGGGAATTCTATCTCTACCAGCCAATGAATTATCTTGACGGAGACCACTTCTGGCATTTTCTCAGGTACCTGCAGTGCTCATTCTGGCTGTACTATATCCCACAGTGTGGGCAGATGGCTCCAAAAAATTGACTAATGCAGACAGCAGTAGTCTCTTTTGACATGTTGTGAATGGGTGATACTGCAGACCAAAAATAATGTTTTTTTTTTTTCTTTTCCCAATCTCAAGTGTGAGAAGTTCTTATCAAGTGTTCTTTATAGAGGGTAATATCTTATCCTTCTCAGAAATCCTGCTTCTTTTCAGAGTTAGCGATGATATGCTGAGAAGAAAAAAATTAAATAAATAAACTTTTGAGCTCTATGTCCTCAGGACAGAAAGAGACTATGAAGTGAAAGTATTGGGAAGGAATTGTATGTCATAAAGATGCATTTGTATTCATATGATACTGTGGATAATGTAATGACAACTTTTGATACTTAAAAATAAGCTAGAAAATACTGCTCCTCGAAGAAAATGAGTCCTGAAAAATCTAAGATGTTGCTGTGTGATTCTCCACCTTGAAAGTGTATATCAACAACAATATAATTGACACAAATTAAGTTTGACAGGTAGCTCAAAGAATGCTTAAAAATGCATTTTCTGCTTTCATAGAGTGTACAGTGGTATGCACACAATCACAGTAGTATAATCTCTAAACTGCATCCCATTTATTTCTTTAATCTACAGATTTAACTGTGGGACAAAGAGATTAAGGAATGTCACATCTATGCAGACATGTTCTGGGATAGGTAGAGTCACATCATTAGGTGTATTTATGAGAAAAGGTGGCAACTGCAAATGAGGTTAAGGATTGTTTTATTTCAGAGTAACCTTGCATAAAAGTCCTTAAGAAGTCAGACAAAACCAAGAGCAAAAATCTGTTCTTTAAAAACTCTTTATTTATTGACTTTGAGGGGAAAAATTATACATTTATTTTTGGTAAGGAAAGTAGTTTCTCTTTTATTTTCACATTTGGAGACTAACATTTTTAAAATAATTTAAAGATTTCTAATTACAATGCCTTACCCATGTTAGAATAAATTATATATCTCAAAATAAGGGGTGTTATTCAGAGCCTCAGTATTAAAATCATTCAAACAATCCATTAACAGTTCTAAGGTAATTATCTTATGTAATGCTCCTGAAACATCTGTCTATAGCAGTGCATGATAGAGGTGACTTTTTAAAAATTATTTTCAAGATAAAGAAAAAGAAAATCAATAAGTGTGGCTTTGAATTACTGCATGTGAGGAATTTGAAGTTTCCACACATTTTAAGAGTGATAGAGTACTTTAGAGTTTGATAGCAAACTATTCCAATGAATAAATTAAAAAAAAAACTAATTTTTCTGATGAGTGGATTAGGAATAAGAGAACATCACGTAAGTTAGGCTTAATTTACTACTTCTCATTGAATTAAGTTTGAAAAAAATTACCAAAAGCAATTAAGACCCTCTAAAAGAGAGAAGGAGGATGAAGAGAGCAGAAACGCAGAGGTCTAGACAAAGTCAGGAAAGTAGCAATTCCTGATGCAACATCTGTTCAGATAGCATTCTGATCCACTTCCATACATTTAGCATTCTACCCACTCATCACCATTCAGCTCCCTTAATTCTTGAGAAGACACAATGGAGTCTGAATAGAGGAGGAACAATCACTCATGTATGTAGCCACATACATCTAGCCACTTACTTCTTAGAAGGTATGATTGTGATTCTCACCAACATGCTGTTCCCATGTGCGCTATTACAATACCACTACTATCTCACAAGATTTTCTGCTTTAAGACTCTTCTTCAATTTAAGCCCAATATCTGATAATAATTAATTATTAGTATTATTGTTCTATTATGTAAAAACTATACATGTACATAGAGGCACGTGAATATATCCAGCATTTGATATCTGAATGCAGAACATTTTATGTTGTTTTATTGCCTCTGTGGCATCCAGTTCTTATAAATTTCTTAAGGCACAAACTCAAGAAATATACATTAATCAAGACATCAGTTTCAAAAGAACTGATACAACTTTTTTCAATTTCATGAAAAAAATAGAAATTCTAAAATTCTTAATATGACAACATAAGATATATGTCACAGGTAATAAGAGGAATAACAGATAATTGAAATTCATTTAAATTGACACTTTATCATTAGTAAAATGAAATGTAATACATTATTTGCAAAACATGTGTCTGGTATGATAATTATATACAGAACACAGAAACTTCAAAACTCCATTAAAACAATTCTATTATAAAATGGACAAAGGAATAGAATAGATATTGCTGTATCTTCTATGTATCTTGAAAATTTTAAGTATGTTTTCTTTGAGTTTTTAATTATATTGAAAATATTTGTGTCAGGTCTTTTCTGGTTGATGTTTTGATTAATGTTTTCTCAGTTTGTGCCTTAGAGAATGCATAATAACTGAATGTCCTCAGAGCTGCCAAGCAGTTAAAAATATTTTTATGAGTTCAGATGTAAAATGTGGTCAAAAGGTTCTACTCTGATAAATTCCTCAAAAAGTTCATAATTTAACTCTCACATTTGGGTCTATGATCCATTATGAACTGATTTTTATATATGGTGACAGTTGCCTACGTGTATTCATTTCTCCAACACAAATTTGTTAAAAGAAAAAAAAAAAAACGAACTTTTCCATTTAAAAGTCTTGGTAACCTTGTTGAAAATCTGTTGACCATAAATCTAAGAGTTTATTTCTAGATTCTCAATTTTATTCCATTGGCCAATATGTCTATCACACTGTCTTGATTAATATAGCTGTGCAGTGGATTTGGAAATGAGAATAAGTAAATTGTCAGAGTTTGTTCTGATTTTACAATTATTTTTCGTCTGTTCTATGTCCCTTGCATTTCCCTTTGAATTTTATAAGTATTTTATCAATATCTGAGGTAAAGTGTGATGGGGATTTTAAAAGAAATCATGTTGGATCTGTAGTTTAATTGGGATGCATTGCCTTCTTATCAATATGAGACCTTTTGATCCATGAACAAAGTATGTCTTCACTTATGTTTAGATCTTCTTTAAGATTTTGACAATATTTTGTTGTTCTTAGTTATGTCTTGCTTTCTTTTGTTAAATTTATTGCTAAGTAGTATAATTATTTAATTCTGTTGTAAATGGAATGGTTTACTTGAGGTTTTCTAGATTGTTTAAAACTTGTGTGGACAGATCTAATTCATGTTTGTGTTGCTTTTGCAACCTGAAACTATGCTAAACTTATTTCTTAGTTATGCCAGTTTTTCAATAGATTCCTTAGGACTTTCTATCAAGAGTGTCATGCCATCTATGAATAGACAGGATTTTTTTTGCTTTTCCAAACTGAATGATTTTATTTCTTGTCCTTGTCGGATTATCTTAGATAGAATTTACAGAACAATATTGAATTTGAAGCAGTAAAACAAGGTATCCCTGTTTCATTTCTGAATTTACAGTAACAATTATATTTCACTAGTAAATATGATGCAAACTTTGGACTTTTTATGCATGGCATTCATCAATTTGAGAGCATTCTCATTTATTCTTACTTTCAGATTTTTATGATGAACTATTGTCAGATTCTGTCAAACATTTATCAGATCTATTGAGATGATTATATAATTTGTGTCCTCTATTTCATAATATAGTTTGTCGCACTGACTAATTTTTGTATATTAAACCAACCTTTTATTCCTGCAAAAATCCCACATGGTTGTAGTGTATAATATTTTTATATGTTGCTGTTTGATTTACTAATACTTTATTTGTTGATGTATTCTGCATTTATATTCAAAAGGAATGGTCTATAGTTGTCTTTTTCTGCAGGATTTCAATAGTCGTGTTTAAAGCAATATAAAATTAACCTCAAGGACCAAATGAAGACTTTTTTCCTTATCTTTTATTTTCTGGAAAAGTTTACTAAGAATTATTGTTAGTTATTTAAAATTTGGTGGAATTTACCAATAAACCTACATAGACTTGTACTTTTCTTTGTAAAGTTTTAAAATTTTGTACTTAATTGTTGATTCAATTCTTTTTGCTTGTTAATGGTTCATTAAATTTTTCTGTTTCTTCCTGATTCAGTTATTGCAGTTTGTGATTTGCAGGAAGTTCTCCAATTAGCAAAGTTATCTAACTCATTTATATACAATGGTGCAAATTAAACCCTTATAATCTTTTGTAAGGTTGGTAATGTTGTCCTTTCTTTATTCCAGATTTTAATAATTAAACCTTATATCTTTTTTTAAATTAGCATATCTAAAATTTTGTCAATTGGACCTTTCAAAGAACCAACTTTGGTTCTGTTGATTTTCTCTACTATCTTCTATACTTAATTTCTTCTTTAATATTTATTATGTCATTTCTTTTGTATGACTTGGATCCAACTTTTTGTCTCTTTTTTGTTTCTAATTTTTTAAGTGGAAACTGAGTT